>NC_141900.1:108712560-109022657 GCF_057802395.1 Ceratotherium simum simum
ACTCTCTTAAAAGTTTACTACATCCTCCGTCTGTGAGAGACTCACAAAGATGCTGATGGCACAGATGATAGCAGGGGAAGGGTAGGAAGGGATATTTGCATAGTGCTAATTTTATGTTTCAGTAGAGAAACTTGGTAAGGAAACTGGGATGTCAATACTCCAATGTTTTCATAATTTTCCCTATATTTTATATCTTTTAGAAATAAAAAATTGTAGTAAAATAATTTTATCTAAAAATAAACCTCAATACTTTTTATTTTAAAATAGCATGTATAGTGTGATCTCCTTTATTTCAAATCAATTTTCATAATCTAGCTATCTGTATATACACATTGGAAACATTGCTAAACAACGTCCACCAAATGTTCATGATAATTACTCCTGAGTGGTAGGGTTTTAAGTCTGTGCACACATCTGTGTATGTGTGTGTATGTTTACTTTCTTCTTTGTATAGTTACATACTGTTAGAAGTTTTATAATAAGGCTCTATAATTTTTCAAAAACAGTAAAGTTATTCTTTTAAAAAACCCAAAACTTGAAAATATACAAATAAAGATCTAAATCTATTCATTCAATAACTTACCAACAATTTATGAAAGTAAAATACTCAGGAAAGAGTTTAGAAAACATATATACACCAAATAAATAGTAGGTACTAGAGAGTAATAGAACAAGTCAAAAATTTCTGGGATCATGTAAAATAAAAGGTAGAAAAACTAAGAAGAGGGAGGGAGAAGAATACCCAATGAAAAGGAATAAAAGGAAGTAACACAACAGGAGGACAGTTAAAGAAAAAACAAAACAAAGCCAAACAAACCGAAACTCATCCGGATTCACAAATTCTGGCTTTTACTCTAAGCTTGCAGTTGTCACCTCCATCCTCACAACAAGAAAAAAGCCAAAAAAATCAACAACAGTTCTTAGAATGACCAGAGCATTGAGGTCATAGTGCAAACCACCACCCCAAAACCTGGAGAGAAAAGTGAACGAAGCAAATCACAGCTCACTGGGTGTGGAAGCCACTGCTGGAGCCAGCAGCTAGCAGGCACACAAACAGAACTGATAATTGCCAGATGCTGAGTGTGGACTAGCTTAAGAGTTCAAAACCACTGGGTGCCCAGGCTTATGGGGCCCCCACACTTTCATAAGCTTTACCTCCAGGAGCCTGACAAGGTTCTTGCAGTGAATATTGCAGAAAAATCCCCTAGTGATTGTGGCAGTGGGAGGAGAAAAGAAGGCATTCTGAAATACACCCAGAGCCTTTGCTTCTTCATGGCAGGGACCCACCCTTAGGGGAAACTTTCTTGTTGGAGCCTGTACGACCTGGGGAAAGAACAATCGATGGGACTGCAATCCCCACTGGTCTTCCTCTTTCACATAAGGGGAGGGGAAAAAAACTGAGGGACTCTTCTAAAGGTCATAGCCCACGGACATTGGCCCATTAAAAAAATGAGGATTTAATCATAAGATTACAGAATGCTTTTCCTCCCCAATACCTTGCCACCATATGAACAGGGCTCCAGTATAATCAGAGTGGATTACAATTAAGAGAATTGAGACACAGCATCTATTTAAGAAGGAGTTTCAAGGGAAATCCAAAGACAATAGAGGAGAGAAAAACAAGAGCACTGGAGAAAATGGAAGCTTTGACATCTACAGCTACAGCGAAGACTATGCACAACGCCTCACCAGATAAAAATAAAACCTCACACTAAAGGCCTATTTACCTCAGTTCCCATCACCCAATACATATACCTGGTTTTCAACAAAAATAACAGAATACACAAAAGGCAAAAATAAAAAAGAGAAAAGACCGTCTGAGAAGACAAAGAAAGCATCAGAGCCAGACTCAGACAAGGCAGAGATTTTGCAAGTACCTAGTGGGGAATTTTTCTTAAACTATGATTAATATGCTAACGGCTCTAATGGACAAAGTGAACAGTAAGCAAAAATAAATGGGTAATGTAAGCAGAGAGATGGAAACGCTAAGAAAGATTCAAAAGGAAATGCTAGAAATCAAAAACACTGTAACAGAAATGAAGAATGCCTTTGATGGGCTCATTTGTAGGCTGGACACAGCCAAGGAAAGAATCAGTGAGACTGAAGACATGTCAATAGAAACTGCCCAAACTGAAGTGCAAAGAGAAAAAAGAATGGAAAAAGAAAAAGGAAGAGACTATCTAAGAACTTGGGACAATTACAAAAGATTTAACATATGTGTAACGAGAATACCAGAAGGAGGAAAGGAAGAGCAGAAGAAATATTTGAAATAATAATGGTTAAGAATTTCCAAAATTAATGACAGACATCAAACCACAGGTTCAAGGAGGCTCAGAGAACATCAAGCAAAATAATACCAAAAAATGTACACCCAGGTACATCATATACAAACTGCAGAAAAGCAAAGAAAAAGATAAACTCTTGAAAGAAGCCAAAGGAAAAAACCACCTTACCTACAGAGGAAAAAGGGTAAGAATTATATCAGACTGCTCCTCAGAAATCATGCAAGCAAAAGGAGAGTGGAATAAAGTATTTAAAGTGTTGAAAGAAAAAAAAAACCAGTAACCTGGAATTCTATATGCGGTGATATTATCTTTCAAAAGTGAAGGAGACACTGGCAATGAACAATCTGAAAAGGAAATTAAGAAAACAATTCCCTGGACAACAGCATCAAAATGATAAAATATTTAGAAATAAATTTAACCAAGGAGGTGCAAGACTTGTACAATGAAAACTACAAAATGCTGCTGGAAGAAATTAAAGACTTAAATAAATGGAAAGACATCTTGTGTTCATGGACTGCAGGGCTTAATACTGTTAAGATGATGGTACTACCCAAAGCGATATGCAGATTCATTGCAACGAGTCCCTTATCAAAATCTCAATGGTATTTTTGCAGAAATGGAAAAATACATTCAAAAATTCATATGGAACTTCAAGGGGCCCGGAACAGCTAAAACAATCTTGGAAAAAAAGAGCAAAGTTGTAGTCTCATACTTCCCAATTTCAACACTTACTGCAAAGCTACAGTAATCAAAACTATGTGGTACTGGCATAAGGATAGACACATAGACCAATGGAATAGAATCAAGATCCTAGAAATGAACTTTCACGTCTATGGTTAATTGATTTTTGATGAAGGTGCCAAGACCATTCAATGGGGGAAGAATAGTCTCTTCCAAACAATGGTGCTTGGAAAATTAGATATCCACATGCAAAAGAATGAAGTTGGACTCTTGCCTTAGACCACACACAAAAATTAACTCAAAACGGATCAAAGACCTCAACGTAAGAGCTAAAACATAAAACTCTTAGAGGAAAACAGGGAAAAATTTCCACAACATTGGATTTGGTGATGATTTCTTGGAAATGACACCAAGAATACAGGCAACAAAAGAAAACATAGATAACCTTGGGCTGGCCCCGTGGTTTAGTGGTTAAGTGCGCGCTCCGCTACTGGCAGCCCGGGTTCGGATCCCAGGCGCGCACCGACACACCGCTTCTCCAGCCATGCTGAGGCCTGGTCCCACGTACACCAACTAGAAGGGTGTGCAGCTATAACATACAACTATCTACTGGGGCTTTGGGGGAAAAAAAATAAATAAAAATTAAAAAAAAAAAAAAAGAAAACGTAGATAACCTGGATTTCATCAAAATTAAAAACTTTTGTGAATCAAAGGAGACTATCAAGGAAGTGAAAAGACATCCTACAGAATGGGAGAAAATATTTGCAAATCACATGTATGATAAAGATTTTATATCCAGAATACATAAAGAACTCCTAAAACTCAATAAAAAGACAAGTCAATTAAAAAATGAGCAAAGGATTTGAATAGACATTTCTCCAAAGAAGATATACAAATGGCCAATGAGCACATGAAAAGGTGCTCAATGTCATTAGTCATTAGGGAAATCCAAATCAAAACACAATGAGATACCACTTCTCAACTATTAGGATGGCTATAATTTTTTTTTTAAGTGGACAATAGCAAATCTTGGCGCTAACGTGGAAAAATTGGAACCTCTTAACATTGCTGGTAGGAACACAAAACGGTGCAGCTGTTACAGAAAACAGTTTGGCAGTTCACATAGAATTATCATATGACCCAGCAATTTCACTCCTAGTATATACACAAAAGAATTGAAAACAGATACTCAAATAAATACATGTACACACCTGTTCACAGTAGTGCTTACTGACACTAGCCAAAAGGTATAAACAGCCCAAATGTCTATCAACAGATGAATGGATAGACAAATTGTAGTATATCCATACAATAGAATATTATTCAGCCATAAAAAGGAACAAAGTACTGAGACACACTACAACATGGATGAACCTCAAAAACATGATGCTAAGTGAAAGAAGCCAGACACAAAAAGGTCACACAATGTACTATTCTATTTATATAAAATATCCAGAATAGATAAATCCATAGAGTTAGAATGCATATAGGTGGTTGCAGGGACTAGGGGAGGAGGGAATGAGGAGAAGCTGTTTGTGGGGTACAGGAGGTGACTTTCACCATGGAGTTATGAAATGTTTTAGAACTAAACAAAAGGGGTGGTTGCACAGCATTGTGAAGGTATCCAATGCCACTGGACTGTTCACTTTAAAATGGTTAATTTTATGCTATGTGAATTTCATTTAAATAAATTGTTTAAAAAGTGATGGAGAAATAAAGACTTTTTCAGCCAAACAAAAACTGAGGGAATTTGCTGCCAGTAGACTTGCGTTGCAAGAAATGTTGAAAGAGTTCTTCAGAAAGAAGGAAAATGATATAGGTCAGAAACTGAGACGTACTTAAAAGAAGACTGTCAGAGAAGGAACAGATGAAGACAAAACAAAATCTTTCATTTTTCATATTCTTAATTGATCTAATAGAATCCTGTTCAATATAATAAAGAGAAGCATTATATTGAATGATTACAGCTTATGGATAAGTGAAATGAATGACAGTAACGTCATATGGGACAGGAGGGAGGAATTGGGAACACTCTGTTATAAGGTTCCTGCACTACCCATGAAGCAGTCTAGTGTTGTTTGAAAGTGGACTGAGATTAGCTGTAAACATATATGGTAAACTCTAGGGTAACCACTAAAATAACTTTTAAAAGAAGTATAATTGATATACTAACATAAGAGAGAAAATGAAATCATATAAAATGCTCAATTAAAACCACAGAAGGCAGAAAAAGAGGGGAAGATTTTAAAAAGGAAATTAAAAGGTGCAAAAAATAGAAAACACAAATATGATAGATATTAATCTAACTATTTAATAATTGCTTTATATGTGAATCATCTAAATACATCAATGAAAACACCGAGACTGACAAAGTGGATTAAAAAACAAGACTCAACTATATGTTGTCCAAAAGAAACCCACTTAAGACAATGCTAGATTAAAAGTAAAGAAATGGAGAAAGATATACCATGCTAACACTAATCAAAAGAAAACTGGAGTAGCTACGTTAATTGCAGACAAAGCTGACCTCAGAACAAGGAAAATTATCAGGGGTAAAGAGAGGCATTACATAATGATAAAGGGGGCAATTCTACAAGAAGATATAACCATCTTTAATGTGTATGCACCTAAGAACAGTGTCAAAATACACGAAGCAAAAATGTATAGACCTGCAAGAAGAAACAGATAAATCCACTATGATGGTGGGAGACTTCAGCACCCTTCATCAGTAACTGACAGATCCAGCAGGCAGAAAATCGTTAAGGATATCGTTGAGCTGACCAGCACTGTGAATCAACTGAATTTAATTGACATTTAATGAATACCTCATCCAACAACAGCACAATGGACATTCTTGTGCTCCACCAACACAGAGCACGTTCTGGGCCACAAAACACACCCTAACAAATTTGAAAGACTGGAAAGCATAAAAAGTATGCTCTCAGACCACAATGGAATTAAACTAGAAATCAATAACAAAAACATAGCTGGAAAATGCCAAAATATTTGGAGAATAAATAACTCATTTCTAAATAAGACATGACTCAAAGGAAAAGTCTCAAGAGAGATTTTTAAAAATATTTTGAACCAAATGAATATGAAAGTACAATTTATCAAAATGTGTGGGATGCAGCCAAAGCAATGCTTAAAGAAAAATTTATAGCATTTAATGCATATACTAGAAAATAAGAAAGCTCTAAAATCAAGAATTTAAGCTTCCACCTTAGGGAACTAGAGAAAGAAGAGTAAAATAAACCTAAAGCAAGCAGAAGAAAAGAAATAATAAATATTAGAGCAGAAATAAATAAAACTGAAAAAGGAATACAATAGAGAAAATCAACAAAACCAAAAGCTGGTACTTTGAAAAGATCAATAAAATCGATAAACCTCTTGCCAGGCTAACCAAGAAAAGAAGAGAAAAGAAAGCTTGAGTAGCTACATTAATTTCAGACAGAGCTGACCTCAGAACAAGGAAAATTATCAGGGATAAAGAGAGGCATTAAATAATGATAAAGAGGTCAATTCTACAAATACAAATTACTAATCTGAAATGAAAATGGGATTATCAATGGATCACTACTGACCCACAAAAAATAGTAAGGGAATATTATAAACAACTCTATGCTCACAAATTTGATAACTTAGATAAGATAGACCAATTTCTTGAAAGATACAATCTATAAAACTCATAAAAAGAGAAACAGATCATCTGAATAGGCCTACAATTTAAGATATTGCATCAACAATTAATAACCTGCCAAAAAAATAAAGTACCAGGCCCAGAGTATTTCCTTGGTGAATTCTATCAAACATTTAAGGAAGAAATGATATCAATTCTCTACAGTCTCTTTCAGAAAATAGAAGCTGAAATTTCCAAACTCATTCTATAAGGTCAGCATTACCCTAATACCAAAACCAGGTAAAGATATTACAAGAAAAGAAGACTACAAATCAATATCCCTCATAAAAATAGATCTCCATTCCTCAAAAAAATATTAGCAAATAGAATCCAACAATGTATAAAAGAATTATATACCATGACCAAGTGGGATTTATCTCAGGTGTGCAAGGCCTATTCAATATTCAAAATCAATTAATATCATCCATCATACTAACAGATTAAAGAAGAAAAATCATCTGATCATATCAATAGATGCAGAAAAAGCTTTAGGGAAAATTCAACACATTCTTGATAAAAACTCTCAGCAAACTAGAAATAGAGGGGAACTCCCTCAACTTGATAGAGAACACTACAAAAAACCTACTGCTGACATCATCCTTAATGGTGAAAAACTAGATGCTTTCCCCCTTGATGGGGACCAAGGCAAGAATGTCCTCACTCACCACACCTATTCACCATCATACTGGAAGTCCTGGATAATGCAATAAGACAAGAAAAGGAAATAAAAGTATACAGGTTGGGAAGGAAGAAATAAAACTACCTTCGTTCACAGATGATATGATTGTCTATACAGAAAATCCTAAGAATTGGCAAAAAAAAAAAAAGTCCTGGAACTAATAAGCAATTATGGCAAGGTTGCAGGATATAAAGTTAAATACAAAAGTCAATCACTTTCCTATACACCAGCAATGAACAAGTGGAATTTGAAATTAAAAACAGAGTGCCATTTACATTAGCTCCAAAAAAATGAAATGCTTAGGTAGAGATCTAATAAAATATGTATAAGATCTATATAAGAAAAACTACAAAACTCTGATGAAAGAAATCAAAGATCTAAATAAATGGACCATAGATACGAAGACTCAATATGTTTAAGATGTTGCTTCTTCTCAACTTGATCTATAGATTCAACACAATCAAAATCCCAGTAAGTTACTTTGTAGATATGAACAAATTGATTCTATAGTTTATTTGAAAAGGCAAAAGACCCAGAATAGCCAACACAATACTGAAGAAGGAAAACAAAGTTCAAGGACTACACCTCCCAACATCAAGACTTACTATAAAGCCTCAGTAATCAAGACAACGTGGCATTGGTGAAAGAACAGACAGATCGGGGCGGCCCGGTGGCGCAGCAGTTAAGTGCGCGTGCTCTGCTGTGGCGGCCCGGGGTTCACAGGTTCGGATCCCAGGCGCACACTGATGCACTGCTTGTCAAGCCATGCTGTGGGCGGCATCCCATATAAAGTAGAGGAAGATGGGCACGGATGTTAGCCTAGGGCCAGTCTTCCTCAGCAAAAAGAGGAGGATTGGCAGATGTTAGCACAGGGCTAATCTTCGTCACCAAAAAAAAAAAAAAAGAATAGACAGATCAATGGAACAGAATAGAGAGCCCAAAAACAGTCCCCCACAAATACAGTCAACTGATCTTTGACAAAGAGCAAAGGCAATTGAGAAAGGACAGTCTCTTCAACAACTGGTGCTGAAACTACAGGACATTCACATGCAAAAAAAAAAAGAATCTAGACTCAGACCTTACACCTTTCACAAAAATTGACTCCAAATGGACCATACATCTAAATGTGAAATGCAAAACTATAAAACTTCTAGAAGATAACATATGAGAAAATCTAGGTGACCTTGGCTTTGGGCAATGACTTTAATTACAACAGCAAAAGCACAATCCATGAAAGAAAAAATTGATAACATGGTTCATTAAAATTTAAAACTCTGCTCTGCTAAAGACACTGTTAAGAGAATGAAAAGAAAAGCCACAGACTGGGAGGGAATCTTCACAAAACACATATCTAATAATGGACTTGTATCCAAAATATACAAAGAATTCTCACCACTCAACAAAAAGAAAACAACTTATTTTTTAAAAAGGGCAAAAGATATGAAGTGACACCTCACCAAAGTAAATATACAGATAGCAAATAGGCGTATGAAAAGATGTTCAACGTCATGTGTCATTCGGGAATTGCACATTAAAACACAAGTGAGATACTACTACACACTTATTAGAATGGCTAAAACCCAAATAACTTGCAATATCAAGTGTGAATGAAGAAGTGGAGCCACAGGACCTCTCATCTATTGCTGGAGGGGATTCAAACAGTGCACCGGAAGGCCGTCTGGCAGTTTCTTACAGAGCTGAACATAGCCTTCATATAATCCAGCAATCATGCTCCTTGGTATTTATCTGAATGAGTTCAAAACTTATGTCTACAGAAAAATTTGCCCACAAATGTTTACAGCAGCTTTACTCATAATTGCTAAAACCTGGAAGCAACCAAGATGTCCTTCAGTAGGTGAATTGGTAAACAAACTGTGGTACATCCAGACAATAGAATATTGTTCAGTGATAAAAACAAATGAGCCACCTTCCTTGACATTGGTCTTGGCAATGATTTTTTGGCTCTGACTCCAAAAGCAAAGGAAACAAAAGCAAAAATAAACAAGTGAGACTACATCGAACTAAAAAGCTTCTGCACAGCCAAGGAAATCATCAAGAAAATGAAAAGGCAACCTACTGAATGGGAGAAAATATTTGCAAATCATATATCCGATAAGGGGTTAATATCCAAAATATATAAAGAACTCAGATAACTCAATAGCAAAAAAACCAAACAATCCAATTAAAAAATGAGCAGAGGACCTGAATAAACATTTTTCCAAAAAAGACATAGAGATGGCCAACAGGCACATGAAAAGATGCTCAACATCACTAATCATCAGGGAAATACAAGTCAAAACCACAATGAGATATCATCTCATACCTGTTAGAATAGCTATCATCAAAAAGACAAGAAATAACAAGTGTTAGCGAGGAGGTGGAGGAAAGGGAACCCTTGTGCATTGCTGGTGCGAATGTAAATTGGTGCAGCCACTACAGAAAACAGTATGGAGATTCCTCAAAAAATTAAAAATATAACTACCATACAAACAGCAACCCCACTTTTCCATATTTATCTGAAAAAAAATGAAAACATTAATTCTAAAAGATATATGTACTCCTATGTTCATTGAATCACTATTTACAGTAGGCAAGATATGGAAGCAACCTAAGTGTTTATTGATAGATGAATGGATAAAGATGTGGTATATATACGCAATGGAATATTATTTAGCCGTTAAAAAGAATGGAATCTTGCCACTGTGACAACAAGGATGGACCTTGAGGGCATTATGCTAAGTGAAATAAGTCAAACAGAGAAAGACAAATACCATATGATTTCACTTCTATGTGGAATCTAAAAACAAACAAACAAATCAAAACAAAACAAACAAAAAAGCCAAATTCATAGATACAGAGAACAGATTAGTGGTTGCGGGGCTGGAGGGAGTACTGGGTGAAGGGGGTCGAAAGGAAAAACTTCAAGTTATAAGATAAATAAGTCATGGGAATGTGATGGGAATGTGATGTACAGCAGTGTGACTGTAGTTAATAACACTGTATTGTATATTTGAAAGTTGCTAAGAGAGTAAATCTTAAAAGATTTAAGATTTTTTAATCACTCGAAAAAAAAATTTTGTAACTATGCATGGTGATGGATGGTAACTAGACTTATTGTGATGATCATTTTGCAGTGTATACAAATATCAAAACATTATGTTGTACACCTGAAACTAATATAATGTTATATGTCATTTATAGCTCAATTAAAAAAAGAAAGAAAGAGAGAAAGAAGTGAGCTATCAAGCCATGAAAAGCCACAGAAGTTTAAATGCATATTACTAAGTGAAAGAAGCCAATCTCAAAAGTGTACATACTGTATGATTCCAACTCTATGACATTCTGGAAAAGGCAAAACTATAGAGACAGTAAAAAGATCAGTGGTTGCCAGGCGCTCTAAGGGGAGGGCGGGGGAGATTTTTAGAGCAGTGCAACCATCTGAATGATACTGTAATGGTGGACATGTGACATTATGCATTTGTCAAAACCTTTAGAAGTATACAAAACAAGGAGTGAATCTAATGGTGGACATGTGACATTATGCATTTGTCAAAACCTTTAGAAGTATACAAAACAAGGAGTGAATCTCATGTGAACTATATACACTTTAGTTACCAAAAATGTATCAACCTTGGTTCATCAATTCTAACAAATACAGCATACAAATGCAAGATGTTAATAATAGGGGGAACTGCATATGGGAACTCTCTGTACTATCTGCTTAATTTATCTGTACATTGTACTAAATAAATAAAATCTATTAATTAAAAAAACTTGTCTGGATGCAATCAGGAAACAGCCTCCACTGCATTGAACATATCAGAGCACCAACTAATTCAATTTTCAGAGAAATTGTGCTTTAGCTGCAGTGGTTAGAAACCAGCACACATGTAATTCCCAGGTTATTTTAGAGGTTATACTAGTAACCTGGCATTTGTGATGCTTTTACACACCTCCCAACACTTTTGATTAGGGCAGAAAAATCACAAATGTCTGAATAGTGTCCACATTACCCAATCAAACTTTGATACGATGAATATGCATAATTGCCCTTGGCAAGATTTTTAAAGTGTCTGGTACATGGGGATAACAGCGTAGTTAGCACGAATATCTTTATCATGTCCATTATTAGATCACAGTAGGACAATGTTCTTCACCAAAGTGATAAATTGTTTCTAAATATATTGGATTCAACAACAAAGAATGAATTTTCTCCATTTTATATTCAGCAAACAAGTTTTTAAAGGGGCTCTTTTGTTATGTCCACGACTGTAAATTATAGGCAAAGAACTATAATAGGATGATCCCTCCTCCCTTTCTCCAGTGCAGGCTGTGTTTTCATTAGTGTTACTCTACCGCTGTTTTAACTTGAACAGGAATGATGTCATCATCATGCCTCTTGTCACAGATATTATATATATATATGTATATACACACACACGCATTTCGCCAGCAGAGTTGAAACTAGTCCTAAGCTCTTTTTCATTTCTTTACTAAAAACGAAATAAAACTAGTAGAATTTCTAGAAAAGAAAATACTTTAGGGGCTGGCCCCGTGGCTTAGCAGTTAAGTGCGTGCACTCTGCTACTGGCGGCCCAGGTTCGGATCCCGGACATGCACCAACGCATCGCTTGTCCGGCCATGCTGAGGCGGTATCCTACATACAGCAACTAGAAGGATGTGCAACTATGACATACAACTATCTACTGGGGCTTTGGGGAGAAAAAGGGAAAAAAAGGAGGAGGATTGCCAACGGATATTAGCTCAGGGCTGATCTTCCTCACAAAAAAAAAGAAAATACTTTAGAAAGTCTCACTGGTATCTCTGAGTCTGGACAGCGACTGCTGCTGCGGAACCAGGAGGGACCACACATCTCCTGAGGAGTGCTGGACCTCACATATGGCACAGGAAGGACTTTGAGTTATCGGAAAAAAGAAGGACTCGGGTGGACGTAAATTTAGGAATGGAAACGGTAATAAATCTAGACACCTTGGTGGGAAGTTAAAGGCAATACTAAAGATTCAGAAAAATAAATGGAAGGAAAGGTGTTTTGGCTCACAGTTAAAATTGAGAGCTAAAGTAAAGAAGAAGATGGACTCTACACCACTGATTTCTGCTTCTTAGGTTTATTTTCAGTGTCAGGGACTGTGTTTAGAGAGGCAGGAGTAGAATGTGCATTGAGTAGGATCAAGAATATTCTGCAGATAACAAGGGAGAAACGTGAGAGCATTAAGATATTAAACATGTGAGGAGGCGGATGAGGAACCAAGAAGAACCATCCTGATCCTGCCTAGGCGTCCATCAGCACAGTGCTTGGAGGCTACGCAGGTGGGAAAACCCACACCCCGTGGGCGGGCTGTGTTAAGGACCCATACATTCTCAGCCCTTGTCTCTAGTGTAATCGTGGGAAAACCTCATCTTCAACCAGGAGACAAACTCCAACTGCCAATTCTAGTATTTGGACACCTTCCCTGCATTGTTCCTACACAAGCAAGACAGAGGATAAGAGTCTCCCTTCATCTACATGTTTCCCACTCAACGAGCTAGCCCCTCCCATCTTTGGCTGCCTCTCCTTTGAGATGTGCAGGTATCATCTCCTTTCTTGTCACAGTGTTTACACATGTATCTCTTAAATATAGTGCCACACACGACAGCTTATTGCATAAGCATAGCGGAGAACAGAAGCATAGCTTGTTCATTCTAAGCACATCCATGTCCTTCTCCGTGCAACTAAGCAGAGCAAACCAAACACATCTTATCATCTACATGTACCTCTAATTTTCTCTTCAGTCTTCTTCAGTCCTTTCTCTTCAGACCATTCCCAGAACATCCACTTCATGTTTTTGAAATCCTAAAATAAATTAATCATGTGTGACACAAAAGGCAGGAAACAGTACCGTGGAGAACGTACTCAACAAGGGTTTTCAGGAGATGCAAACGTGCTCTGCATGTGTGCAATGTCTTAGGCCCATCGTTAAACCAACAAAAAAGCTAAAGGCATAATGTTAAAATATAAATTTTATATATATTTTATATATATATATTTTTTTTTATATATTTATAAAAATAAAGCACAGTTTTGGGAGGAAGACAGGTGAGTTACCCATGTTACTGAACCCTGTCCAAGATGCTGCATGCTGATCACGTCACTTAGTCCAAGGAGGGAATACATTCTTTTTTTTTTTGAGGAAGATTTGCCCTGAGCTAATATCTGTTGCCAATCTTCCTCTTTTTTCTTTTTTCTCGCCAAAGCCCCAGTACATAGTTGTATATCCTAGTTGTAGGTAGTTCTAGTTCCTCTGTGTGGGCCGCCACCTCAGCATGGCCACCCGAGCAGAACCCGTGACCTTAACCACTGCACCACCAGGCCGGCCCCAGAACACATTGTCTTGAGGAGGGATGAGGAACATGCCCTTTATAGCATCTTCTTCAAGTATCAACCATGTCAGCTCTGCTTTCATCAAGAATTACAAAGTAAGAATTACAAAGTTAAATTTTCAAGCAAAAGCCTACAGAAAAATATTCTGTGTGGCTAACAATAAAGACCAATTTCTTTTGGGTAGAAAACACGCAGGTATCAAACTGTCATAAAATTTTAAACACTTGGATGGAGAGAGGGAATTTAAAAATGCGACTTTTTCATAGAACTTTATGAAGTTCAAGCAAAATACCTTAAAATGGATATAAAGAGCAGCAAGCACTGTACTAAGCAATTCCCATACAGGCGACGTTTCAATCTTCCCACAGCCCTAAGGTGGGAATAGCACACCTATCTATCACTGGAATTCTTCCTGTTAGAGGTAACAGACAACCAGATCCAAACTGGCTGCAGCATGTGGGGAATTGATTCACCACAGGAAACGGAAAGACCAGGAGTAGGGCTAGCTGCAGGGCTTAACTATGTCACCAGGCTTGGACCCTATCCAAATCTCTGCCATTTCCTGTATAATCCTCCTTCTAAGGTTCCTGGGATGGCCCCCAACAGCTTCAGGCTCTCATCTTGTGACGACAAGACAGCGGCACAGCCGCAGTTTCACGTCTTTTCTTGTCTCTACATTCAGTAGGGGAATTAAAGGAATTTTCCAGCAGCTCCCACAAGTAGACTGCATCCATTTGATTGGCCTCACTAGGTCATATGCCCATCCCAATTAAGTCTCTGTGGCCAGGGCACGGTGGTTTTCTGACATCCTTGAATCAACGATCAATTTCCAATCAACTTTGTTGGTAATTTCTTTAGACCTCACTTTCAGGGAAGTAAAAAAAACAAATGACTATTTGCATTTTGTATGTTTTCTTTGTACTTTCAGCTGAACTTTATTTCAATAAAACTCCAAACACAAGTTTAAATAACAAAATTGAGTCACTGTCATCAAAAAAAGTAATTTCGATTGATTTCTACTTCTGGCCATGATGGAGTGTTAAGGACCAGATTTAAGCTCTTACCTCAAACAACTAAAAAATCAGACAAAATATATGAAACAATGGTTTTCAGACTCTGGACAACAGGCAGTGCAGGACTGTGATCCTTAAGAGCCAGGAGAGTTCTGGGGCCACAACCAAAACAGGGGACAACAGTCTGTTTTGAGAACACAGAGTTAAGAATTCTAGGGTCTCGACAGAATATCAGAGAGGAAAGACCCTCAGATAAAGAGAGCTCCAGAGACCTGGAGAGGGCTCTTCTCGGGTCTTTACCTGAGATCTGCTGGGCGCACGCACCTGAGGACACCACCCACAGCTGAGAACGAACCACTGACGGCGGAACCAGCTCAGAGCTCACACAGGCTGGCAACAGTCCGACAGCCAGTGTGGAGGCGGCTCCTGACCGTGGGCACCCGGTAAAGCACTCCCAGCGTCTCAGGTAATGGGAACAAAGTAGCCTGGGCTAAAGGCAACAAACTGTTTCCAGGTGACTTACCTGTGTCACACACAAAGCCTGAAACCACGGAAAGGAACACAAAAAAGCCAGCACCCAGCATGTCTGGCATCCATCAAAGACGAGCAGGCACACAAAGCAGCAGGAAAAAACAACCCATAATGAGAAGAAAAAGAAATCAGTGAACACAGACACCGAAATTACACAGACCACACTATTAATGGACAGGCCTATAGAGACGGCTGGAATAATTCTCCTCCACGTCTTCCGGGAGCTGGAGAACACCAGCACTGCACCACGAGACGTACGGAAGAGGTAAAGAGACCCCCTCCACTTCTGGGGACGAAAAGCACTCCAGGGGACACTAAATACTGCAAAAGAAAAGGTTAGCAAACTTGAAGGCGTAGCAATAGAAATTATCCGAGATGAGAGGAAACGCAAACTTAAAGATGCACAGAGCATCAGTGAGCTCTGACACCTATCTGTCTAGCGAGAAGTCCGACATAAACGTAAGTGCAGTGGAGAGGAGGGTTGGGGTGGGAGGCAGAAAAGATATTTGAATGAGTATGGCTGAAATTCTGTCGAATGTGCTGAAAACCAGAGGTCTAAAAAGCTCAGTGAACGCCAAGCATAACGTTCCAGAAGAAACCCCTGGGGCTCTGACCAGCACACCGCTTAAAACAGCGCGGCGGAGCCTGGTGCGGACGCGCATGCTCGGTGCTGCCAGCCGCGCCACGACCCCTAACACAGAGCATGCGCGGTGCCGCAGGGCGCAGGGCCAGCGAGCATGCGCAGTGTGAGAGTGCCGCAGAGGCGACACAGTACAGAGACCTCTGTACTGTGAGCGGGGCCTGGCCGGCGAGCATGCGCGGTGTGGCAGAGCCGCGGCTGGCGCCCGCAAGGTCGCGCAGAGCGCCGGGCGGGGCTGGGCCGTTGAGTATGCGTGCGGTGGCGTGACCGGCGCGGCGGCGGTTGCTAGGCAACGGCGAGCGGCCCGGAAGCCGGGCGCAACGGCAGCGGTGAGTGAGCCAAAAGTGGTGGTGGCCGGTACCTCCCGAGCAGGGGGAGGGGGGACCGTCCCACGGAGCAGGAGGAGGGAGGGAGGAGGGGCGGGGAGGGAGGGGGAGGGGGGGCACTGCGGATCGCCCATGGTGACCACAGCGAGTGGGGAGGGGGGCCTCTACTGTGAAGTCCGGAGGGGTCCTCCAGTGCCCCCCCCAGCCCCCCGCCCAGCCTACTTAATTCGTGACTGTTTCTTGGGAGGGCCTAAAAAACGCTAACTGTCTGAAATGGGTAATTTCTAAAACCTAACACTAGCCATTACTAAAAGGGGAGCCAAGTCCAAAGTTGAAAGTTTTTACAGAGAATTTTAAGGATGTAATTTCACATCTGTTTGTGTGCTTCTGGCCATTCTAAGTGGAATCTCATCAAAAATGTACGAACAAGGAATTCATGTTATGAGAGATAAGAAGAAGACACTGTGTGGAGATGTATTTTAAAAATTGTATGTATCGTGGGTTTTTAATTAGTATTTCATTAATTAGCTTAAGGTCACTTAGACAAATTGGTAACTAATTACTTTGGCACCAAAATGGTATTTTTTGTTACCAAACTTTACCTCTTTTAACTAGTTGTTAATGGAATTTACAAAGAAAGTGCATTCCTATTAATTTTAGTTCTTAGTACTGGACAAGGATTTTCTAACTTTATCATTGCCACAGACTAATGATATAATCTTGAAGGAGTCACTAATCTCCCCATATATTTTCTGGTTCATAAAGTAGAGTTGGACTAAATATTTGGAAAGAGTTTCCAACTCTGAAATAATGATACTATAGGACATAGAAGGGGCTGTTTTTAAAAGCTCTTATCTTGACATTGTGAAAATGAATACATAGAACCTCATTAAAATGGAGTTGGGAGGCGGGAATGGGGAGCTCTCATGCCCTGTGTCCCTGGGGAGCCCAGCAAGGGGAAGAAAGACTTCCTCTTCTTGACCAAGAGCTCAGCCAAAGAGAGCTGGTCACCCCTCAGCCAATGAAAAGCCACTACACGTCAACTCACTTCTTCCGGTGGACTCTGTGTATGGCAGCCTCCCAACTTCCTCCTCCCCTCTATGAAAGCGTTTCCCCTCCCCTCTCGCTCACGCTGTAGTGGCTGCCATGATTGCAGACCCCAAACTGCAATCCTTTTTGATCCCAAATAAACCCATTTTGCTGGAGAAATAAGTGGCTGTCTTTTGGTTTAAGGTCAACTCTATTAATCACGGTGGCCTGGGGTGTAGATACCTGAGATAAAATCGTAGACCGGCTAGCCAGCTATGATTATCAAACAATTTTTAGTCCGATGTAAGCTGTGTTCTGCCGGGTTATGGGCATTTGGAAAGTAGACGATTCTGCTAGTGATCTTCCAGCATTTTAAATACCTTCCACCATTCTCCAACGTAGGGTATTGTGAGGAAATATTGGATGGAAACTTCTTTCATGTGTCTCTTGAGGACAGAATTGAAAGGGAGCAGGAAAGGTTGCAGTAAAAACTACCATCTAGCTTCTAAAGGATCTTAGCAGCTCCTAAGGCCTGGAGGGCTCAGCGATTTGTTCCCACTGCCCTTCCTTTTCTGGCTTTTCACTCACTCCTTAGTAAGTTTATCCTGCTGGGCTAATTTTTTGTGTGTGTGTGAGGAAGGTCAGCCCTGAGCTAACCTCCATGCTCATCCTCCTCTTTTTGCTGAGGAAAACCCACCCTGAGCTAACATCTATTGCCAATCCTCCTCCTTTTTCTCCCCATAGCCCCAGTAGATAGTTGTATGTCATAGTTGCACATCCTTCTAGTTGCTGTATGTGGGACGCCACCTCAGCATGGCCCCACAAGTGGTGTGTCGGTGTGTGCCCGGGATCCGAACCCGGGCCGCCAGTGGCGGAGCGCGCGCACCCCATGCTGGGCTAATTTAATGCAAGTGTTGATCTCTAGAACTATATTTTGGATTAATTTCTTTCTAGTCTTAAAATTAGGCCCTCAATACTATTTCCCAGATTACTTCAATAACTTACTTTTTCTCTCCATTTCAGTATATTTTGGACTCTTCATAAAATATATCCTTGTCTAAAAACTAGAAGGGCCAATTCCAGATTCTTCCACCAGCTTCAAAGGGAAGTGGAGCAAGAATAACCATTTACAGGGTGTCTTCTGTGTGAAAGGATTGGTTTTAGATACTTGACAAAGGTGGTCTCGTGTAATCCTGACGGTACCCCTGCAGGTATGCGTTGTGACACCTGTGTTAGGGTGAGGACGCTGAGTCTCAGATCTGTGAAGTGTCTTGCCCAGCAGACAGCGTGAGCATGACTGGGCCCCGGGCTTGTCTGCTCCCCGTGTTCTCTGCAGCCTCGTTCTGGACAGGTGGGCGTCAGCCAGACCCCCCTTCCCCTCCAGCTTCTTCCTGGCTCCCTCTCTCCCCCAAATAGCACACGTGCTGCTCGGAGTTCCTGGTTCAGTGACTTTGCTGTTCTCTTAGCTGTAGAGGGGCTTGTTCGTTTCCCTCGATCCGTCCTGCAAACCCCAGTGTAAGTATTACCTGTTTAGGAGGCATTTCACTTACGATTCTCTGGTCTTTTTAGTGGGAATTTTTGTTGTACTTACGTGCGTCGTTATGTTTAGCAGTAGATTGTTCTCATTCCTATTAATATGTTCCCTCCAGCTGGCTGGTGAACTGTTTGAGGACAGGGCTGAATCAGGGTGTGACTGGCTTCAGTTCCTCCGGAATCAGGGTGCCTGGTATACTGCGGGGCTCCGGTCGGCCTTCCCACACTTCACTGTCGGTTACACTCTCCCGACATATCTTCTCATAGACCTCTTCAGAGATCTGTATGTACACTCTAACTGTGACTGTCTGTTGACTGTGTTTTGACAGTAGAAGAAGTAAAGGAACGTGGTGTCATATGCTGATATAATCTGATGTAGCCAAGCAACAACTCCTCCTGATTCAGCATGTTAAAATATAAGGTACACAATCCTTTTGTAAAACATACACATTGTTTTACTCATGCATATATTTAATTCATCTATTTGAGAGTATAAAAAAATAGTTTGTAAACCTTGCTACGCTGTAGTACCTACTGCAAGCATCTCTTAGCTGCACGGCAATTTAATTCTGTGTAAGTGTTCCAAAAAAAAGCATATACTTAAATGCAAGATTCTCTTTAGTATAATAGAAGCAAGATTTGCCTGGAGTCTAATTTAATTATAGTGAAACAGAATGTGTTCAGGCATGCACGGCTTTTATAGGTCATAATGAATTTATTCATATTATGATTAAGGCCTCACTAATTGAATGAAAAGATATTCCTGTGTCATCAGCGTCAGTGAAGAGATGGGCTTTGCTCCGGCTTGGGGAACAGCGGGGCAGGCACTCTCTGCACTGTGGGGTGTGGTCTGTATGTAGTCAGGCCGAGTAGTCAAGCCCAGGTTTCCTTCGGAATGATACCTTACATAATGTTCTGTCTCTAGGGCTTTTTTCTACTTCTCAGGGTCGTTCCTCTAAACAGGAGAACTTAGCAGTCACTGCTGTTGCTTTACAAGATCACATTCTGCATGATCTTCAGCTGCGAAATCTTTCACTAGTAGATCATTCCAAGACAAAGGTGCAGAAGAAAGAGCACAAATCCAAATCTCTGAAAAGAAGTGCGAAAGCAATAGTAGATACTGGGCTTGGAAAGACTACACAAGGCCCTGAAGTGCAGGACCCAGAAGAAGAATATGTTCTTGATCCAAAACCGCCACCGTTAACTTTAGGTAAGCTAATCTCGCCATTCTGAGTTTGGTTTGTTAGAGCTAGTGAACCTAGTGGAGATTAATAGTATAATTTTTTCTGGTGTGGGAATAATTTATTTTAATTTACAATCTTACAGAAAGATGTATGTGTAGTGAAGTTTAAAAATGATGGTGGGGGCAATTTGAGCAAGAAAATAAAGATAGTAATGATAGTAGAATAAGTAAAAATGGAATTAAATATCCATTAATCCACACTGATAGAATAAATACTTGAATAAATAAATAATGGAAAAGAAAAGGCTCTTTCTTATAGTAGAATGGCAACTAATAAATATGGTAGACAGGGGCTAGAAATAGGAAATCACCACTGGCAAACCCCACAGTCATGGCAGCCGTCAGTGGGTGCTGGGCCAGTGGCGGTCATGCTGAGACATAGATGTGGGCGTGGTCCCACGGCATCGCCCAGATACGAACTCACTGCAGAGGGGAACTGTGGCTTTACGGTGGCAGCCCCGGCAAATGTCCCCTTTACCGAGTGACCAAAGTTACCATCCCTGCCAGTGACACACGCCGATGTCACATGCCTCCCGAGCCCGTGCCCCAAGAAAGGTGCAGCACCCCTTCCCTGATATTCTTGCCAACAATGCATATCTGAGTTTACTCGTGAGGAAACCTCAGACAAACCCAAACTGAAGGACGTTCTACACAAGTCCTGGCCAGTAGTCTTCAAGAAAAGGGTCAAGTCAAGAGAAGCAGATGAAGACTGAGGAACTGTCCCAGATTCTAGGAGACAAAGGCGACGTGAGAATGGAGTGCAGTGTGTGCAGCGTGTGATCTGCGTCAGAGAAAAGGACACCCGTGAGACAAGAAGGAAATCCCGTGAGGAATGTGGATTAACTGACAGTGTTGGATCCACATGAGATCACCGTACCATGGTTATGTAAAATGTTAGCATTTGAGGAAGCAGCGTGTGTCACTGGCACGTGAGGATTCTTTATCTGGTTTCACAATCTTTTCAAGTCTGCAATTATGTTAAACTGAAAAGTTAGAAATAGAAAAGATTTTTAAATGATGCTGGACGTGGAAAATAGGTTTGGCTGTGTCCTGGAGCAAGTGTGGTGGACGGAGGAGGCACTGGAAGGCCCGTGGGCTGGAGCCACGCCGTGCCACAGCGATGCCCACGCGAGACCTTATCATTTTCCTCTGAACTGCTGACAGTGCTGGTTGTAGTTTAGAAAATGGCATAGCTCAAGACCACATAGAGGCTGGGAATAGTGTGATACAGTAATTTAGTGACTGTCTTCCATTGTGCATGTACAGTTTATGAAGGTGATCAAATAGCTTCATCATAGTCAACTGGCAGGAAAGATTTAAATTAGACATCAGGAAGAACTTCCCATTTTGGAAAATGAGGTTATAAAGGAGAGGAAATGAGTCCTTCTTTTGGGAGCTCTTTATGAAAAAAATTATTTAAATTTTTACACGTAGTATTTGTTACTAATGAGGGTGAACCATATGCTCTTTGTTATTATCTATATATAATATTGCACTCAGGTTTTCTGTCCTTTCTTGCTGACTTGCCGGAGGTCCTTGTGTAGTCTGCGTATTAATCTCTTGTTGATTTAGCCACTGAGAATGTCTTCCCCTCGTCTGTCACCATCTTTTAACTTTATGTGTTTTACGCTGAATAAAATCTTCATTCTAATTACTATTAAATCCGTCAGTTTTTCCTTTTGTAGTTTATGCTTTGGGAGATTTAAGAAATCCTACCCATTCTAAGATCACAGAGGTTTCCTCACATTTTCTTTATTTACCTTTAAAGTCTTGCCTTTCACATTGAGCTCTCATGACAGTTTATTTTGCATATGGTATTGGGGAAAATCTATTGGTATAAACGTTTGTTAGATTGTTCCCTCAGGTCATAATCCATTCTTTCTTCGATGACTTGTGGCCACACCTTTTGCAAATGCCAGGTTTTCCATGTTTATATGAGAGAGAGAGATACAGAGACTGTATATGTGATTTTGGGGGTGTTTGTTTCTATGTCCATATCTCACCGTTTTAATGTAGTTTTATAATGTCTTAATAACTGGTAGGAAAAGATCCAAAATTCACCCCAAAAAAATTTCCTGTGGAAGGGTCTTCTCTCAATACATTAAAATACAGTAGATGATCTTTTGGTTTTATCTTTGTGGAGACAGTCCTTCTAGAACCTCCATCATTCTCCCTTCTGGACCAGTTGCTCTGTATAGGGCTGGTGCAGAGCTATCAACCCGGGATCTATTCTCAGCATCGTCCGTCCTGTGGATTGATTGCCTTTGGCTCTTTCTGTGTTAGATCCTCTTTCCCTGATCACACGGCCTCTTCTTTCTTGGTTTACTCCTCATTGTGGTGAAGTTGCTCCTCTAGTAGCTTCCTGAGAAAGAGTGCATAAGAGACCAAGGTACAAGCTTACAGACATAAAGATATTTTATTCTGCCCTCACATTTGATTGATAGCTAATAAGGAATTTCAATATGGGCATCTTTCTCTTCTCAGAATTTTGACAGAGTTGCCTTCTAGTGTCTGTTGCTGTGGATAAGTCTGGTGCAGTTCTGAGTCCTGGTCCCTTTTGAGACCTGTTTTCCTCTCTCTCTGAGAGATTTTCGGATCTGCTTTTCCTCTAAGTTCTGAAGTTTCACGTGACGGCACTTAGTGTGCGTCCTTTGCTCTGGGCCTTGCTGAGCCCTGTCAAACTAGACACTCATGTCCTCTGCTAGGAAATGTTTTGGACTATTTTCTTTAAAATTTTTACTCTCCATTTTCTCTGTGTTCTTTCAGATGTCAGACCTCCTAGACTGATCCTTTAATATTCTTATTTTCTATCTCCTGTTTTCTTTTATTTTCCTACTTTCTGTGAGATTATCTTAACTTCCTCTTCTAGTCTTTCAGTTGAATTCCACATTTCTACTATAAGAATTCCAATCTTCAAGATCTGTTTTTTTTACTCTGAGTGTTCCTGTTACAGCTTCCTGTTCTTTCGTAGATATAACACTTCTGTCTCTGAAGATGGCCTTGCAGATTGACGCTTTATCCCTTCACCCTCCTCTGGGGCTCGCGTCACCACCAGTGTTCTGCCTGGGCCTCTGGCAGAGTGAGTGTCCCCCTGGAGTATAAGCTCCATGCCTGATCCAGAGGAGACGTGGTGGGTACTCGCCTACTGCTGAATTAAGGAACTGATCCTGACAGGAGTTATACATCTAGAGTGTTGTAGAAGGGAAAAACGTGATTGACATCCATGTTGTGAAGGTAACTAGGGGCAGAAACAAGCTGCTGGGAGAAGGCCCTGCTGCAGGCTGAGAGAGAACGCGGGTGAGAAATGAGGAGGACCTTCGGCCAACACATGTGAAAACACAGTGTTCTTCGGCTTTTCTTCTGTAAAATCGGGTATCAGTCCTGCCTGCTTGTAGAAGTATTGTGAAAATGAAATAAGATATGGGAAATTCTTTGTAAATAAAAACATAAAACATATGTAAGGTATCATTGACTTCTGTGCGCCCGTAGAAAAGTGGCATCCTGTGTGTGGTAGAATCAAGTACAGTCACGCATCGCCTGATGATGGGGACACATTCTGAGAACTGCGTCAGGCAGTCTCGTCCTGTGCGAACATCCTAGAGTATACGTACACAAACCTGGATGGTACAGCCTACCACACACCCAGGCTACGTAGCCTTATCCCAGGGGGGCACCGTGGTACGTGCGGTCCGTCGTTGACTGAAACGTCGTCTTGCAGTACTTGGCTGTATGTGATATGAATGTTTTGCTTTAATATTCGTTTGCAAAATAATGTCATTAAGATTCTGTATGAGTGCCCATATTCTAAAATATATTTTAACTCATATTTTGTATTGTTTTAACTTTAGCACAGAAGTTGGGCCTGTTTGAACCTCCTCCTCTGCCACTATCATCAGATGAATGGGAAAAAGTGAAACAGAGATCTGTCCTGCAAGGGGACTCCGTGCAGCCCTGCCCCATCTGCAAGGAAGAGTTTGAGCTCCGCCCCCAGGTGGCTAGCCTGAGGTGACAGAGCAAGCATAGGGGCCTCTCTAGTGATAGGCTCGGAACTGGGCTGAAGATTCCCAGCTTCTTTCTCCAGTTTTTCCCTCCTACATGACCCTCAAATGCTTAATTTTCTTTTCCATTAATTAAAGTATGTTTGTGACAAAGAGCTAAACACCCTCATTAACCAGTTTTGTTTATTTACTGAATGATATTAATTCTGAAGTACAAATTTGTACAAAAGGAATGCTCCCCTTCCCCTGGACGTAAATAGCTGAAGAGCAAGTTGAGAACTGACGGGAGGAAGCATTTGTGTCCCAGGGCAGGAAGGGTGAACGCAAAAAGGAATTTTTAAGTTGTTTTGTGAATTGAAATCATAAAAGAAAAGAAAAACTATGCTTGACTATTTCCAAAGAATTTGTTGAAGAATCTTTAAGTAAAATCTTCTAATAGTCTATATTCATGAAACTACCGTAGTAAGATTGAAGATATTACAGATAATATACGATCAGTCTATGTCATAGGTTTTTTTCTGTTCACACTTTGCCTAATTAAACTGTCATCTCCTGGAAGTTAGGAACACTTCTATTCCTAGAAATTTTTTTTTTTTTTTGAGCTAATGGCCACCCTGCAATGATTTCTCATGTATGTGGCATTATGCGTCCTACAGAGCAGGCACGGGGAGGTTTGCTGGAAAACTACAGCTAATATAGTTGAAAGCAGGCTTAAAGTTCATAGCCTGAGAACCCAGGCTTTACTTACTGCCCTGGCACAAAAACTCTCAGACTTAATTTGTTTTAGTAAGTTTCATTGTTAGCGAGTTAGTTCACAGACATGAAACTTTTGCTCTTTACTAATTTGAATTCACAGTATCTGAACATACTTATGTTCCAGTTCTCTGTCAGACCTAATTTGGCATATGGGAAAGCTGGGTATTTTGTAAAGATTTTAGCCCTTAAACACAGAATTGTCAATTTAGTATTTTAGTGTAAGAAAAGAGTTAATAAAGCCACAAAGAGTCCTTCTGGCCCCAGCAGCCTCTCTCCTCATTATGCTATGAATACTTGGCCTGATTGTTGTATGAAGAATGAGAACTTGAAGTTGAATTATCCTGAGAGGAGGGATCAGGATGTATCATGCCCACCATTTCTTCCATTCTGTTTTTCATAAATTTCTCAGTAAGTTCTATATCTTTGTTTGGTTATAGATATAGACACTTGTGTTTATTTTGCATTTCCGGTTAGTGTGCTCATGTTTAGGTTTTTCCTTAGTTATAAGCAATAGTTGGCATTTTCCCAACATTTAATGATTTTATAGGTCTTCAGGTAATCTCATGTCTCTCTGAGGCATTATACCCATTAACAGATGAGGAAATAAACAGTTTGAGTGACCCACAGGAGGCCAACTCAGGAAGTGTGTTCAAGTCCAGCTGGAATCTAATCCTAACTTCTAGGACATTTTTAGTGTATTTACCACCACTTAATCATTTATTTTTATGTCAGGGAATGTTTGCTAATAATAAATATTTATGGACATTTAAAAGTATAATATTTTAAATATACAGAAGTATAATGTTATTCAATATAGATCATCAAGTACTAATGGTAAAACACTCTGAAAGATTATTCTGTAAAGAGTGAGTGAGTACACAAAACACTGCTATTAGATTAAATTGTGATCATTAAAGGGACCAATATTACTGAATTTTCCCAGCTGAGGCTTCTTGTTGGCAATAAGTTTCAAGGAAAGGTTTTAGAACTTTCTGAGTTCTATTCAACCCAATATTTCTTCCATTCTTCCCATTTAAGAAGAAAAGTGTAGATTGAACGAAGGCAGGGGGAATGGTCACTTTGAAAGCTGGAAAGTCTTCCTGAGATCAGGCAGCTGCTGGGCCTCTGAGGTGTCAGTCTTCCCCGGGGTTGAAGCCTGGCTCACCGGGTCAGATTCCTGGCCAGGAATGCTTCCCTTAGTCCCACCGTTTCAGGGAAAGAAGTGGCCTTTGTGTTCACAGCCCACGGTGCTGGCTGTCCTGGTCTCACCCCATGTCTCCTCCTCCCAGAAGAACCACTACCTTTTTCTTTATTCAGTCTAAGCATCTGTCTTTTGTCACAGCCCAGAATGTCACCATTTGGTGGGAAATTTGGGTCACAGAAAGGTGAAATTTTCTTCTGATCACACTTTCCCTACATTTAAAAAAGAAAAAGTGATTCATATGTCTAGGATTTATTGCTATTTAAATGAGTGTCCAAATTATATCTCAATAAAGCTGTGATTTAAAAAACGTTTCAGAGTGCAGTGTAGTTGAACCAAGCCCTAAACAGAGGCATCTGCTCACGCTTTCTCTGCACCCCCTCCCCGCCCCACAGTCTGCATTCTCTCAGGAGCTGCCCGGGAAGTGCAGTGCACCTATTTCCTCATTGTTTCCTTTCTAAGGGTACACTCATTTTAATGGCTGGTAGAAACTTCCTGTGATTGATGGTTTGGATTGTTAGCTTAGTTTCTCTTGTTGAGATTGTGTACCTGTGCTGTGCTAAACTTAAACACTAAATATTATAAATATCAAGGTCATTAATCTGCTTTTTTAATTTTTCAAAGAAACAACAGCTTACCTTTTAAGCATTCAGAATTTTTCTTTTAATTAATGCATTTACGCTGCTTCTCTTTTAAACTAATTTAAACTTGAAACATTTTCCTGTCTTCTCTGAACAGGTGCTGCTCTCATGTTCCCACGTGTTCCACAGGGTGAGTGGTCCTGCCCCCACGCTACCCCCCCACCCTACCCCCCACCTTACCCCCCACCCTACCCCCACCTTACCCCCACCCTACCCCCACCTTACCCCCACCCTACCCCCACCTTACCCCCACCCTACCCCCACCTTACCCCCACCCTACCCCCACCTTACCCCCACCTTACCCCCACCTTACCCCCCACCTTACCCCCACCCTACCCCCACCCTACCCCCACCTTACCCCCACCTTACCCCCACCTTACCCCCACCTTACCCCCACCCTACCCCCACCCTACCCCCACCTTACCCCCACCCTACCCCCCACCCCCGTCATGGTGCAGCCTGCTCCTACTCAGTTCAAGTCTCCTAAAAAGAGCCGCTTAACTTTATCCATAACCACCATTTACAGTTAGAATAGGACTTTAGCCTACAGTACAATTCATCCTGTTTTGAAAATGGTGAATGTTATGTGACAAAGGAACCACAGATGTTTGTGTAACCGCCTGTTGTTGGTAATGGACATCAAAGTGGGTGATAACTCCCTTCCTGTGATTTAGTGCATGGCAGCCCTACACATGGGTATCATCTACCTTTCCCTGAGTTGTTTCAGAAGGTTTTGATGTATCTGCATGTATATTCTTGTAAAATATCATTTTTGGAACAAGTTTCATGAGGAAGGTGTTAACATCTGATGAAACTTCTTTACTTCATAAACTAAATTGGACTAAGTCTCATAATTATGGGAGAAAAGAACACTATAATTACATTAGAAGTAAAAATGTCGTTTATAAGTAATTACTCGTAAATTTTTAAGTGAAATGTTTTTCTTCAGGCATGTCTTCAGGCTTTTGAAAAGTTCACCAATAAAAAAACCTGTCCTCTCTGTAGAAAGAACCAGTATCAAACCAGGGTGATTCACGATGGGGCCCGGCTCTTCAAAATAAAGTGTGCGACCAGGTGAGAGGAGTCCCTTCCCCCACGGCCCCGAGCCAGCGGGACACACACAACAGACGGCGGGGTTGACCTCTCGGTGGCCGCACGGCAGGGGCTTATCGTGAGTTCTGCAGTGCTCGTTAAATGCAGCCATCCTGAGGGAGTCACTTCAAACATCCGTGTTCTAGAATCCAAGCCTCCTGGAGGGGACACGTGGTTAGAAAGTGGTACCGAGAGCTGCGGAGGACGGTGCCTCCCACAGACGCCAGGCTGAGGAGGAGATTCTTTGAAGACAAGGTAGGCAGAGACCCTTCCTTCTCCATACAGTCTCTGTGTGCCCAGGGAGGCGAGCAGAGGCCATGAAGCTCAGAGGCTGACTTAGGTTTTAGGCTTTTTAAAAATGTTTGAGACACTGCTAATAATCCTGTGCAATTTAAACTGGCTTTCCAACCCAGGTGGTAAAATATTTTCAGATTTTCTTTTCTAGTTAAATCATAAAGTTCATAAAATTGGAATAAGGTTAAATTCAAAGCAACTTTTATTTGGCCATTTTGTGACAATTTTTTAAATAAACTGATATCTTCAGATAAAAGAATGGAAACAAGATTCAGGTTTTCACATCCCCTGAACTGCAGATAAACAAATGGAAGGAATCTTGATGATGATAAAACCCCAAGTGCTGTGATTTTATTGAGTGCCCCCCCGGGCCTCGCAGGATCACCAAATGCGGGAGTTTTAGAAAGAAATAACTTCAGTTTCTACCCTTTCTTTTAACCATTTTCTATCTTTTATTTTTACTCTTTTTTAGCTTGTTGAACAGTTTTCCATTATTGTGCCCCATACAGAAAGGACAGGCATGGCAGTGTGGAGGGAGCCAGTGAGCCCAGGTTCCAATCCCAGCTCTGCCGCCTCAGCTTGTGGCTTCAGGCGCATCACGGCCGCTCCACGCTCCCTCGTCTGTTATGTGGAAGTAATGGTCTTCACCTTGCAGGCAGAGCTGTGCTAAGACTTAGAGCAGTGTTTATAAAGGCCTAGCACACAGTAGGCACTTGAAAGTGTGTATTTATTCTAAATGCTAATATATTGTTCAAGTTAATCTTTACGTTAATTGTTCTGGATTTAGCAATACTCCATGTGTGTTTTTTTGTGTGTGTGAGGGAGATCAGCCCTGAGCTAACATCCATGCTAATCCTCCTCTTTTTGCTGAGGAAGACCGGCTGTGAGCTAACATCTATTGCCAATCCTCCTCCTTTTTTTCCCCTTTTCTCCCCAAAGTCCCAGTAGATAGTTATATGTCATAGTTGCACATCCTTCTAGTTGCTGTATGTGGGACGCAGCCTCAGCATGGCCGGAGAAGCGGTGCGTTGGTGCGCACCCGGGATCCGAACCCGGGCCGCCAGTAGCGGAGCGCGCACACTTAACTGCTAAGCCACGGGGCCGGCCCCTCCATGTGTTTTTAATAGCACTCTATGAGGGTATGGTGTTCCGACAGGTTAGCCTCAAGTCACTCAGATAAAACTCCTCAGAGGCACGCTTTCTCATGACCATCATTTGTGGAAGGGTCCCTTACGCATGTACTTAGATCTTTTCTAAACTTGGTTTTTTATCTCGCACTCCCATTTGGAGTCATGAGTGATAGAGAATTACTCTTTGCTGTGTAAAGGAGTCCCTTTTCTCCCCCGCAACGACTCCCGTGAGCATGGAAAGCAAGAGGAGCCTCAGGCCTGGGCTTTGGGTGGAGAGACCGCGTCCAGAGCTCGCCCCGTGCTTTTCTCAGACTGCCTCTCGGACCTTCTCAGGCCGGGTGCTGATTCTTGTGCACCCTCACGTGCGCCTCCAACCTTGCCATCCTTCCACGCAACCTGGCTGGGGGGGCTTCTGGAAAGTATCTCAGAACTGCGTAGGAATCCTAAAAGTAAGTGGGTTTAAGCTTGACGATAAAGCGGTGTGATCGCGAATTTTTTCCAGTTCCCTGCCTGATCGCATAGGTAATTGTTCCAAGCAATGTAGTTATCAGTATGTGCAGAGGAAAATCAGAATTGTGGCTTATTGTGACATCATTATGCCTCAGATGTGATCAAGAAAATATACACAATTGTGCTCAGGAGTAGGACACCATTCATTGCAATATGTGAGCAAATGACCTCAAAATACCGTGTATCCTGAAGACAGAGAGGTTGAACCAGTGGTGGAGAGATTAGCTTCTGTGGCAAGGGCCGTCTGAGCGCTGCCTGGAGATGCCAGAAGCGCTGCTGCCTCTCCTGGCCTTGGGAGGTGTCCCCTCCCTCCTCCCTCTGGCTGGTGGGGGCTGAGAGGAGCTCTGCAGGAGGGCAATTCCTGCCTAGGCTCTTGCCCCTGGGAGAAGTAGAGGGAGGCCGAAGAAGGGAGGTGGGAGGCTTCGGATAGAGAATCTGCGAGTCTACATTTTTTTCCTACCTTTATATAATAAAAAATTATATTCTCCAAGGCATTCACAACCCTTACAGCATGAACTGGGGGGCAAGGACATTTAGGGAAAGAGCACAGAATCCTGGGAAAGACTCCTTCCCATTTCTAGATCTTAGTGCCTCTGAGTTTATTATCTACTTTTAAAAAGTCTTTGTCCGTTGACCAAGATAATAGTTTCAACCTAGCCTGGAGTCTTCATGCTCGCTCCCTATAGTCGACCTGATTTTTTGGGCCAATTTATCATTTTCTCAGCATTGTCTTTCATCTCAAGGACTAGTAATCTCTTGTGTTGTCAGTCATTCTCAAGTCAGGAAATGACTGTCTTCCACAATTGTTTTTCATCCTTCTCGTATATTCTTTTCATGCTTTTCTATATTCTGTAGTCTGACAGTAAGTCTTATTCTCTGAGTTATTCGTAGTAATTCTAATATATAATAGTGTGTTGGCTCTCAAATCAGAAATTATTCATTGTTTTCTCTTACAAAATTCTAACTACAGGTTTGATAGTCATTTTACCTTACGTGTATAAATATTTTTTTATTTGCAAGCATCATCTTATAACTTTTGAAAATATTGGCTACACTTTGCTTTCACATAAAGCAAAAAGTCATGAGACTCAACTGACTGTACACACATGCTATAATTCAGATTGTCCTTCCCCAAAAGTATTTTAATTTAGTGAAGTTATACTCATAATTTGTTGCACAAATAGGCATTTTATAATTGCCTCTGCTTTTGATTTTTTAATTAACTCTAGAATCCCCAGCTCTCTCTGCCAGTTTCCTAAACCTTCTCTGTACTTTCTTCATACCTCACCATAGCTCACTTATCCTGTGTGGCCATAAACATCTGAAATCTGTAAACCCCAACCTTCACGTTGGGAGTAGGTACATACTCTTGTCACTGCTCCTGGTTGCCCATAGGGCATATGCCTTAGATGCTTAAATGCCTGTATAGATAGAGCCCAGAGGCTGTCCTTTAGGATAGAGACCACTTCTGATCATTTACTGAATGGCTCTTGCAATCTGACAATTTTTTGCTACCTTTTCCAACTCGATGGAACTCACTGAGCTAGAGGCATGCTCTGAGAAACGTTAATCTACAATTTTAATCTACTGTTTTAAAATACCAACGTGTTTTAATGGAATCTGGAAGATTATTGAACTAGGTTACTGAATTTTGCATTACTCAGGATTCTATAGATGCGTCCAGACTATATGGAGGTATACACAAATGACAGTTTGAGAACTTATGTCAGTAAACTACTATAAACTATTGGGTGAAAGATTGTTGAGGAATAGGATATTCACACAGTCTCCAAGTACCACCCCACAGATCACTTATAACTGACGAAGAGAATGAGACGTCTCTATAGTGGAAAAGCCTGGTGGACATTCTCACCTCAGTGACACCATGCCTCTAATGTACACAGGGTACACTAGGAGAAAACATCAGCCTCGCACCTTCATGCCCAAAATGCTTAACCTGAACCTAATCATGAGAAAACCTGTAATCAAGTAAACCCAAAATGAGGAATATTCTGGAAAACAACTGGCTTCACCTATAAAATGTCAATGTCATAAAAAAAAAAAAAAAGGGCTGGGGAATGTTTAGAATAGAGAAGTCTGAGAGATGTAACCTTTAAATATCATGAGATGGCTTTGATTGGATCCTGGATCAAAACTAAAACTAAAACAAGTGCTGTAATTGGGATATTTGGGAATGTAACTATGGATCATATAGTATACAGTAGTGACGCATCAGTGTTAAATCTCCGTAGCATGTTCATTGTATTGTCATGATCAACTAGTGTCCTGGTTCTTAGGAGACAAATGCTGAAGGATTTAGGGGTGAAGTGTTGTGATATTTGCAACTAACCCTTAAATGGATTATGCACTCACACGTACTCACATACAGAAAAGAGAATACAAATGCAGTGTAATGTTAACAATTAAAATGTAAAGATAAACTCTAGCAGTGTAGACCTAGGACACACAGTTTCTAAATCCAAGGGAGTTGGGAATGAGAAGGAAAGGGAGGATGGGAGAAGAAAGGGAGAGGGTAAAAACAAAAATGGGATTCACCCTTTATACCAAAATATATTCCATATGGAACAAAGAGTTACATATAAAAACTGAAACATAGTAATTTTACTTCCACCTCCTCCTTTTTTTTTTCCCCAAAGCCCCAGTACGTAGTTGTACGTCACAGTTACATATCCTTCTAGTTGTTGTATGTGGGACGTGGCCTCAACATGGCCGGAGAAGCGGTGCGTCGGTGCGCGCCTGGGATCCGAACCCCGGGCCACCAGCAGCGGAGCGCGCACACTTAACCACTAAGCCACGGGGCCAGCCCTGAAACATAGTAATTTTAGAAGAAAGCATTATAGAATAAATTTATGATCTGGAAGTGGGAAAGACCTTTCTCATAGGATTTTTAAAACCACACATATAAACACACACACACAAATCCTAGGGGAACTGATTGATAACTGCATAAAACTTCAAAACTTATGTATGGGGGGAAGAATAAAAAGACCAGTGACAAATCAGGAAAACGTATTTGTAATTCAAAGGACTAGAAGCAGATTTCCTTAATACGTGACAAGCAGTTTATAGAAGAAGGACTACAGGTGTATGATTACTGTATAAAAAGATGTTCAACATTATTCATGGTTAAAGAAAACTAAAATAAAAAAAAATAAGAACCTTTTTTACCTATTAGATTGGCAAGAGTTGAAAAGTTTGATGATAATTATCTAGTGCTGATGAGAATGAGGGGGAAATGGACATTCTTATAAGCCGTTGGTAGAACTGAGAATGTGCAGTCCTGCTGGCTGATCCCTCCTATAGAAAGTTACCCTACAGATATACTCATAAATGTTTGCTATGGTATGTTCATGAGTATGTTCACTATAGCAATGATTATAAAAGAACCATAAACGACCAGAGAGTTCACCCCCAAGGAAACATTCATACAATGATTACAACACAGCAGTTAGAAAGACCAAGGTAGAGATGTGTGTGGTGATACAAAAAGAGTTCCAGCAAAAGTCAGGAAAAGGCAACAAGAAAGGATAATGAGTATAATAGGATTAAAATGTAACAGTAATTACAACAAACATGATTGAGATAAATTTCCCTATTAAACAACAAACTCCTGAATTACATTGAAAAGAAATCCCCAGTAGCTGCTTCTGAGAGACACATTCTAACCAAATGAAACAAAAATGTTCTCTGTAAAGGCATGCCCAAAAGAAATGAGACAAATGCAAACAACGAAAAAGAAATAAAATAGAAAATAAATGAATTTTAAAGTGTATTTGGAAATTTAGAATCCAAATTATACACTATTCTGGTGTTTGTCTCAATAATGAGAACACTAGTATTCTGTGTATATAGTTAAAGCTGTACTTAGAGGACAGTTATTAGTGTCAAGTACATTTATTATTGAACAAGAAAGGTGAAAAATAATGAACTGACCATTCAAATCAGAAAGCTAAATAAACAACACTAAAAAATTGTTAAATGTAGGAAGTAGAAATTATAAAGATAAAAGAAGTAATTTATTAGGAGAAAAGTAAAACTGTTAAGTGAAGCCAATAGCTAATATTTTGGGAAAGAGAAGCTATAAGATAAATATCTCATCAGAGTTTAAAAAACAATAACAACTACAAGGTAAATTCTCACCAGGATTAAAACAAATTAGAGCAGAATGCAGACACAGAATGGGAGGCATAACCATCTATGTGGAAATCATTTTAAAATTATAAGACACTATTGTATACAACTTCATGCCATTAAATCTGAAAAAAATAATTGAAATTACTTCCTATAGAAATAGAAAACATGGAAAGAAATATAAAAATTAGAAAAATTATATTAAAGCATCTCAATCTTTACTGAAAAGATATTAAATTAAATTTAACAGCCATTCCTAATAATGATAGTCAACAAACTAGAACTAAATGAAGTTTCCTTGTCATAATAAAGACTATATATCAGAAACTTAAAAACACATTATTTTAGACAGTGAAACTCTAAAGATGCAAAACAGGTTACCCACTGTCATCACACTTTGGCCAGTCCTCGCCAATGCAATCATACAAGAAAACAAAATAGAGTGTGTATGTGTGTGTGTGTGTATAATATAATTCACATATGTTTCTATACATAAGGATTTAAAAGTATAAGATCATTTGAAAAATTATTAGAACTAAACTATTAGAAGAGGTTCAAATTCAAGATAAATATGCAATAATTAATTGTTTCTTATAAAGTAACAATAATCAGATATATAATGCAATGGAAAAAAATCTCTTTCTTAATAGTTAATACCTAAAAATAAACTTAACAAGGAATGTACAAGTACTGATAAGAAAAAAATTTTTTCTGGGCGTGACATCAGCAATATAGCCAAATAAAATATCCCTCACTTGTATCTCTACCCCCAGCAACAACAGTTTAGCATCCATCCATGGACAAAAGTGCCTTTGTGGGAGCTGCAGGATCCAGCACCATAGACCAAGGGACCCAGGAGGAGTCTGGGCCACCCTTGTGTCAGGTAATAGGCATACATGCCTCAGTCCCAGCTGCGGACCCTGAGGTGGCCCATGAACCTGCTCCAGCCCCACTCAGCCGCAGTCTGGGAGCCCCTGGAGAGCAGTGCCTTAGACAGTCACCCACAGATGACAGCGCCTTTGTGGAAGTCCAGGTTTTGGGAGGGAAAGTTCCAGCACATAGTTGGAACAAAAAAATACAAGTTTGGATGCATTGAAGAGGGTCAGAGGAACAGCTGACTTCACGTGTGTCACCCCTCCCCCAAGGAAGCACAGCTCAAGGCCGAGAGAGATTTCACCCCGATTTCTCCCACAGAGGAAAGTGAGAGCACCTGAGCGAGCACCTGGCCTCTGCAGTGTGGGATGCCGCCCAAGAGGCATCTTTATCTTGCCCCATCCAGACTACTGAGTCATGAGCTGCATGACTGGGGGGTGGGAAGAGGCTGGGAGAACAGCAAATAGGACTCACAGAGGCCATGAAAGGGATGTGGATCTACTGATTGTGTTTTGGACTCTGTCAAGAAGCCTGCCCATGAGCTGCTGGGGATACCTCACCTGCAGACCCCCCCAACTGGCCCCCAGTGCTCCACGCACCTCCACCCCCTGTGGCGGGCCCCCTGTGCACACTCCTGATGTGAGGGTGAGCTTTGGCAGACAGCTAAGTGAGCACATGAAGAAAGCCAGCCCAAACCTACAGGCCAAGGAGAGGCCACAAACATGAGCAGCTTCACCCTTGGGAAGGCAAAGGGGAGGCTGTCCGCCTCCAGCCTGGTGTGTCGCAGGGTCAAGAAAAGACACACAAGCCTAAGAATTCTACCGCGAGAGGGAGTAAGAAACGCGGAGCAGGCGTAGCCGTAGAAGGTCTGAGAAAGGTTCCAAATACCTAGCAGGGTTGATGGAAGATACTTCTCTCCTGAAGTCAGTCAGTGAAGACTGGAGGAAGTGACTGCTATTTTCACATGCCAAGACAGCACCACAAGACTTTAAGGAACATAAAAATCAAGGAAACATGACACCACCAAAGGATCACATTAATCTTCAAGTAGCCAACCCCAGAGACATGGAGATCTGTGATTTACCTGATAAAGAATTCAAAAGAGATGTTTTAAGGAAGCTCAATGAGCTACAAGAAAACACAGAAAGACCATTTGACAAAATCATGAAAACAATGATAGAAATATTTAAAAAGAACCAAACAGAAATTCTGGAGATGAAGAATACAGTGAATGAAGTGAAGAGTTCAATAGAAAGCATCAACATCAGAATGAATCAAGCAGAGGAAAGAATCTGTAAAGTAGAAAGCAAGACCTTTGAAATTATCCAGTCAGAGGAGAACAAAGAAAAAGGAATCAAAAAGTGAAGAAAGCCTACAGGATCTTTGGGATACCATCAAGAGAAGCAATATGCAAATTATTGGAGTCCCAGAAGGAGATGAGAGGGAGAGGGGAGCAGAGAGCTTATTTAAAGAAATCATGGCTGAGAACTTCCCAAATCAGGGAGAGATTTGGATATCCAAGTTCATGAAGCTGATAGGTCACCAAACAAACTCAATTTAAAGAGATCTTCTCCAAGATACATTATAATAAAACTGTCAAAAATCTATGACAGAGAGAATCGTAAAAGCAGCAAGAAAAAAATAAACATAACTTACAAGAGCACACCTCTAGGCTATCAGCGGATTTTTCAGCAGAAACCTTACAGGCCAGGAGAGAGTGAGATGATATATTCAAAGTGCTGAAAGGAAAAAACTGCCAACCAAGATGACTCTATCCAGCAAAGTTATCCTTCAGAAATGAAGGAGAGACAAACACTTTCCCAGACAAACAAAAGCTGAGGGAGTTCATCACCACTAGACCTGCCTTATAAGAAATGCTGAAAGCTCTTCTTCAAGCTGAAACAAAAAGAATATATGAATATATACAACACACTGGTGACAGTTAGTATATAGTCAAATTTAGAATACTCTAATACTATCGTAATATTGTGGGTTGTTAACCACTTAACTCTCTTATAAAGGTTAAAGGCCAAAGTATTAAAAATAACTATAGGCTACAATAATTTGTTAATGAATGCACAATTAAAAAGAGGTAAATTGTTGGGGCTGGCCCAGTGGCACAAGTGGTTAAGTGTGAGTGCTCTGCTGTGGTGGCCTGGGGTTCGCCAGTTCGGATCCCGGGCGTGCACCGACGCACCGCTTGTCAAGCCATGCTGTGGCGGTGTCCCATATAAAATGGAGAAAGATAGTCATGGATGTTAGCCCAGGGGCAGTCTTCCTCAGCAAAAAGAGGAGGCTTGGCAGATGTTAGCTCAGGGCCGATCTTCTTCACACACACACACAAAAAAGTAAATTGCAACATCAAAAACATAAGAGTGGGGGAGGGGCCGGCCTGGTGGCATAATGGTTGAGTTCGTGTGCTCCACTTTGGCAGCCTGCGCTTCACGGGTTTGCATCCCAGGTGCAGACCTACGCGCTGCTTATCAAGCCATGCTGTGGCAGGCATCCCACGTATAAAGTAGAGGAAGATGGGCACGGATGTTAGCCCAGGGCCAACCTTCTTCAGCAACAAGAGGAGGATTGGCAACAGAGTTAGCTCAGGGCTAATCTTCCTCAGCAAAAAGAGGAGGATTGGCAACAGATGTTAGCTCAGGGCTGATCTTCCTCACCAAAAAAAAAAAAAGGGGGGGGTAAAAGAGTAGAGTTTTTGTATGCAGTCATAGTTAAGTTGTCATCAGTGTAAAATAGACTGTTATATCTATACGATATTTTATGTAAGCCTCATGGTAACCACAAAGAAAAACTCTACAGGAGATATGCAAAGATAAAGAGGGAATCAGAGCATACCACTGTGGAAAATCATCAATTCACAAAGAAGGCAACAAGACAGGGAGAAAGGTACAAGGGAACCACAGAACAATAAGATGACATTAGTAAGTCCTTACCTATCAATGATTACTCTAAATGTAAATGGATTAATTTCTCCAATCAAAGGCACAGAGTGGCTGGATGGATAAAAAACAAGGTCCAACTATGCAGCCTGCCAGAGAGTCACTTCAGCTTTAAGGACATACATAGGCTTAAAGTGAAGGGACAGAAAAAGATATTCCATGCAAGTGGAAACCAAAAGAGAGCAGAGATAGCTATACTTGTAGCAGACCAGATAGATGAACTCAAGAGCTGTAGCAAGAGACAAAGAAGGTCATTGTGTGATGATAAAGAGTCAGTTCATCAGGAGGATGTCACAAAAATTAACTCAAAATGGATTAAAGACTTAAACTTAAGACCTGAAATCAAAACTCCTAGAAGAACACATGGGGAAAAATCTCCTCGACATTGGTCTTTGCAATGATTTTTTGGATATAACACCAAAAGCACAAACAACAAAAGCAAAAATAAATAAATGAGACTACATCAAACTAAAAGGCTTCTTCACAGCAAAGGAAACAATCGAGAAAATGAAAAGACAACCTACAAATTGGGAGAAAATATTTGGAAATCGTATATCTGATAAAGGGTTAATATCCAAAATATATAAGGAACTCATACAACTTAATAGCAAAAAAAAAAATCTGATTAAAAAATGGGCAGAGGAGCTGAATAGACATTTTTCTACAGACATACGGCCAACAGGTGCGTGAGAAGGTGCTCAACATAACTAATCATCAGGGAAATGCAAATCAAAACCATAATGAGATATCACCTCACACCTGTTAGAATGACTGTTACCAAAAAGACAAGATAACAAGTGCTGGCAAAGGTGTAGAGAAAAGGGAACCCTGTGCAATGCCGGTGGGAATGTAATCTGGTGCAGCCATGTGAAAAACAATATGGAGGTTCTCCAAAAAATTAAAAAACGGACTACCATATTCTAGCAGTCCCACTTCTGGGTATTTATCCAAAGGAAATGAAGTCAATCTCAAAGAGATATCTGCACTCCCATGTTCATTGCAGCATTAGTCACAGTAGCCAAGACATGGAGACAACATAAGTGTCTGTCTTCGGATGAATGGATAAAGAAGATGTGGTATAAATTTAATGGAATATTATTCAGCCACAAGAAAAAAAGAAATCTTACCATTTGCAACAACATGGATGGACCTTGAGGGAATTATGCTAAGTGAAATAAATCAGACAGAGAAAGACAAATACTGTATGATCTCACTTATAGGTAGAATCTGAAAAAGGAGAACAGAAACAGAAAGTAGAATGGTGGTTGCAAGGGGCTGGGAGGGGGAAATGGGGAGAGGTTGGTCAGAGGTACAAACTTCCAGTTAAAAGACGAAGAAGTGCTGGGGGTCTAATGTACAGCATGGTGACTGTAGTTAACAATACTATATTATATACTTGAAAGTCACTAAGAGTAGATCTTAAATGTTCTCACTACAAAAAAGAAATGGTAATTATTTGTGTGAGGTGATGGGTGTGTTAACTAGCCTTATTGCGGCAAACATTTTGCAATATATACGTGTCAAATCATCACACTGTACACCTTAAACTTACACAATGTTATGTGTCAATTATGTCTCAGTATAGTTGGAAAAAATAATTATAATTGTTTTTTTTTCTGATGAAATAAAAGCCCTGAATAAAATGATTGACATTTTATTTTGGATGTAAGTAAAAATGTCCATTTTCCCCCTATTAAGTAAATTTGGTAAAATTTCTAACTCCCAAAGGAATAGGTTTGACCATGTATTTGGAATTTTCCAGGTGAATTCTGAAGTTTACCTAGAGGAGTATGAAGGGCTAATAATTTTTTTAAAAGGAAGATTAATGAGGTAGAACATCCTTGTTAAATATGAAAATTTATATAAAATTTGGTAACTAAGTTGTGAAACAGACAAATGGTTGATGAAACAGTAGAAAGTCACCCATCTCAGTTTATGGGGATTCTTAGTCTACAATAAAGGAGACATTTCAGATCAGTAAAGAAAAAGATCAATTGAGAAAATCAATTCAATGGTAAATTTAGGCATTCATGTGAAGAGGGAAAAAAGACATTACTTCTTAACTTATCCCCAAAAAAGTTCCACGTTTTAATTATTGAAACACCTTCCAAATGAATAAGTGAAATTAATAGAGTATGACAGACTCCTTCCTGAGCATCTGCTCCGCCTGCCCCACGTTGTGCCGAGCATCCCTCCCAACACCAGTTGGTGTTGTGCAGTGGGCCTCCTCTCCACAGCTGGTTCTTTGCCGAGGCTGAGGGACGGCTTCCGTGGCCTTCCCTGCTCTCCGAAGGCTGGTTTATAGGAAAAACACTAAGAAAACACTGCATGGAGCCAGCCCTGACAGCCTAGTGGTTCAAGTTTGGCACGCTGTGCTTCGGCGGCCCAGGTTCAGTTCCCCAGGCGCGGAACCATACCACCCGTCTGTCAGTAGCCATGCTGTGGCAGTGGCTCGCATAGAAGAACCAGAAGGACATACAACTAGAATATACAACCATGCACTGGGGCTTTGGGGAGGAAAAAAAGAGAGGAAGATTGGCAGTAGATGTTAGCTCAGGCGAATCTTTCCCAGGAAAAAAAGAAAACACTGGATGGTGATCTGTCCCTGTTAACAAGGCAAAATGACCCTCTTTATTTGAATTTTTAGTAACAATGGAATATTTGCTTATAAATATATTAAAGTTTAGGAGTTTCAACTGTTGTGCTTTTTAAAAAATATAATCATGTGAGAAGAATAAATATTTTACAGTTAGAAACCAGAACAGCCTAATAACAAACATTAGACATATGAAACGACTGGGCACCCTGAGTTAGAAAAGAAAGTAATCATCACCCAGAGGTGCCTTTAGAAAAGGCTTTTATCTTAGGTTCATAGTATACATATTTTATAAAAATAATTAAATAGCATTTTTCTAATGACAGAAACAGAATTTTATTATTTTCATCAAGAAACAAACTTGTGTTTCAGGTAAAAAGAAAAATGTTTGAATAGATTGTTTTCCTTTAAATACCTATAAAAGTATTTTGTTTAACATAAGCTTGTCAGTAAAATGAGGCTTTAAAAATCTAGATATCACAGATTAAGATATTTCAGATAAAAATATAACTCTTGGGCTCGGTTTCTCATTATTTTCATCTTTCTGGTTTTTAAGAACTGAACATATGTGCTAAAGTCCAGCCTCAGAAGAATCAGTGTCTATAGGTTTCCTAGTTATACATCCATTAAAAAATTAAATAAATTCCAAAGCCAGAATGAACAATGACTTTATCAAGACTCCTGTGGGGGAGACTGGCTCTGGGACACAGTCAGCGACAGTCCAGAAGCGCCAGTGTTTCCTGCAGAGGCTGGCCTCTCAGCGCTGCCTTTTGACTCTTCACACGCCTGCTCACCCCCTCACCCCCACAACGTAAAGGTGTGTGGAACTGGAGATGATGAACTGCTAGAGCTCCAGTGTTTGAATTTTAGAAATTGGAAAGTTTACAGAGCAAAATGTGCAGTAATTAATAATATTGGATATGATAAATTGTTAATTATCTGTAGAACAATAGCAGTTCTTTGATCTGGGGGTGATGTGTGCAACCACCGGTCACATTTCTAAGCTGTATCTCCATTCTGACCAGTGATGAATGTTAAATTAATGCAAATTCATTTTATTTTTAGTCTAAAAAATTGAAATTGCAAATTACTAGGAGAAATAAATCATGTGACACATTCCACAGTCAGAGATGGATAAATGTTGGATCCACGGCCTCCATCAGTCAGTGAAATCAAGAACTTGCAACAGTCTCCTTTCTTTCCCAACCACCCATTTCAGTTCTGTATTCCAGAGGTTTCCAGACTTTTGGAGTCCACAGAACTGTCAAAGAGAAATTTGGGGCTCCAACAAAGTCATTCCCACGTGAAAAGCTTTCTCTTTTGCCAAGTAAGAGTTACAAGAAACACCATATACTGTTAGAATCATCTCATAAAAGAAAGACTATTTTAACACCAAAAAAGTAGGAATTACTTGACACACACTAAAGGATGTTCATTTACACTGAAGACATTTAGCTTTATAAAAATTTCACTCCATTGAATTTTTTTCTTTGCTGGCGGGTGGGTGAAAACGTCCTTGCCATCCTTGGGCACCACTTGTTTAGACTAACGATAAGTTACCTTTAGCGAAAAAGAAGTCTAATCAGTAGAAAAAAAGGGCAGAGAGGGATAAGAGTGTGATATTTTTAGGCACAATAAATTAGGAAGTGCTTCTTTCCTTTGAAGTTTCAAGATCTTGCCAAGATGGATATATTTTTAATACTCTAGATTAGATTAGCTCGGGCCATTCTATTTTTATGAATTAATCTGTCTTACTTGTAAAAGAACTGTGGCCTTGCGTTTTCCCTCCTCTGTTACGGGGGTTAATAGAGTCTTTTCTTACTTCAGTTTCCATGCATCTGTTGGGTGGGTGTTCACTAATTAATAAAATACAGAGATCATCTTTCCAGACACTAACGCTTCCATACACTGAGAACGTCTCTTCCCAGGTTTGCCTGGCTTGAGAATATCATTGGACGTTCCTCACAAGACTGAATCCGAACAGAGTGAGGTCGTCTCACAATGTGGTTCTTTTAAATAGACTGCGGTCCTGTGGTAAGAACTGATCAGGTCAAATGTGGAGCTTCGTCCCCAAGAGTAAGTGTCAGAGAGTTCAGCTTGAGTCGGCAGGGCCTTTGTCGGAGCACTGGGGGCTGGAGCTGTCCGGAATGGTACAGTAGTCCTCTGCCCTCCTGCCGCCAGTCTCGGCGGACTCGGATCAAAGCCGGCCGAGAGGTCACGAGAGCGGCTCTGCTCATGCCTGTCACCAGTGTGTACAGAAAGCCCAAGTGTTGCCCAGAATGCAGTGGTTGGTCCTTGAATGCCTTTGATCCTTATCTAGAAATTCTGCTAGCATATGTCATATAATTGAGGTATGGTCTTTTATTGCTGCAATTAAAACTTTTCAAATGCATTATATTATCTCCACCCAAGCTAAAAGTCCCGACCATTGTTTAAAAAGGGAGGTTAGCGACTCGTCAGATGCTGCGGTTGACTCTGGGGGCCGCCGCTCCCACACCCTCGCCCAGGATTTCTCTCGCTTTTTTCACTTACATCCCCCCAAACAGTGTAATGGTCTCAAAGTTTGTTTAGTGCTTTGACTTCCTTTATCACGTAGAGATGGCAAACATTCTGTTGCTAACCTGAAGGGGCTCCGAGCAGCAAGACTGGGAGGATATTAAACCAGTAAAAGCTTATCAACTGATTCATTGATATGCTGTAAATTCCAGGCTTTTCATTTTGCTTTTGAGGGTGGCCATAAGTCAACACATTAGTAAGCAATTTGCTGACATCAAGATGGATCACTTGGAGAGGCCTCTTGGGCAGACAAAGTTCACCTGGGTACTTTTGTTAGGACTTTTTTTTAATGTTTAGCCAGTATGTTACTTGTAAATGACCAGTAATTGCTTTACATATCAATAATCTGAACTCTTAATTACTTAATTTATTAAATATCTGAAATATGAGACTTAAAAGGAAAAATATATAAAGACATTCATTCCCTTTAAAATGGAAAATTTTATGTATTTTTTCTGTTTCTGTAGAATTAATAATATTCCTCACTAGTTTAAAAACTATTCTTTTTTTGTTTTTGCCAGTTCTTGCCCTTTCAATTTCTAAGGGCATCTGACCATATAACACTGAGGGAGTAAATAAAGGAAGAAGGACGCTAAACACATAAGAATTTGACATTTAAATATTTAAGAAGAGCTACACTTAGGACAGTGCTTTGAATTGGCCACAGTAGTGGTCAATACATGTTTAGCTTGTTAAGACATCACCCTTGCTGACTTTGCAATACTTGAAGCTGCAAGAATAAAGGCCGTCACAGCAGCTCACTCCTGGAAACTCGCCATAAATACATCCTGAAGGACTTCAGTATGTTATTAACAAGCTAATGTCAGTGTGATGATGGAAGCTAAACGTCGGTGCTTTACTGAGTCTGGACACTGGAGTAACTTCATGATCATTCCACACAGACATTGTGCTTGCTTCTTTAGCCCCCAAAAAGGAACGTGTACTTTACTCCTTGAGAATATGTACCGTGGGGCGTATAGGTGTCCTCATTTCTAATCTACTGCAAACTTAAAGTCACAATTTTTTATTGAATGCTAAGGGCCTTTCCAAGATGAACCAGGTGCTTCCCTAAACCTCAGGAATTCATTTTGAGGAGATAAGAAATACACATGGGAAAAAGATCTCAGCATCCAGCTGGTGATAAGTGTCAAATGAAGGGGCCAGACATGCTCTGTGTGGGTTCAGAGAACTCACTTCCTGCCCAGGGACACCGCACGCTCGCAGAGTCTTTGGTGCTCATTCTGCAGTGAAGTCACGGAAATGGGAAAGCATGACAGTCATTCTTGGGACTGAGTAAATGAGTTTGGCCAGACCAGAAGATTTGCACAGAAAAGTAGTGAGAGGAAAGGCTGGTTTGAGGCCCAGGGACCTCAGCCTCCAGAGGGCTCAGGATGGGAAGGCTGGGATCAAGTGAGAGGTGGGGGAGGCAGTGTTTGGAGAAGGCAGTGTGAGTGAGAGGCGACGTGGGCGTCAGAGCGAGGCTGGGGGCAGCCTGGGCTCCGAGACTGGCCGATGCACATCCTGCCACAGGTCACCCTTCACCTGGTTCCCTCCCCCTCCTGAGTCCCCTGCACCTCTGAGCCCCCCAGCCTGGTGCGGTCCTCTCCTCTTCCTGCCCTGCCTTTCTGCCAAGTGGGGAGCCCTGTTAAAGGAACAACACGTGCTCCTTACTGGCCCCGGGCTAGCACAGTGCCCGGCACACAATAGCTCATCGGTTCCCAAACTACTGCCACCTGGCTCCTCTAGGAACCCTTTCAGTCCTTTTCATCATTCCCTGTGCAAAAACTAAATGGTAAACTAAAGTTAAAATTATTGAGCTTAGATTGAATGAACTGCATTTTAATTAGCTTTAACCGCCATTACATATAAAGGGAATTGTTTCTCTTATTTATAAAATGCTTTTAATTTCAGCTAAGGAAGAAAGTGTGATTTGTTAACACGTGTGAACGTGGTATTCTGTCTGTTAGGCAGGCTGAGTGGATATGAAAATATAAATTAAGTTTAACTGTGGGTAGCAGCACTAAAAGCACGCCTGCACCACTTCTGGGGACCGGCACCGCACTTCTGCACTTGGCAGAATGTGGTTCTAGGTGAGGAACTGCCGTTTTCCAGCTGCCTCCCTGGCCGCGTGTGCGCACGGCCGCTGCCCCTTCCCTCCCGGTCCCCGCGGGGCCTCGGGCATCATCATCTGCTGGCGGCGCACTGCCCTCCCGCAGCGGGGAGAGACAATAAATACGATGTTTTGTTAAAAATGCTATAAATTTCAACAAGTATTAAGCGTCATGAAGAAAAATATGGAGAGATGAAGGGGAAGCAAGTGGGAGAAGGCGTTTTAAAGCAGGAGGAGAGGGAGGAGCCGACACTCCCACAGAGACCGAAGTGAGGGACACCTGCATGGGGGGCCGGAGCTGGAGCACGTTGGACGGGTGTGAGGGACAGAGGCCAGCGTGGCCAGGCCAGGGGGCGCAGGCGCTCCCCCAGTGTCATGGGGCCACCCGGAGCTCTGAGCAGGAGACACAGCAGGGTCTGCTCTGCAGCTGGGGAAGAGCTTTGCAGATCGGAGTGGGGGCACACTGGAAGTTGGACCGTGACGAGGCCATTCCCAGTAGTGAGGGCTGGCGCCGTGCCGGTGGCCCCCTGGCGGCCGCTGTGGAGCTGCTGAGCGACAGGCCCACCGGATGAATCAGATTTGGTGTTTGAGGAAGAGCGAGGACTCGAGCTTGGCTCCTGGGCTTTAGGCCTCTGCAGCTGTACTCAGTCCAGAAGCAGAGCAGACCAGCAAGGGCAGGTCCGAGAAGAAAGTCTCAGCTTCCGTTGCATGTGAGAAGTTTGAGAGCCTGTTAGATCTGCCAGAGAAGGTGTTTGCTGGCAGTCGCCAGACAAGACTGGCGCTCGGGAGAGGAGGGGTGCAGTCCTGGAAAGAGTATCAGAGACTCAGTCTGCAGAGCGTCCAAGCCTGGCAGCTCGGGAGACCACCAGAAGGGAAGGACTCGAGAGATGGGGGCCTGGCAAAGTTCAGTCCAGGAGCTGGAGTGGCTGGTGAGACAGAGGAGGGTCGAGGGGGCAGCGTGTCTTGGAAGCCAAAGGACAGCGAGTTTTCAGGGAGAGGGAGTGATTAGTTGTGATAGATGCTGCTGAGACTGACCCGCATGAATCCCGGGGGTGACTGCTGGACGCTGCAGAGGGCATCACTGGATCCCAGTGTGGGTTCTTCCTCCGCAGTGGTGAGGAGGGAAGGGAGGGGAGGGGACGGGAGGGCCCACAGCTCTGCCAGGCACCATCCCAGACAGGGTGAGCGGGTCCAGTGGGTCTGTGCGCCGCAGGTTCAGGCACAGGGAGCATGGGCACAGGGGTGTGAGCAGCTGCAGGGCCACCTCTGGATGAGGTGAGAGCAGCAGGGTATCTCCCTGGGCAGGAGGGGAGCAGGGGGGCACTGTGCACAGCGACAGCTCGGATCCTTGTTCAGAACCAGGGGGAAGGGCCACGGAGGGCATTGAAATATAACACTTGCTTCCGTGGCCTCCCTCTCTCTCTCTCTCCCTACCCCCATATTGTCATGGTGTTTTTTATTTGCTTTTTAATGTTGTTCCAAGTAAAGAAAAAAATATAAATTCTCAGCATGAATTTTATACTGTATGATGCCAGTTTTAAGTGCAAATGTAAGAACGTTTAATTCGCATGTAGAATCACCAGAATCACACTGTTCGCGTTTCTGCCTCGGACACACATGTATTTCATTCTCACCAGAACCACGGAAACGCTCAAGAACCCTGGCTCCGCCGTGACTTGCATCTCGGTGCGAGCAAGTCCTGCCCCCCGGGCTCGCTGCTGGGAGGGCTTCTGTCTCTGTCTCCCTCAGCATTTCAGTGGACGTGGCTCCGGGGCAGTGACGTGCCCAGGAAAGGACAGGAGGGGTTCCGTCCACTAACTGGAATTCAGACAGAAGACAACATGGGGGCAGAGGCAGTAGCCTGAAGCAGAAAGGCTAAGAATTTTCCAGAGTGGAAGGAGATACAGACTTAAGAAGCCCAAGGAACCCCAATAAGATTTTTTTAAAAGAACAAGTCACATCTAGTGAAGCTGCAGGACATAAAGGCAGAGATCTCAGGGCAGGCAGAGCAGAGGAGGATGCCGTGCAGGGGCGGCACTGAGCCCCTGATGTCTCAGAAGGAGCAGAGAAGCCAGAAGACGGGCATGGAAGAGACAGGAACCGTCCGTCCAGAATTCCAGACACCAGTGACATTCAGTCACGAACAGAGGCAAACGAAAGGCAATTTCAGACAGGAACCTGGAGCGTGCCGCTCAAATGCCTCCTCAAAGGGAACTCTACAAGATGCCTCTCGTGAAGAAAGCATGTGATGTCCGCGAGCCAAGTCCGCGATGTGGGGAGGAGGGAAGTGAAGGAAAGTGTGAAAATGTGGGTGAATCTGACCTACGCTGACACGGCAACACCTGGATTGTAACGTCTTACGAGGTCAAACGAGAGACAGAGAGAGAGAGAGAGAGAAGGGGCGGGGGCTTAAGTCACAAGTCAGGAGAAGCAGATGGGTGGAAGTGCTGGAAGAGCCTTGTGTGGTGAGAGGATGGCGACTCTGACTGACTGTAGACCTTGATGATGTCAGCACGCCTTTCTAGGGCAACAACTAAGAGAATAGAAATGGAGTTTTGACCTTCAAAGTAGTAAAGAGAAAAACAGAGATAGAACATTTCAGTTGAAACCAAGAGCAGAGATAAAAACAAACCCATGGCTGGCAAGCAGCAGACAGAACAGGATGGCCGCACAGTTCGCCGTGCACTGGCCCTGACACGGCCGCACAACGCGGTGTGTCGGTAAAAACAAAGTGCAGTTATACGTTGCTTAGAAGAGATTCTTAGGCGTGAAAACCTAAGAATAAAGTGTGTGTGAATATGTATTTACCAAGAAAACTCGATACAGAAAAGGCCGGGTACTGATATCAGACAAAGTAGCTCCCACAGCAGACGGCTGGGGACACGACGACGAACAGCACACCCGCCATGCAGCACACCCCTCGCTCTTTCAGGTACAAACACGTCACTTCAGAACTGACCACAAACATTGCCGTCGTCATTTAAGGAATTTAAAATATGTAGAGCATGTTCTCTGACCACAGTGTACCTAAGGTAGAAAAAAAATTTTTTCAAATAACTAGAAATATCTCACGTCTTTGGAAATTAAGCAACCCATTCATTAGTCAAAGAAGAAATTATAATGGAAATTAGAAAATATTTTGAACTGAATTAATAGCAAAATACATATCAAAACTTGTGGAATATGAATAAACAGCATTTGTTTCTTCTGTACTAGGTATCTTTTGCAGAATCAAACATCTGAGTACAGAGCTAGTTTGTGATTCTCACATAGTATAACATATCCAAAGCATCTATTTGGTTTTTTGCTACATTACACTAATTAGCATTAAGAGTGGCGTATTAAGCATTAAGATCCACCCTCCCCAGATTTACTTGTCGTATTTGCAAAACTGGCAAGTCCATGTTTTCAGCAAGTATTTATTAAGTGCCTGCCACGTGGGTGCATGGACTGAGCCCCTGAGAGATTCAAAGATGGAGTGGAAACCCTTGAAAGACAGCGCAGGGTGTTATCAGTATCAACTAAAGCACTCCAGCCCCCCGAATTTACAGAAATAAAGGAAACAAGGCAAGTGTGTGCCAACAGCACTGCTGAAGCAGGTGACAGCAGGACTGTCCTCACGAGGGCCACCTGGGAGTCACCGCGCACAGTGTGCGCATCCACTCTATTTCTGTCGGAGGTGTTGCTCTCAGGCCACGAGAACTCACTCGGGTAAGGTCAGGACGGCTGGGATTCGGTCAGTCATCCTGGGCGTGTGTCTGTGAGAAGGAGGATACAGAGATGTGTGTCTCACACACATGTGATTCTATAATAGAAACACCTATGTAAGAGTAGATACACATTTGTGGTCTCCACATTTACGCTGTTGCTCTCGCCTGTGACCAGTGAAAGCTCCCAGTGACAGCACTGGGAGCCAGGGGGTTATGCCTCCGGGAATGTTGACTAGCTGTGTTACATGACCTTGACTCCTAAAAATTAATGAGATAACTTCCATGATAACCATCAAATCCCCTGGGGGCTGTTAGAACACAGATGCCGCCCCACCCCCACCCCAGGTTCTGACCCAGCAGGTCTGGGCCGGCCTGAGACTCTGCATTTCTGACCAGCGCCCAGGGGATGCTGATGCTGCTGGTCTGGGCGCACTTGAGAACAAGCGCCCAGATCATGCTGACTGTGACCGTGTCACACTAACGCCTCTTCTCCAGACAGCACTTCTGTTCAGAATGAGTTTGAGAACAGGCCTCATGAACTAAAATACTTTATAAGGTCTGAAATAGAATGTGACTTCTTTTTTTCTGAGGTGTAATTTTGGAGGAAAAGTAAAGATCTTACCTTTCAGGTATATATGGGAAATATCTCACAATTCAAGAAAACCCAATTTACAAAAAACTTGATTATAAAACATTAATTGGAAGGCAGTTGTATATATTTCCAAGTGATTCTTCCTTTTATAAAGTATAGGGAACTCTTCTACTTTCAATAATTGAGAGATTTTCAGATATTTGAAAGGCTGAGGAACAAACAGATGACAATCAGAGCCCTAGGAAACACTGCCAGTTGAAGACCATAAATGAAGATACAGCTGCCGGGCAATTATAATTAGAGTCAGCGTGAAACAGAATTTGATTCATAAGCAGAAAAGCATCTTCCTCCAGGCCTCCAAGGATGGCTGAAACACAATTGCTAACAAAACTCCAAAACACAGGTGCCTGGATTCAAACCCCCAACCGTCCGCCGTCTGGGCCACATCACAGGGGCCCTTCCCTGAAATCCTGCCCTCATCCTGTAACACCCAGGACGAAGGCTGGGCCAGGGCTCACTCACCACGGCCGATGCTCCCTCCCTGCACCATCTCCACATCTTCTTCTGGGAGGGAAGAGAATTGGAAGGGAACACCACGTCCATAAAGGCACCTTCTGAAGTCTGACGTTAGAGAACTAAGCTTCTGGAGGGGACTTGAACACTGCATTCTGCCAGGTTGCAGGTTGCTCCACATTTATTAAAAAAACCCACACGTGGGATGTCCAATGGACTGGAATATTTGAAAGCTGGAAAGTCCTACACCATCTAGAATGTATGTTCCCATATCACACATCTAAATGTCTTTGAGATTCTGATGGGCTTAGTTCATTTCATCCAGCCCAATTCCATGAAATGTAATCACTGAATCAGGATACTTCTCATTGCTGGAACTGATAAACCCCCGAAGCTTTGGTCTGACTCCCAAGGGCAGCATGCCCCCCCGTGGGATGCAGGCGCTGGCCCCTCCATCTTTTTGCTCTGCCATCCCCTGAGCCTCAGAGACCTGTGTGTCCAGCCTGGAGACCCCATTTGCATTTGGAAGGGCTGTGTCACGTGGCCCCACCTAGACGTGGGTGGCAAATGTGGTTTCTGGATGAGATACCAACTTCCGTAGACCGCTTTGTGCTGGGAAAGGACGAGCAAGAAGCTACAGCCCCCGCTGTCACGATCCTTTACCCAGCAGATCATTCCAAGCCATTCTGTCAGTCTTCAGACGTTGAACCAAGGAGCTGTTGGTGTGGCCCTGGGTCAGCTACCCCTCGGTGCCTCAGATGCTGTGGTCACTCTGCAGTGATCCGGTTCCTTCCAGTGCACGTCTTCCGGAGCCGTGAGGCCGTGCTGTCCGGTACAGGGAGCTGCCGAGTCCCTGAAGGGAGGCGGTCTGGACTGAGACGGCTGGACGTGCACGATACACACGGGATCTCAAAGCCTTAACAGGAAAAAAAGAATGTAAAATATCTCACTAATGGTTTATTCAGTTGATACAGTTTGAAATAATATTTTGGATATGTTGGGTTAAATAAAATATTAAAATTAATTTCATCTTTTTAAAAACATTTTTAATGTGGCTCCTACAAGTTTTAAGATTACAGATGTGGCTCTTACATTCCTGTTGGACAATACTGATCCAGAGTGGCTCGTAAGCTAGAAAGTTCTAAAACAATTATACTAAACCAGTTTTTTTTAAGTATATCATACAGCACTTTGAGAAGATTAGGGAGGGGAAAATAATAAAATAAAATACAGTCCTACCCTCAAAACTCTTTAATAAAAACCATTCACTCTGCCCCCACCCTTGCCCCAGATGTTTCCAGTCTTTTCTCCTAAGATTCTGTCAACAGCGATGCCCTTCCTCCTACTCTGATAATCCAGATCTCACAACTCAATTGAAATGGATAAAGCGATTCTTCCTTCCCCGCCCATGGAAGGAGACTGACTCCTGGACTCTTGAAGCCCTTTGTCATCACAATATCGCCTACCTATCTAGGCATTTCTGCTGAGGTGTATGTTCCTAAAAAATCATGCGGGACTTATGGGAAAACCATCTAGAACCTGTGCAACCGTACCGACACAATAACTATCTTAAAAATCCTACTAAAGTTTAAGACATGTTAAATTTCTAATAAACCAATAACTACAGGACTGTCCCTTTTTAGAAAAGGAGTGATGGCATCTTGACAAAGGGCATATACAAAAGGGTGGAGGATTCCTAATTTTGGAGAATAAAATTCGCAGAGATCAGAGCAACCACATAGTAAATATTTCCAAATGACAGCACATGTCAGACTGAGGAGGAGAGGAGACAGAGAATGTGAGGAGGAGAGGAGACAGAGGATGTGAGGAGGAGGGGAGACTGGGGATGTGAAGAGGAGGGGAGACTGAGGATGCGAGGAGGGGAGACTGAGGATGCGAGGAAGGGAGACTGAGGATGCGAGGAGGGGAGACTGGGGATGTGAGGAAGGGAGACTGGGGATGTGAGGAGGGGAGACTGAGGATGTGAGGAGGAGGGGTGACCGAGGATGCGAGAAGGAGGGGAGACTGGGGATGTGAGGAGGGGAGACCGGGGATGTGAGGAGGAGGGGAGACCGGGGATGTGAGGAGGAGGGGAGGCTGAAGGATTGCAGGTTATGCTGCTTGGCGCTCAGCAGCTATTACCACTTAACGGTGCAAAAAGAACGTGCTGAGGAAGTCCCTTGTGAGCCCATGTGACTTCCACTCATCCAGGTGTGTTCCATCTCACTAATCACCTCTGAGCCAGTTTGCACTGCAAACGCACGCATCGCAGCAGCAGTGTCAGGAGTGACTTTGCGTCGTCCTCGCAATTCCAGCTCGTGGCCATCAGGAGGCGATAGCACGCCACGCCACCACAACCGAGGACCTCCTGGCCAACCACTTGTTGTAAGATCATTGTGCTTTCCTGAATCATTTTGTATCAAAAAGATTGTATTTTATTAAAAGAACTGAGCTTGAGGAACATTAGAGACTATATTTAAGGCAATACTTCGAAAGCAAACTTTTAAAAAGTTTTAGATAAAATGTAATGTGCTGCCTCCATATTTATGCTAGCAGTGAAAACAGAATTTTAAGTCCTAAAGATTTGCTCTGTAGCAAGGGGGACACGGCTGTGCATAAATTGATCCCCTCAGCTCATGGAAAGACACTGTTAAGGTCCTTAGGCAATGGGAGTTTTCAAAGAATGATTTTAGAGTTCAGTGAGAAACGCAGAATGAATAATTGATTTAAAAGAAGGTGATAATCTTTCTCTTGGATTTCCTTTTTTTTTTATGGTCACACCAAAAGCAGAATTCATAATCTGTACCCACAGCGGGAAGATGGCCGGCAAGCAGAGGGACGTGAGCCAGCTCTAGTGACAAAACGCCTGGCAGTAGCACTAGGACGTTGCAGCATCGTCAGCAACAATCCTTAAAGATTAGAGTAAATAGTGCCAGAGCAGGATGACAATGTGACTAATTGTGGAAAACCCTAATTCCTTTTTCCTCTCAACTTTTAATTTTAATTCCTTGTTAACAACCACGGCTTACAACCAGGTGAACCTTTGTGGGAATCTCTCTGCATAAAGTGTCTGGACTTGGAGTTATTAATAGCCATATGTCTGTTTCCCCAAAAAGTATTCTTCAAAGGCCAAGACTTGAGGAAATTGAGTAGAAAAGGTAGTGAGGACTCAGAAGGTGCTCCCCTTCCACCTACACCAAGAATCCCACACTCAGCCTGTAACCTGCCCCTCCCTGTCCTCAGTTCACAGAGATCAGTCACCGGATGCTGTGCTCCTACCGCACGGACATCGAAGAGCTCTTTTCAGAGATCGACCACTGCTTGGCCATAAACCGAAGTGTTCTACGGCAGCTGGAGGAGAAGTGTGGCCACGAGCTCGCGGAGGAGGACTGGGAGAAAATCCAGGCACAGGTAGGCTTCGACGGGCTGCCTCGGCAACAGCTGGCAGCAGCGTGGCCACCAGGAGTCTGAGTGACGTTGGAGGGGAGCTGAGGGACATGTTGGGCGTACCCGGTGCTGCCAGGCCCATGCTTTCTGCCCTGGCTGTGCCTGCACCCGTGGGGGGCCCCTGCACCTCCATCATCCACTCCGGGGGAGTGCCACGGCCCTTCAGTTTGAAATTCTGCTTTTTTGTGCCATTTTGTGAACAATGAAAACACCAAAGGGAAAAGACCGCCCCACGTGTTACCTTCCTGAGGGTTTGCTGCAAGTACTAGCCTGCCCTCCCACTGCGTCTGCAGCAGCCCTGGAGGAAAGGGTGACTCCGCTCCCACAGTGGAAAGACTTACTTAGAAAATGGTAAAAACAGGGACATTTATAAGGAAGTTTACAGCTACGTAGTCAAGTATTTTGAAAAAGATTACTCTTTATTGCTTAATTAAAAGGAATTCTATATTATTAATGTTCAGCATTTTATAAAGTATTTTTGTTTTAAAATTGCTTATCACAGGTGGGTTACTAGCGCTTTCCATTTCTCACAAGAGTAACAATATAGACACAATCAGTGTTTTAACACAGAATGAAGCTTCTTCGTTTTTAGAAGATCCTGTCTCTTGGTATATAGTTCTCACTTACATTTAGGAGACTTCCTCTTATGATGAAGCTAAGAACCGGCATGACACACCCGCGTCTCCTTCTGTTGCAGGCTCTGCGCCGGGAGACCCACGAGTGTCCCATCTGCCTCACGCCGCTCTCCGTGGGCAGCGCCCCCTCAGGGCCATGCAGCCCGCCCTCCCGGGAGGCTGTGCTCCTGTCCTGCTCACACACCTTCCACCACACATGTCTCCTTGCCCTGGAGGAGTTCTCCCTGGGGGACGGCTCTCCTTTCCATGCTTGTCCTCTCTGCCGCTCTCGCTATCAAAAGAAAATTCTTGAATGTTGAATTCATAGTCAGGAAAAATTATATAATTCTGGGGGGAAGTTTACCTTAATTTTGGACGGATCGTGCAAGTTTGGGGTTCAGTACTATAGTGAAATATGTTCTCCAGTGAAATAAACCCTTAGCAGTTGTACAGAGAAAACCTAACTATATTTTAAAAGCTGACAACCCATTTTAGTCTTTAGTTTAGGAAAAGAAATTTCAAATTCATGAGTTTCATCAGTTGACATAAGTGAAGGATGGATAAAAACTTGAGTTTCAGTTGCTCCGCCTCTAGTGCATCAGTTGGGATTGCTCATAACAGTAAAGTTACTCCCGGGCTTTTTCGGTAATCTGATTCCCTGGCCTGTTTACACGCAGCCCTGATTGGCGCCGGGTGGGCCTGCCGGGGTGGTTCCAGCCCACTGTCTTCCCCAGCTCCCCCCACCTGCCCGGTTATTTAGACACAGCCGGGGTCTGACCAAACTGGTACCTAACAACACTCTTGAAATTAAGTGCCTTGAGGCCTCTGCCATTCCTAATGCTTGATTTGTAGTAATTGCTTTATTTCTGTATGATGTCAGTGTTGCACTTCAGCACTTGCATATGTAAACCCAAAATATAAAAATAAAATATCCAGTGGTATTTGGCATCAGAAGAAGGTAATCACCTTTGAATGATTTAGAGCCACATGTAATGTTTTAGCTCCTACGTGAAGAAGTCCACCAAACTGCTTTGATCAGAGTATTTTGACCCTGGTCCACTCTTCCTTGTTTACAATAACCAAGTACAGTTGTCTCTGTTACGCAGTCCCCAAGGCCCCAGATCTCAGTGGCTTCCAAAGAGGCCTGTTCTCCCTGAGCCGCACAGCCTGTCAGCGGGGGGTGAGGGGCGGAGGGGCTGCTCTAAGCGGCCTCGAGTTTTCTGGCTCCTTCCGGCTTATGGCTCATGGCTCGTGTCTCCTTTGCCCTGAGTCCCCAGTGGATGCGCCCAGCCACTGGGAGGAGCAGGCAGAGATGATGACGGCCACGCCTGGGCGTGCAGGCACACGTCACTGCACCACAGCTCACTGCAGGCCGAGGACACAGCGAGCGGCGCCATGCCTGTGTCAGCGTGTGGAAAGAAATCCTAAAATGTATATTCCTATTTATTTTTTATCTCATTCTTTTAAAATGCTGGGCTAGGATGTTTTATTTATATATAGCTGTTTACATATATATCATTTATGAGTAAATACACATATATTGGGGTGTGCTCAAACTTTTTTTTTTTTTTTGGTGAGGAAGATCAGCCCTGAGCTAACATCCGTGCTAATCCTCCTCTCTTTGCTGAGGAAGACCGGCTCTGAGCTAACATCTATTGCCAATCCTCCTCCTTTTTTTTGTTTTCCCCAAAGCCCCAGTAGATAGTTGTATGTCACAGTTGCACATCCTTCTAGTTGCTATATGTGGGACGCAGCCGCAGCATGGCCTGTGGCCGGAGAAGCAGTGCATCGGTGCGCGCAGGGGATCCCAACCCGGGCCACCAGTAGCGGAGCGCGCGCACTTAACCGCTAAGCCACAGTGCCGACCCCTGCGCAAACATTTTTTAATGATGGAGTATCCCATTACAGAATCTGGAGACTGACTTGGAGAATGCTTTCAGCAGCGAGTAAACACTTCTGTTGTGAGGTAGCGGAGGGCAGCTGGACCACAGACTTCACTTTTCCACTCAGAAGGCTGATGAGGCAGACATCTCTCCCCATGCTCCGACAGGCACAGGAGAGCCACGTGACCAAGGCCTGGGCAGTCTAACCGCACCGCCCCAAACCTGGAATCTGGAAGGAGAGGCCAGCATGCACGGCTCACTCAGTGATAGTCCACTAAGGGCCGTGCCTGGCCACGTCCCAACACTCTTGTTCCTGGGCACAAGGACTGGGTGTTGCTGCCCAGACTCCCTGCATTCTTGCCTGCTTTCTGAACCCATTTCTCAAGCTTTCCCACTGAATCTGTGAGATGTCACATTTCCAGTAAACTCTTTTCCAGCTTAAGTGGGCAGAGTCCATTTCTGCTGTTTGCAACCAAGTACTTTGCTGACATAGGAATCAGTTAGTTGTAGGCAACAGGTACTCAGGAAACTTGGTGGGGGTGGAAATTCGGTGTTGGTCATCACTGGGGATGGAGGCAGTGAAAACCCCATGAGTGTTCAGGGGGAGACTCAGGCAGCTGTGACAGTCAATGGCAGATCAGGTAATTTTCTTATTGAAAAGCCTTGTGAAATGACATGCCCATCGAAGGCTTGGGGAGACCAAGTTGTGACCTCAGAACAATGAAAAGGGACTTCAGTGAAGTAGCCGCTTCTCTGGACAGTTTGAAGAGGACAACACTTTCTCAGGTCAAGTCACGAAAACCATGAAGACTTTTATATCGTTATATCATAGCCTCATCAGGTCTCTTATAGGAAAATTGGGTCATTGACCAAGAGAGTTGGGGCCCCAAGAAGCAAGAGTTCAGTGGAGGACTCAGGAGAGGGAAATACTGTGATGCTATTTAAGTCCGTTGTCATAATCCATAAATCTGTGGAGTTATTTAAAAATAGCGTTTTTACATTTCCAAGTGATTATCATTTTGATTAGTAAATTCCAGGTTTGTTTCTCTTGATCAGGGGATATGATCTTATCAGTCCTGTTGCTGTAATAATGCTGATAACAAAAAGCATTTATTTCCTGTTTGTTGGATGGGGGCTGGCTGGTCTGTGGTGGGCTCAGCTGGGCTTGGCTCCAAACTGTGAGTGAGACCCAGATATGTTCCCTGAGCTTTGTGAATTTTGTTTCTGGCACCCTCAACCTAAGAGTTCTGATGAGTACAAGACAGCACAAACCAGGGTGGAACCAAAGAAGAGAAAGAAACAGGAGTGGGAACAAATCGGGGCGAGAATGAGGCTTGCGCGCTTGCTCTAGGAGAGCTGCACGCTTGGTTCTGAGCTTCCTAGTAGCGGGCCCAAAAGGACAATCGTGTCTGCTACACAATCCATCATGTCCACGAGTTAGTTAAAAACAAGGCAAGTGTTCAGGAAAGGAATGAGTACTCTCTGTCTCTGTCTCTTTGAGAAAAGTATCTCCTCTCTTTTGTTTTTTGAACTGGTCATTGGGGTGGCCATGGAGGAGCACCACTCAGATCTCCGTTCAAGAGAATGGCTGTGGGGCGTTAGCTGGCTGACATCTTCTAGCCGCTGCCCTTTCAGGTCCACCTCAGTGCTCACACCAAGGCCACGTGCTCCCGGCTGCTCCTGAGCGAGGCAGGGGTCCAGACCCCACCACGGGGGCGCCATTCACACCAGTATGTGCTCCCATCTCATGGACAACCTCTCCTTATACTCAACTCAGACACTACTTTTCCCATTAAAAGGCCACTTATGACATAAAATAGCACTCACTTCGGTGTCCCTTCAAAGATTCAGTGGTGAGTTTCATGGGAGAGATTTTGTAAAACGTTCCTCAGTATGAAGTGATGACTCCACACCAAGGTCGATGATAGCAGCTTCTGCGAGGGCCTCTCTGGTGCAGTCCCCAGGACATGCTCCTGTGTATCAAGCTTGCTCCATCCAGGTCTTTCTCTCGAGTATCTGTAAAGGTGTGCCGACTATGTGTACTTCAAGTAGAAAATCATTTCTATTGCTTTTATGATAAATACTGGTTAGCAGTGGGTTTAAAATTTACCCCAGAGTAAGTACCAGGAGCGTTTGCTTCTTCCATACCAGAGATTTGTATGTACATTGATACACCTCAATGGACGGGAGGTGTGGAACGGAGTGAACTTCCTGCTGGGAAAGCAGAAAGCCTCGGAAGGATACCTGCAGACAAGGCCGTCCCGACCCCCCGCTGAGGTGAGCCACTGGCAGCACCAGAATTCCCACGTGAAACAAACAAACACACGGATCTGCTCTCTCATTTCTAGTGGTGGCAAACTCAAATGCCTTCTGCAGCCAAGCAGGAACAGATTAGTGAGGAAGGCAGCTGGTTACTGCCATGATTCCAAAATGTGGAACTTAGTGTGGCCAGATTTTCTAATTTTTCAAGAGAATCTCTCTCATTCAAAAGAACTGGATTTTTTGACACTGACAATAATATGGTATTGGCATAAAAACAGAGACATAGATCAATGGAACAGAACAGAGAGCCCACAAACCAACCCACGCATATATGGTCAATTAATTTATGACAAAGGAGCCAAGAATATACAATGGGGAAAGGAGAGTCTCTTCAATAAACGGTGCTGGGAAAACTGCACAGCCATATGCAAAAGAATGAAACTGGACCACTATCTTACACCTCACACAAAAATTAACTCAAAATAGATTAAAGATTTGAACATAAGACCTGAAACCATACAACTCCTAGAAGAAAACATAGGTGGTAAGCGTCTTGACATTGGTCTTGGTGATTTTTTTGGATTTGACACAAAAAGGAAAGGCAACAAAGCCAAAAATAAATGAGACTACATCAAATGAAAAAGCTTCTGCACAACCAGGAAACAATCAACAAAATGAAAAGGCAATCTACAGATTGGAAGAAAATATTTGCAAATCATATATCTGATAAGGGGTTAACATCCAAAATATATAAAGAACTCATACAACTCAAGAGCAAAAAAAACCAATCTGATTAAAAAATGGGCAGAAGACCTGAATAGACATTTTTCCAAGGAAAATATACAGATCATGTACAACAGGTACATGAAAAGGTGCTCAACATTCCTAATCATCAGGGAAATGCAAATCAAAACCACAATGAGATATCACTTCACACCTGTTAGAATGGCTGTCATCAAAAAGACAAGAGATAAGTGCTGGCAAGGATGTGGAGAAAAGGGACCCCTTGTGTACTGTTGGTGAGAATGTAAATTGGTGCAGCCACTATGGAAAACAGTATGGAGGTTCCTCAAAAAATTAAAAAATAGAACTACTATATGATTCAGCAATTCCACCTCTGAGTATTTAGCCAAAGGAAATGAAAACACTAACTCAAAAAAATATCTGCACCCCCATGTTCATTGCAGCATTATTTATAATAACCAAGATATGGAAACAAGCTAAGTATCCATAGGTGGATGATGGATAAAGAAAATATGATATATATACATACACACACACAATGGAATATTATTCAGCCATAAAAAAGGAAATCCTGCCATTTGTGACATGGATGAACCTTGAAGGCATCACGCTAAGTGAAATAAGTCAGACAGAAAAAGACAAATACCTTATTATCTCACTTATTTGTGAAATCTTAAAAAAAAAAAACAACAACCAAAACCAAACTCATAGATACAGAGAATAGATTGGTGGTTGCCAGAGGCAGGGGGTGGGGAGTGGGAAAGAGGGTCAAAAGGTACAAACTTATAGTTAGAAAATAAATAAGTCCTGGGGATGTAATGTACAGCAGGGGACTCTAGTTAATAATACTGTATTGTATATATATGAAAGTTGCTGAGAGTAAATCTTAAAAGTTATCAAAAGTAAAAAAATTGTAGCTATGTGTGGTGATGGATGTTAAGTAGATTTATTGTGGTGATCATTTCACAATACATACATATTGAATCATTATGTTGTGCACCTGAAACTAGTGTTATATGTCAATTACATGTCAATTGGGAAAAAAAAGACACTGAGGTTACAGGAGTATACTGAAACACCTATGCTCTCACACAGCCATCCCATTGTGGAATTTTTGTGATTCATTAATGTTGACTCAATTTTTAAAAAGTTGAACTGGCAAAAATACACGTTTGTAAGTTGAGCACAGTCCTCAGGCCACTTGTTTGCCATCTGTGCATCACACAGGTGCCCTGGGGAGGGAGGCCCTACTACACAACCAAAATAGTCTGGGATGGAAAAGTTTTCTTTTAGATAGATGCCCACTTTACCACAATGAAATCCTAACGAAGTATCCACAGAATAACTGGCTTTGAGTAATGCTATTTCTTAATGTACTTTTCTAAAACCATTTACTAAGATAAACCAAAGTAACTTGTTGCATGTGATTATTATTAATTGGGAAACACCTACCCCAAACAAACGAATTTTAGCAGAGTTGATCAGTAGCCAACAATTGGGTAGCAAGAGCAGTTGTCTCTTTGAATCCATCTTGGATCAAGATAATAAACTTTATTAACTGCATTAAAAAATGTGTAGGGGAGGAGAAAGCTTTCTTCGACCCTCTTAGGGTCCTTGGCTGGGTCTGAAAATTAAACTGACAAAGATCAACAAGAGAATAGCACATAAATGTATTTAGTGTAAGTTTACGTGACGTGGGCGACTTCACAGAGTGAAGACCCAGGTGTTGTTAGGCGAGGTGTGATGGCGAGTGGACAGCCGTGGAGGACACAGCAGGTCAAGGAGGGTGAGGAAGTGCAGGAAACAGGGGACTTATCAAGGCCTCCTTGTTAGGATTCTTTGGAGAGAAGGAGGCTCCTTTCCTCCGGGTATAGAGCCGGCACTTCTCACAAGAGGGTCTTAAGACCTGTTTCAGGGAAGAAGGGTGAAGGGGGAAGGAAGTCAGAGAGACCTTCCTGCTTCTAGCATTTTCTCAAACACCTTCAGCTTGAAATAGTCAGTGTGCCAAGGTGCCATATTTTGGTAGTGTGTCCTGAACCCCATCAAATGCTTGCTTTCGCTTTCTACAGGGAGTGATGCACATCTAACTTATCTAAAATGGTGTTAAGAATTTTAGAAAACTTTATCCTTGGTCCTCATGGTTATGTTAGGGGATGAAGTTCTCTATAAGCCCCAATAATCAGGAGTAATATGAAATTCATGAGCCTAGGCCATAACCTATTTCCACCCAGAAGTGAGAGACCTAAGAAGATCCAAGATCATAGTCTTTGACAGAGTCTCCATTAGTTTTGTTGAAAAACAGCGAGGTTCTCAGGCCTACATATGGACACACCCTGCAGTTTGTCGAGGACACAGCTGGTGTGCAGTATGAAGGGAACGCCTCACAAACAGTCGAGCCTGTGCTGGGGGCGTGGGGAGCAGTGCCCTGTCTTCTGTGAATCTATGATCACCTCTGTTTGGATTCGGCCTGGCTGCACCACGTTTACGGGGCTGGCGTGGGCAAGCCAGGAACACAGACATCCGTGCCCTGGGGACCACACACATCTTTCTGCCCCACCCTCCTCAAGCACATGGCTTTCATCCTCAAGGGCACCTTGCAGATGAGTCAAAATTTTTAGTTAAGGTGTTTCTGAACTGAATAGAATTATTTTAAAACATAATTCTTGTTACACAGAAATTTGTGTAATAATTGGGATTTTGAAAGAATTTAGATGTACCAAAAAAGTTGCAAAAATAGAATTCCCATATACCCTTCACCCAGCTTCCCCTCATGTTAACAAGCCATAGTAAAATTACATAAACCAGAAAATAACATTAATACAGTACTGTTAACTAATCCACAGACTTTATTCAAATTTTGTCAATTGTCTCTGGGATGTTTAGTGGCTAAGAATTTTCTTTGCCAACATGAATGCCAATCTGTTTAAAAGAATGCATCTTCAAAATTATAAGCCATGTGTATACAGTCACTAAGTCACCATGTTAACTGGAAGTTTCCAGACAGAGGAGAATGAGTCATTGACAAGAGCTCCATGAAACCAAGAGTTTAAGTATTCATGGTTCAAAACACAAACTTAGTGTTTGGTACATTAACAGAAAATATTCTTCAAAATAAGTTCGTGAGATACACTAATCAGAGATTCAAGATATAAAATTTAGAAATAAGCTCTACTTTTATGGACATTTAGTTCATGAAAAAGGCACTGAAATCGCACATACTATTTAGTATACAGCATGGCCACAGCTGGGCTGTCATCTGGGGCAACAATGAAGATGTGCTGGGACTGCATTCAGGTGCTTGTATCAGACCTGACTGCGTGGCCTGAACACACAAGGAGTCGCCATCTCCTCAGAAGCCTAAGGAGGGTGGGCAGGGCAGGCAGCCACTCAGTGGGCACCCAAGCTCTTTCAGCTGTCATCTTCAAGGTAAGTTCATGGTCCAGAGTGGCTCTTGAAGTCCCAGCCTCACATCCTGTCACATCCACGGTCCGAGGAGGGCACGGTGGAGGTAGAATGGTGCTTCTCCTGGCAGACTCGCTTCTTTGAAGTCACCTTTCTGGAGGTCCCACCCAACACGTCCGCTGAGTCTCCCTGGTAAAGATCCAAGTCACATGGCCACCTCTACCTGCAAGGGAAGCTGGGTACACTGCCACCCTGAAGAAAACTGGAGTTGTGTTGCTCAGCGTGAAGGAGAGAATGGCTGTCATGTGGCAAGTGACAGTCTCGCATTCCTTTCAAGTAACTCCAGATAAAGTGATGACTGATTATGAAACAAATAATCATAAAAATACTTAGGGCTTGGCACTGGCCCCACGGCCTAGTGGTCAAATTTGGCATGCTCCACTTCAGCGGCCCGGGTTCGGTTGCCAGGCGCAAACCTACACCACTTGTTGATGGCCATGCTGTGGTGGCAACCAACATACAAAACAGAGGAAGACTGGCACAGATTAGGGCGAATCTTCCTCAAGCAAAAAGAGGAAGATTGGCAACGGATGTTAGCTCAGGGCAAATCTTCCTCAGCAAAAAAAAAAAAACAGTAGTTAGGCTTGGGGTAATGAAAATGATCTGGGACTAAATGGTGGTGATGGTTGCACAACCCTGTGAATATACTAATTTTATATTAGGATATATGAGAGTGAATTTTATGGTATGTGAATTATATCCCAATTTAATTAGGGGCAAAAATGGGTAAATATTTTTTTAAATCTTGGAGTAGGGAAGGCTTCTCTAAGTATTACACCAAAAACCTTATGGGAAATTGCAAATTTTGATGATTTCAAAATTTAAAATTTCCATACAGCAAAAATCAAACAACTTGGAGAAGTTAAAAGAACAAATAACCAAGAAAAAATATAACACATCAGAAAGACAAACATTTAATATCCATAATACACAGTTTTTATTAAAAAATAAGGATATTATGAAATACCAAAAAAAAAATGGGCTAAGTATGTTAATTTACAAAAGCAGAAATACAAATACCTGCTAAAATTAAAAATTTCCCCTCACTAGTTATTGAAAATGCAAAGAAAACCAATTAAATATTTGCCTGTCAGTGTCACTAATGTAAAAGACTGGCAAAATCCAGTGGTGGCTAGAGAAACCCTCTTCACATGCTGCTGACAAGAGGATACGTTGATATGGTCTTTCTGGAAGTAGCTTGGAAATGTGTACTGTCTTTGATCCAGGACTTTCATTTCTAGGAATTACGTGAATTTGTGATTTATAATCAGAAATATGTATTTGGTCTTCCTCCCTATTCCTGGCACAGAGCTCCTAAAACCCATGGAATTTCCTAAGTGATAAAGAACGATCAAGGTGTCTTTTGATATAACAAGCCCCTTTCAACCACACCTGAGCTTCTGTAAATGAGGTGACTTTTGGGAAGTCCCAAAGGACGGCCAGGGGATCCAAGCAAGTGATTAGAGGGTTGGAACTCTCCGTCCCACTCTCCTGACCTCTGCGGAGGGAGGAGGGGCTGGAGGTCGAGCTATCACTCATGGTCAATGATTTAATCAATCATGTTGATGTAACGAAGCCCCCATAAAAAATCCTAACTGAAGAGGTCTGGAGAGCTTCCGGGCTGGTGAACATTGGAGCTGCTGAGGGTGCGCCTAGAGAGGACATGGAAGCTCCGTGCCCTTCCCACATGCCTTGCCCTGTGCAGCTCCTCCATCTGGCTGTTCCTGAGTTGCATCCTTTATAATAAACTGGTAATCTAATAAGTAAACTGTTTTCCAGAGTTCTATGAGCTCCTCTAGCAAATCACTGAACCAGAGGAGGGGGTAGTGGGAACCTCCGACTTACAGCTGGTTGGTCAGAAGCACAAGTGACAACCTGAACTTGGGGGACCAGTCTTGTGGGACTGCGCCCTTAACCTGTGGGGTCTGCACTAACTCCATGTAGTGTCAGAAGTGAATTGAAATGTAGGATACCCTGGTGGTGTCCACAGAGGACTGGAGGACTGCTTGGTGTAGGAAAAACCCACACACATTTGGTGACCAGAACTGAAGCACTGAGAGTAGAGAAAAGAAAAAGGAGTTTTTCATTACAAATTTCTAAGGAGATAAGAGAACAGTGTGCTAAGATATACGTCGAAATTTGTTGGTATTTATGGTAGTTACAAATTGGAAATAAGCCAGACACCCATCACTAAGGAGTGGTTAAAATACCGGTCCATACGCTCCCAGAGGAATACTATAGAGCCGCCCGATGTAATGAGCTAACCCCACATCCACTGGAAGGGAAAGAAGTCCACAAACAAAGGAGGTTACGTACATATATAACACCATCCTCCGGTGGCATCTGGTTTGTCACTGAGCAACCACATGGGACTACAAAGGCATACACATTTAAACACTGAAACTTAAGAATGAGATTAGATGAATCAAGGGAAACATTTTTAATGATGCAATATCATTGCCTTTTGTAGACTTACATTTGGCTTCTGTTTCAAGGACAAAGCCTCATAAGAAAACTAATGTTTGACACATCTAGACGTTCAAGCTTAACCAAATAAAACATAATGAGGATACAGAGACTCAAAAATCTTTTCTTGCTTATTACAAGCTTTTAACATAGCCAACATCAATCCAAAATCTTCATCATAATTTAAGAAACTATTATTGTAAGAAATTACGGTAAATGAAAAACTTCCATTAGGGTAACTGAGGACTCATTTGGAAAAGTCTCAGATGAACTAGATGAATGCTGTATGACTTCTAAGGAACTGGCCTCAGTTGTTTCTACACAGTCCCAACTGTTAAAAATTTTAAAAGGCTTATTTTAGTCCTTTATAAGATCTGCTACAACTAATTGTGACATTACCTTAAAAATGTCAAGCAATTATAAGAGCACATTTAAATAAATTATTTAAAATAACAGCTAACACTTATTGAGTGTCTGAGGTTTCAGGCACTGTGCCAGCATCTGGCCCGTCAGGTGTGGTCAGGGCAGGTGTAGATGCCAAAGGTAGGCAGATATAAAAGCCACCCAGGTCCCATGCATGGCACACAGACGTGATTTTTTCTCCCCGTAGGTCTAGTACAGATAACTGCAGCTATTGTTTCCTAGTCCTTGCCCATAACCCCAGGCATTGCCCCATTTTATACTAGTGGGGAACCAAATGAGGAAATCCTGAGAAACCGAGGCCTAGGACATGGAAGCTCTGGTCAGCTCACCCGGGACTCAGGGTTCCCCAGCCCCAGGCCTGTGCTCTGAACCAGTGAACAAGGGTGCTTGCAGCTGCTCCATCTATGCCTTTCCCAAACATGGAGCGTGCTGGCCCACTGGGAACCTGGAGGGCTGAGAGCTGTGACAAGCAGGGCAGAACCATGACCTTTAACTTCTCCAAAACCGTTTTTCTTCCTTTCAAGGCAACCAAGCCGAATTCGTAAAGCCCAAATATCTCACCCGTGTTCTCTACCTGGTTCACTGCCCTCATCAAGCACCACTAAAACGGGAACAATTTTAAAACAAGTTCCTTTGTTTGGTTCTTAAAGGAACTAAAGATGTTCTGATCTTAGATAAGGTTCTCTCATCCAGTCACGGGGCTCCTGTAGGAAAATAGGTGCTTTTGTCTCATAGGCTGTAACTGATAAGTAAAATATATCTGAGAAGCAATACATATAAAGTGGTTAAGTGTAGGAACTCGGGAGCCAGCCAGCTCGGGGTTCGAATCTCGAGTCCTGGGGATCCCTGGACAGGTTACTTAACCTTTCTGTGCTTTAACTACTTCATCTACAAAGTGGGAATAGCAGTACCTCCTTCACAGAGTTGTCCTGAGGATTAAATAAGTTACATGATTAAATAAATACACATGCACACACATGTAAAATACTAGAACAATGCCTGGCACAGGGAAGCACTATTTAAGTGCTTGCTGCTATTATTATTGTTTCTGTTGTTGCTATGTTAAAGCAGTAACTCCCTTTTGCAAGCTACATATATAAAATTGGTCTCATCTTAGAATCACATCTTAGATATCTACTTATGTTGCCTGCATTATTAAATGTTTAGCTGCATTTAATCTAGAAAGAAATGTTTGTTTGAGTTTATAAGGCTTGGAAATATGGAAACTGGGGCTCTGCCACACTTTTTCAATCCCCTATCAGCACATCAGACGACTGGAAGAGGGACGGTGTTGAAACACTTGATTATGTTTTGCGATGAATAATTCATTATCTGGTGTTTGAAAATTCTGAACCAACTGATGGGAATCACTAAGAAACCAAAACCCCAAAAGCAGGCAGAGGTGAGACTGGAGTGGTGCTGACCTGGTTCACAGCCAGTTCTTCAATTCACTAGTTGTGTGACCTTAGGCAAAGGTCCTAACCTTTGTGCGTTTGGGCCCCTTATCTGTAAAGTGGAGGGATGCATATTCCCATTTCCCAGAGGGTCTGAGGGCTGACCGTGTGAGAACAAGAGCAGAGCACACTCCCACCCCCATCCCCATGCCCTTTTCACCACCCACAAAGTCTGAGGAGATGCCACGGTAATGACTAAAAAAGAAAAGAAAAAATGAATCAGACTGAATTAAAGATGGAGTACGAGAGAGAGAAGGTAAAGAGAAACTCTCTGAATACGGAAATATAAGTGAGGCAAGAGACAGGCATTGGCATCGGCAATAATCTCTCTGTCATTTGATTCTCCAAGTCTACTGTTATGCCGATATAGAAAGAACTGTGGACGACTTCAAGAGGCTGTGAAAGGAAAGCTGCCGGATCAGTGTAACAGCTACAGTCGCAGCCCACAGTCTCGACTCTCAGGTGTCATCGTTTGTGAGTGGTACTTTCTTTTAATAACAGCTTTTCAAAGGAAAGGACATTACAACATTCAAATAGCGTTTTTAGTAGCTGATAAAACTTTCTTCCTCAGATTCACAGCCCACATCTGAATCTCTGCCTCCTCATGTTCAGACAGTAACGACTCTTCTGCTGCACTGTGGTCCTCAGAAACTGCACAGCTGGTGTTGCTGCCCTGCACTTCCTAACTCATGCCTGTCCACTCACTTCCTCTGGACATGTAGAAGAGCACAAAACCAAAGTCGTATCTGAGAATAACTGCGTTTTGTCTAAATTTCCTCTTTGATTACATTTGAACTTGAAAAACTTTTTCCTAATTGAATTACAGAATTGGAAGTTAAATAACTTCTCTTGAAAACTAGCTCCCAGCTCTACTCCTTCAAGACATATGGATTGATCACCTAGTTTTGAAATTTTACAATCAATCCATTTTTTAGAGTTTTAGCAAGTTCTCCTGATTTTATTACATTTTTTTTGCGGTGCAACAAATAATTTGCATATACAATACACTCACTTCTTTGTCACAATGAACTTCACCTGAACAATATTCAAAAGCCAAAGAAGGTCTTTGTATTTGTTCTTCTTTCCACTAGATCCAAGGTTGTGTTTATCAAACTAAAGCTCCCATCCGCTAGGAGGTCAGGAAATGACTTAGTGGTTTGTGTCTAGTATTTTGAAAAATAAGAAAACACAACAGAAAAGCCAGCATGCATCCCACGTAGTAAAAGCAGGTACTATTTTGTTAAATTTTTGTTTACATGTATAGAAGTGTGTGTGTGTGTGTGTGTGTGTGTGTGTGTGTATGGAGTTACAGTGTAAAATGCATTTCTTCCTCTGGTCAAAAAGCTTGAGAGCCACTGGTGTAACGGCTTCTGTCTGTCAGTGAATTAACCAGATGCTAATGGCATCTGCTCTTCCAAGAACTCTGGATTAAGCTGCCCAGACCATAATTGGTTCAGTCCTTCTACAGAAGAAATTAGAGAAATCAAACAAATCCAAATAACTCACACAAATAAGAAAACATACATGATTTCAATTATTGATGCTACATTTTAGGTTGCAAAAAATTGATATAATCATAACAAAAAGAGAGAAAAATATCTACTTCTTCCTCAATTCAACATTCCACCAGAATAATCACTACCCCTTTATAAATCTGAAATGGAAGTAACCTATATACCCTTAAGTTTTAGCCATGATGGTCTTTAAGAGGAAAAAAACATATTTGAGTGCTTGTTAACCAAAATATGAAGTCACTTTTTGTAAAACTTTAATTTCTAAGACATTTAAAAAGTCACACTAGAAGTATCTCATAAAAACAAACAAGACTGACAATCTGTAAACAAGACACTCTAAACAAAAATAATTCACCAGTACATCTAAACATCAATTTTAAAGTAACATCATACCGGTTTTTTTTTAAGTTTAAAAAGTCAGTACTGCATGTATGTTCATATTTTAAAAAAATTATTCTAAGAATTCTGCTTGATTACATTAAATACTGTGCTAACAACAAAGAAAGCCACATAGGATTTTCAAACAACGTAAGCCTATGTTGTTGGCAGATGAAGTGGTTACTGAGGCCACAGGGAGGTCTCCTGTGCTCCATCAAAGTGAGGCAGATGTCGATGCCCCTGAGATCAGGTGTATACGTGCCTTTCAGGCATCCGAAAGTCAAAACCACGTGGAAGGTTTCATCTTTAGCCACTAATCAACCCCTCGGTGTGGCACTGAAGGAGCTAACGTTAGTGTGTGTGTGTGTATAATTTTCACATGAAGTATCATATTTAGAGGTCTATTTTTATACAGAATAAAGCTAAGTAAATATTAAAGCCAAGAAATATCTTGGAAAATCAGTGAAAATCACTACAAATGTTATAACCTGTAAAATTTATAATTTAAAAAAAAACTTATTTAAATATTGCAGAACCAATTAATGATAAGAATTGGCTAAGACTCCTCAAGAAACTTAGCAACTACAGTGCCTAAGGCCCTTTTAAGACGGATCCCAGGGAGCACTGGATTTAACGCGGTCACTGATGTACCCGCATCCAATCAGAAGGGAAACAGCAGATCAGAACCCATCTGGCTGCTGGCACCTGGAGCTCTGATGGCAGGTCTGGCCGCCTTCTCCTTCACTAGCACAATAGCTGCAACCAAGGGAAGCCTCAAGGCGCCGGTCCTCACCAGTGCTCACGCGCTCAGCCTCAGTGTGCTGCCACCCATTTCTGCCGTAGGTTTCATACAGCCGGCCTCCAGCGTGTGTCCAATAGCAACACCTGCATTTAGAGTCAGTCTCTCATTCAAGAGGAAGATTCTTGTGTATGTGAGCAGGAATATACAAGCTGTTGGTGGAGCCTCAAGTGGTGGTAATTACGCGGCAGACCGAGTATAAAACAACCTGTATGGGCACCTGAGACGCACAGGTCAGAACCATCCCTCCACATGATGTGTATCCTCTGTTTCAATAGCAGTGAAGGCGCTTTAGGAATTTATAATACATTCCACTGCTTACTAATCCAAACCTGGCTTAAGTCCTCAGACGGAAAGAAACTTTCAAATTAACAGAGCCAATATAGACATTGAAAAGTTTAATATTTTACTCAAAAATTTTCAGACATCTAACAAATACCCAAGAACTCTTCCTTTGGATGTGCCCTGAAATTCGTGTAAGTTAAAATGGATACTCTTTTATTTAAAGAAGTTTCTTTCTCTTCTCCCCTTGACCTGGTCTGCTCAAAGTATGGATTGCAAGCAAATTTCAGTAAAAAAAAAAATCAAAGCTTGCAATTAATTAATGGGTATAATTACCAGTGAAATTAGAAAGCAACCAACTTTTATTAATTTTCTCAGTATGCACATCTTATGCTGAGAAATTCACCAATACTAGACTGGTGGTATTTACTAAGTGTTGTTTAGAATCACAAAATGTTCTTTTATTTTAAAACTAAGCTGCATTTTAACAAGAGAAGCTCAGAAGGAAATGCAGACCTACAAATAAAAAAAGAAGTATACTCAATGAAGTTTACAAATATACAGATTAATTTTTCTTATTATTTTGGTTTTAAGTGGAAATTTCTGATGTCAAATATATACAGCCTGTTTTTCATAAATTTCCCCCCAAAAAACTTTTAAGTTCAACAATTTAAGAAAAATGTTTTTACTTTTGTCTGAACACAGACAATCTATTGCCATACACATAGTGCATATGAACATATGTATTTAGAGAGACTGCATAACTATGAATTATGTGCAAATGGGCCCATCTCATATTTTTGCATGCATAATTTTTGATACTCTTTCCTAGTGGATGGTAACACAGAGTATAATTTTATTTTGGACTTGAAGTCAAGAAACCATCCCAAGAATTATTTACAATTTAATAACTGAATGATTATCAGATCATGGTACAATGCAAAACTATTCTTACATCATGAATGCTGATGCTGTGCATTTTTGGTGTTAAACTGGTAACTTCTTTAAGTCTAAGGTTTAAATTGGCAAATACAAAAGTAACGAAAGCCTAAAGAATGTGAAAGAAGGGGCTTCTACCACAGAGCATTTATAGTTTCATAATGGACACAGGAGCACAGGGAATTAAGGGATTTTTGGGGAAAAATGCTTAAAAAAACGGAGTGTACATATAGCCTATAAGGCAAAATCTAAGTTACAAGTGTATTCAACACTGGCAACTCTGTTATGAGAGGTAACACTGAATTTATATACACATGCGCTGTCGGTGAACTGGTTCATCAGATTCCTACCGCAGTGCCTTTCACTGCACAGTAGACGGCACACCTGGAGTGGCTCCCAAGGCTCAGGTTTGAAAAGAATTTCATATTTTTCCCATGACTCAAAGTCCAGTCAATATCATTCGTAACAGAAATTAGAACTATGCTTTTGTTTTTTTTTTTAAGGAAGTGAAAAATATAATCTGCAACCATTACAGTTCCACCCACTATAACAATGACAATCTATAAACCTGGATTTTTTGCAGAACCTTCACTCACATCCAAGCATCGAGGATGCCCTTCACGTAGGCTTCTACATTTTGAATAAAATATATAATGGGATTTAAGTGAATCCTTAGAAAGCTCCAAAGTCTGCCTTTTCTAACATTCTCAAATGGGTGATTGTATCGACAGATGCAAGCAAATGTGTCCACAGAAGAAATGTGATGCCCTAAGGAATCTGCATTTGGCTAGAAACTACAGGGTCCACCACAAAGTTAAATTAAGAGAAGACCTGTGACAGCCAAGTGCTTAGTAGACTATGAAAAAAATGACCCTGACAGGCTCAAGCCCTGTGAACCACAGTCAGTGTGAAGCGCTCCTGACTGATGGGAATGTTGTGCATCTGGGGTTCTCAGGTCTCTTGATTGCAGAGTGGTGCTGTGTGTCTCACAATGCTTTCTGATGCCCATTTGCAGAAGGCTTTGTTGTTTCTGTATCCCTTGAAGTATTTGATAAGTGAAGTTTATGAAGGCCTGCAGAAAAATTAAGAAAATGGTGAGAAATGATGTATTGTTGAGTGTTGAGCAACGGGTTAGGAGGAGACTAACAAGGCAGAATGTGAAGTGTTATTGTGGAGAGTGTGATGTGCTGGCCAGACTCCCTTCAGGATCAAAGATCTCTTTTCCCCACTGGCAGCTCCTCTGGGGAGCCTAAGCTGAAGACAACTGCCTAGCAGGAAGTCATGGCTTCTCCTCAATCCAGTGCAGCTCTGGGGGCCATCCCTCCGTCACAACATCCCATAGGGCCAGCTGAGGCTTCTGGTGAGATGCACGAAGCCCACTTCTTCTCTTTTCATAGCTCCTTCCTCAACCCTGCCCTCTGCTCTGATCCCAGGAGCACCCTCTAATAAACTTGCTCCTGCAAGCTTATTCCCATCCCAAAGTGCGCTTGCCAGGGAACCCAACCTGAGACAAGTATGATCCCATTTTTGTTTTAAAATACACACGTATGTATATACACAAAGGAAAACGTATGGAAAGACACACCAAAATATTAACATGTAATTAAAAAGAAAAAGCAATGACAAACATTACCAAAAAGAAAAAGAGAAAGAAATGGCAAAAGAACAAATTGAATATAAATAATATTTCACTACTCAAAGATGTTTCACAGAATAAAAAACTATCACTCTTTTTAAGTTACATTAATTTCCCTCTATATCATGCAGCAATTATTTACATAATGTACCTAATATATAGAACAATATTGTGCCCCCAAAGGCAGAAAAGGTAGAAGCAACTTTAAGAGTTTATGTGGCACTAAAGCTCCAAGCAAAGACGTTCAAGAACACAAAAGTAGCCGTCTATGGAAAAGATTTTGAGGAAACAATTTTTATGAGGCTCAGACCTTTGTGACACCTCAAAAACATACTTGAATACAATTATTTTTCCCCTAAAGTTCCAGATGGTTATCTACCTGACTGCTATGCAATTTTATACCACTCTTAAACCAACATAGCACTCCAAATTTTAAAATTACTATCACCTGCATATCTTAATGAAAGAAAAAGTAAAATTGAGCCTGTCTATGACAGATGAATAGGAAGGAAAAAAGAAATCAATCCAACACAGAAAACAACTCTGGTCTCAAGAATGGCCACGCCACTAAGTGACCACAGGAGCCCACAGCTATTGGATGTGGGGAAGGGTGTTGAACAGGGCCTGCTGGAGAAGGAAGTGGGCGCAGAGAACCAGGGAGGTAATCAGTGTCCTAACTGAAGCAGAATCCCCGTTTAGGATAGATGATTTTAGTTAGTAACTGCTAACACCTGGGTGCAGTGCAGGCTATGCATTCTGAAAAACTACAGTGTCTCTCTTCTGCAGAGACAGTCACCTCCACCACCATTCCTGTAGCTAAATTCTGAGTGTTTACTTTGTACAAAATACTCTATGAGATAGATACTGTTACTATCAATGGACAGAGTAGCAGAGGGAAAAAGCCTACAAAAAAAGAGAAAAACAGAAAGGAGATAAATTTTTTTTTATAATTTATTTTTTCTTTTCTTGGTGAGGAAGATCAGCCCTGAGCTAACATCCACGCCAATCCTCCTCTTTTTGCTGAGGAAGACTGGCCCTGAGCTAACATCCGTGCCAATCTTCCTCCACTTTATGTGGGACACCACCACAGCATGGCCTGACAAGCAGTGCGTCGGTGTGCGCCTACGATCCAAACCCAGGCTGCCAGCAGCAGAGCGCGTGCACTTAACTGCTACGCCACGGGGCTGGCCCCGAGATAGTTAAATTTTATAATCAAATTGTGATTCCCAGTGAAATCATCTTAAGATCTCAGATCATTCAAACATTATATGTACTTAACGAGGATCTTTTTCTATGTATAAGGCTTTGTTGTCTTAGAGCATTCCAAAGAATAATAGAAAACACTTCAGGAAAAAACTAAATCTGTATATTAAAAAGTTTTACACAACTCTTGATAATTCCACTGCTTTTCATGGTCAAAGAATCAACACAACACATGTGACCTTCATCTGAGGTTAAGTTATATTTTACTACTTGAATAAAAGCTTCCTCAGCAAGATGATATCCAGAATACCTCACTCAAACGCTAAATTTACTGCCATTCATTTACAATCATCTCGTTTTAGTGAATGGTAGGTAGGAATTTAACTGAGATTATGGCTAACTAATCTTGCTCAGGCTACAACAGGCTTAACAAGGAAGTTTTAACTCTCGACATTTGGCTGAGAGGACTATTTGGTTCCCACTTCATCTTGTAGATGGTAATCTGGCCAGCATTATGAAACTCAAGACATTAAAATCCATAAATTATCAGATGCTTCAGCTGAAATGAGATGTAACTCTTCCCTTTCAGGCCAATATTTCATCAGCCACCCCCTCAAAGGGTGAATTTAAAGTAAATACACATGAATAGATAATCTGAAATCTTTTTTCCTTCCCAAAGGTCATCCTTTCCATCATCGGGTTGGAAAGGCCTGGTGGTGTGTGAGGCTTTATTGTGGCTCATAGGGTGTAAATTATCTGAAACCAGAGGACCTTAATGAAGATCATCATGTTGCCTTTTGCAATAGCTAAAAGCCACAATGGAATACGAAGTATAAGCATTCAAATGATGTCAATTCAGGTAAATGAGCTTTCAATAATCACTGCCTATCCCTTCTTTTATTATAAAAATACACATCCCAAACCCAAGAACGTTCATATAGCAAGACAGTTTATATTGTCCTGGTATTCCTAAAATACAAAGCTTGAAATATATCTAGTACTAATGTTGAAGCAAACAAAAAAAAATACATTCATTGGTTACATTTACACCCTTTATATGTTAGGCAAACCTAGGACTTTTTAACACTATCACATGCATGTAACTCGTGGAACACATGATAATGAATGCCCTCTCTCCTATTAATGCCAAGAATACTAATATTTTTATCCTGAATTATTATTTGGCTTACTGAAGAGAATTACAGGTCAGCCTGATACTTGTAAAATCCAGGCCTCAAAACAATCTTTAACTAAAACTAGCAAGTGATATCATTACCCAAAATAAGCCTTTAGCCCATCATCCTCCTCACCTCACCACAACCACCATCATCATAACAATTAAAACAGGTGATATTGATTGAGCTCTTAAAATGTGCCAGGACTATGCTCAGGCCCTTACGAGAATGATTTCAGTTTATACTCACAACAGTCCTAAAACGAAGAAGATATTATCATACTTTATAGATGAGGACGCTGAGGCTTCATAAAGTAATTTTACACAAGAGGATAACGAATAAGTAGTGGGTCAGAAATGTGACCCCCAAGGTTTTACACATTCGGAAAAATGAACAGGTGAAAACTTAAAATTAGCTCAAATGTCAAAATTATTGTTAGTAGAAAGAGAGAAAAATAGCCATAAACCTCAGGATTACCTAGGGCCTTGAAAAGTTCTTCTCGTACAGCAGAGGTGAATTTTCTGACCAGACACAATGTTGTCACAATAGCAAAAAGCAAATTGTAGGATAATACAATATAGAAATTTCCCAGCCAATTAAACCTTCCAAAGTCTCCAAGTAGATCAAATCTAGTGATTCCTGTTAAAAATAAATAAAACAGCCCTTAATAAAATCAGGTACAATACATTTATAAATGTTACAAAATAAAGTACAAATCAGATAGATCAAATTCCATGAACTTTCTCATTTCTGTTAGTGGGAATCCTAGTTTAAATCAAGTAATTGCTATCTCGTGGAACAAACCTCAGTCAACCCTAACCCAGTTTACCCACATGCCACAGTCACGTGGAAGTGATGGGCAATGAGGCCAGAACGAATGCCCTGTCACTCACTCAAGAATACTCTTACATGGACAAGAAACCTACTGTCCTGCTCACATGGAGAGGATGGGCACTGCATGCTCAACTGAAATAGGCCAAGACACCCGACAAACCCTCATGCTTCCCCCACCACTTATCTCCTCTCTTCACGCAGGTCCCTTTAAATGTCACCTCCTCGCAGAGGGAACCTGTTTCCTCTACCTAAAACAGCTGGACCCTCCATGGCTGGCCCTCTATCCTAACTATGCTTCCTCATAGCACACATTACCTGAAATATTTCTTTTCCTTTTTGGCTTAATTATTGCCTACTTTCCCGACTAGAATGTAAGTTCTATGAGAATGGGGACTTTGTCTTTTTCAATCCTATAACCTCAATGCCCAGAGCAACGCCTTGCACATACTTAATACTTATTACATAAATGAATAAACAAATAGGATGATTCCTTTACAGGAAAAAAAAGAAGCATTATTAATCTGAATTGGATGCTACAGGCTTGTGGAGTAAAATGGCAAAGATGAAAATGGAGTGTAGTTATATCACCCATGCATTTAAGTTACTTAAATTCACCTATACACATTTTTTAAAAAGTCTTTTTATTTAGAAAAATAATTTAAGCAGACATTCTATCCAGTGAGCATGTGCCTTAGGCCCAATACTCATTGGAAAGAATATGTGAATGGTAGGATTTTTCTGACCATTGGTAAATGAATAAATAAGTAAAACAGCATTAAGGTGGTCAGTCAAGTGCGAGAGGACAGGATTGTTGACGTTCTTCAAGGAAGAAACGGAACAGCTACTTGGGGCCACACAAAATTGTAACCACAAAAGACTGCATAAACAAAATCATGTGCTTTTATTTTATGGGTGGTCAAGAATAACTCTGATCAACTCAATTTCACCTTATCAGCTGACTTTTGAACTTAACTCTCATCCCCACCACCCCAATGCAATCCCACCACCTATTATAGGGATACGCTCCACAAAAGCATCTTACAGAGACAACAGAAAAATATTCATATCTAAACAGTGTCATAAAAATAGGAGGCTTCAAAAACTTGTTTTTTGTAGCCACATCTACCCAGGGCCAATGTAGTTGAATTTGAGAGACAATAATCTACCATAATATTTTAAAGAGATAGAAGACTAATGAAAACATACAAAAAAAAAACTTTTTAAAGAAGGTAAAAGGGACCCAGACTCCAGTAGAGAATGTGGCATAGATCACACATCATGAGATCACGGCAACGTTTGTGGCTGCAGTTTCTCAGATAGAAGCGTTAATAAAACTATACTTTGTTAAAAGGAATACATACCTAATTATATATTTTATTTTTCAAATAGAGTCCCATTTAATTTAACTAGGAAGTTATCTGTAAACAAGATACAGTTCTTCCAAAACAAACTTCAGTGGTTTAAGCCCAGGGATCCCAAATAAGTAGTTTAGTTGACCTTTAGGGTCAAAGACTCCTTTGAGAATATGGTGAGAGCCATGGATCTTTTCACAAGAAAAACACACATATGCACACACACACAAAATTTTGCATATCATGAATCTCATTTATGGAGGAACTGATAGATCACAGAATAAAAACCCTTGCCCAGATGCTCCTTAAGAATCTAATCTGGTCTCAAAAATTTTTTGATCACCCACTACCATTAGCAAAAACAAAATTAGAGTACATATACCCAATATACATGTATTTATTTGTAAACTATATATGTACTATTCACTGGCATAAACATTATATACAGAGAAAAAGAAGACTTTAAAAATTGTAATGATAAAGATAAATACAAGTTCTAATAGTTTCTTCACACAGCCCAATGACTTACTTTGTGAATCCATGGGGTACAAACTCGACTTTGGAAACCACTGGTATGTGCTAAATAGTAATTCAGCCACCACCCTAGACTTGGCCTATGTACCATGCTAGCCTATGTGTACCTGTGCACTACCACATAATGAGAGTGAAGTCAGGGACAGAATGCATTAGCATAGTAAGAATGAAAGGTATGTTATGAACAATGTGAAAGTGCTTTCACTAGAACTTCTTAGTGGACTCAATTTAGTATCTTGAGAGTCAGGGTCAAGACCTAATTTGAAACAACAGGCAAAGAGCAATCTCTCTCCTTAGATGTTTTGGTCCCCAGGATATCTCAGGTTGACCTCAAAAAAAGAAATCCAGGAACCTGTTGCTACAGTGCACTGAGGCACTAGACAAATTATTAGATTAGAAGGACTAGTTCTAAAGACATCATTGTTTCAAATTTAATTTAATATTTTAAAAATCCAACTAGTATTGACTGACTAAAAGATTACTCTGGACAACACACATAGCTCTCCAATTCTGAAAATCTTCTATAAGACTGAATAGCAAGAAAGCTTAATCAATCACTTCTCTAAACTTCTGTCTGAGAGGTTTTTGTCACAGCAACAATTAAATTGTAAAATGTTCTTTTTTTATTAAAAGCACCAATACTTAAGAAAAAGTAACAATACTTAAAGTTTTAACTTAACATTTTATTACAGGCATACCTCTTTTTATTGTGCTTTGCTTTATTGCACTTCACAGATATGGTGTTTTTTACAAATTGAAGGTTTGTGGCAACCCTGTATCAAGCAAGTCTATCAGCACCATTTTTCCAACAACATTTGCTCACTTCATGTCTCTGTATCACGTTTTGGTAATTCTTGCAATATTTCAAACTTTTTCATTATTATTATATTTGTTATAGTATCTGTGATCAGTGACCTTTGATGTTACTATTGCAATTGTTTTGGGGCATCACGGACCACTCCCATATAAGACTGTGAACTTAATTGATAAATGTTGTATGTGTTCTGATTGCTCCACTGTTCCCCCATCTCTCTCCCTCTCCTGGGCCTCCCTATTCCCTGAGACACAACAACATTGAAATTAGGCCAATTAATAACCCTACAATGGCCTCTAAGTGTCCGAGTGAAAGGAAGAGTCGCATGTCTTTAGCTTTAAATTAAAAGCTAGAAATGATTAAGCTTAGTGAGGAAGGCATGTCAAAAGCCGAGATAGGACAAAAGCTAGGCCTCTTGTATCAAACAGTTAGCCAAGCTGTGAATACAAAGGAAGAGTTCTTGAAGGAAATTAAAAGTGCTACTCCAGTGAGCACATGAATGATAAGAAAGCAAAACAGCCTTATTGCTGGTAGGGAGAAAGTTTTAGTAGCCTGGACAGAAGATCAAACCAGCCACAACATTGCCATAAGCCAAAGCCTAATCCAGAGCAAGGCCCTAACTCTTCAATTCTATGAAGGCTGAGAGAGGTGAGGAAGCTGCAGAAGAAAAGGTTGAAGCTAGCAGAGGTTGGTTCACGAGGTTTAAGGGAAGAAGCCATCTTCATAACATAAAAGTGCAAGGTGAAGCAGCAAGTGCTGATGTAGAAGCTGCGGCAGGTTATCCAGAAGACCTAGGAAGAAGACGCCATCCAGGACTTTCATAGGGAGAGAGGAGAAGTCAATGTCTGGCTTCAAAGCTTCAAAGGACAGGCTGACTCTCTTGCTAGGCGCTAATACAGCTTGTGACTTTAAGTTGAAACCAACGCTCTCCTAGCATTCCGAAAATCCTAGGGCCCTTAAGAAGTATGCTAAATCTACTCTGCCTGTGCTCTACAAATGGAACAACAAAGCCTGGATGACAGCACATCTGCTTACAACATGGTTTACTGAATATTTTAAGCCCACTGTTGAGACCTACTGCTCAAGAAAAAATATTCCCTTCAAAATATCACTGCTGACTGACAATGCACCTGGTCACCAAAGAGCTCTGATGGAGATGTACAATGAGATTAATGTTGTTTTCATGCCTGCTAACACAACATCCATTCTGCAGCCCATAGATCAAGGAGTCATTCTGACTTTCGAGTCTTATTATTTAAGAAATACATTTTGTAAGGCCATAGCTGCCATAGGTAGTGATTCCTCTGATGGATCCGGTCAAAGTAAATTGGAAACCTTCTGGAATGGATTCACCATTCTAGATGCCATTAAGAACATTCATGATTCATGGGAAGAGGTCAAAATATCAACATTAACAGGAGTCTGGAAGAAGGTGTTTCCAACCCTCATGGATGACTTTGAGGGGTTCAAGACTTCAGTGGAGGAAGTAACTGCAGATGTGGTGGAAACAGCAAGAGAACTAGAAGTAGAAGTGGAGCCTGATGATGTGACTGAATTGCTGCAATCTCATGATAAACCTTGAGGAGTTGCTTCTTATGGATGAGCAAAGAAAGTGGTTTCTTGAGATGGAATCTACTCCTGGTAAAGATGCTGTGAAGACTGTTGAAATGACAACAAAGGATTCAGACTATCACATAAACTTAGTTGATAAAGTAGCAGCAGGGTTTGAGAGGATTGATTCCAATTTTGGAAGAAGTTCTACCGTGAGTAAAATGCTATCAAACAACATCGCATACCACAGAGAAATCGTTTGTAAAGGAAGAGTCAGTTGATGCAGCAAACTTCATTGTTGTCTTATTTTAAGAAACTGCCACGGCCACCCCAACCTTCAGCAACTACCACCCTGATCAGTCAGCTGCCATCAACAGCAAGGCAAGACCCTCCACCAGCAAAAAAGGGTATGACTCACTGAAGGCTCAGATGAAGGTTAGCATTTTTTAGCAATAAATTTTTTGTTTGTTTTAATTTTTTTTTTTTGAGGAAGATTGGCCCTGCGCTAACATCTGTTGCCAATCTTTCTCTCTTTTTTTTTCTCCTCAAAGCCCCAGTACATAGTTGTATATATCATAGTTGTAGAGTTGTAGATCTATCAGTTGTAGGTCTGGAACCAAACCTGCGGTATCTCTGAGGTATGTCTGTATACAAACGTATAATACTTCAAAATATCTATTTCTGGAGAAAGGTATAAAAGGTTATTATGGCAGAAAATTTTAAAATACTCCTAACTATAAGAAAATTCAATTATCAAATGTTGTTATTTAACACTCCTAGTCAAATATCAAAATGCTTATTCCCATTCAGAAGTCCATTTCTTTAAAAGATAAGTAAAATATATACCAGGTAAGAAGCTTAGTTAAGCAGCAGCTAGGCATAAGGCTACATTATCTGGATTATCTGTCAAAATACTCTTCATGACAAACCACACATCAGCTCCCCCCATCAGGATTCAATTGAAAATGTTTTACGCATAATTCCTTGAATAAAGATCTTTTTCTATTCATACCTATAAAAGAACTAAGGTAAAGGTATAAAGGTAAAGGTAAAGGTAAGGTAAGGTATAAAAGAACAAAACCTCATTTCAAGAAACAGCTTGTTACTCCACCTGCAATATAAGTCAACAGAATTTACATTTGTTAGCCCACCTGAGTCAACTTTGACTTTTAGCAAGCATATTCATGTTCCTTAACTAGCAAGAAGTTGAGAGAGATTTTATAAAGCCTGACACACTAAAGGAATCATTAAAGTAACTTTATCAATAAATTATGTGTCACACAAATGGCTGACATCAATATCCATGGCTTTAATGTAAGACTGCCAAAAAGAACACATACATCTTGTTATAAAAAAACACATCTATAAATTAAATGTTCTTTGAGGAAACACTGGAATTTACATATTTTTTTCCCCTCTGGACTCTTGCAACAGTTAGTTTAAATTACTATCTTGACTAGGTTTTCAAATTCCCTTCTCTAAACCAGACTTCTGAAATAAACTTTTCTAAGAAAGTGTCAAAAAATAAATGTGACTTAAAGAGTATGAAATAATAAAATCTACAATAATTTTTAAACATCATTAATTTCAAGATTAATGTAAATAGGCTCATTGCCAATTGTTTTATTCATTCAAAAACAAGGTCATTCTAACACTAAAGGGAGGCTCAACTTTTGGGGTGAAATGGAAGATGATGTCATTAAAGCAAAGACTTTAACTTTTGACCAGTCTCACTGTGCAAGTAGATGTTCATTAAATTATGTCAATTAGAAATATGTTTATTGACTTCACATGCCAGCCAAAATGGAGTAAAAGAGACCAGATTTTCCCTCACACTTGAATCAACCAAAAAACTGGGCAAAATATCCAAACCATGGTTTTCAAGATCCTGGACACCTAGCAATGAAGGTCAATGATGCTGAGAGATGAGAAACAAGAGAGGTGGGCCCTATGTCTGCCACAGCTCCTGCCTAAAGAAAGCTTCCAGGCCACAGTGTGGAGAGGAACAGGAGAGGGTCCAGCCATCCTGGAGAGTTGAAGAGATGCATCTGGAGCTTGGGGACAGCATGGTGGCTAGAGACCCGCACAGGGTGGGAATCTGGACAGTGTACAGAGGATGTCTCGAGTACTCAGCAGGGAACTGACCAATGTGTGCTTGTGGGAAAACAATCAACTTAAAAATGACACAGATGATAGAATGAGTAGCAAGAACATTAAAACAACAAAACTATATTCCTTATATTTCAGAAGCTAGAAGAAAGATTGAACTTGTTAAGTAGAGACATGAAAGATATAAAACAGACCCAAACTGACCTTCTACAGAGAAAAATTTCAATGTAAGATATGAAAAATACACTAGATGGGATTAATGACAGATTAGAGACTGCAAAAGAAGAGATTAGTAGACATGAAGACACAGCAATAGAAACTATTCAAAACGAAACACAGAAAGCAAAATGAAACAGAAAAATGAATACAGCACCAGTGAACTGTGAATTAATTTTAAATGGCTGATATGCTTTTGGTCAGAATTCCTGAAGGAGAGGAGGAAACAGAGAATGGAAAAGAAAAGATATTGGAAGACATACTGGCTGAACATCTAAATTTGATGAAAACTATATACCCATAGATCAAAGAAGCTCAATGAACTCAATGAACAAGAATCTCAAGAAAGCTATACCAAGGCACATCATAATTAAACTGCTTAAAATCAGTAATAAGAAGAAAAATCTTAAAAGCTGTCAAATAAAAAAGACAGATCACATAAAAAAGAACAAAGATAATGATCACAGAAGATTTCTTGTCAAAAACTACGCACGTGAGAAGACAGTTAAGTAACATCTTTAAAATAATGAAGGGAAAAAAAGTCAATCTAAAATTCCATATCCAGCAAAAATATCTTTAAAAAATCAGGCAAAATAAAGACATTTCACACATATGAAAAGCTGAAAGAATCCAGCGCTAGCAGACCTGCATCATAAGGAATGTTAAAGAACGTCCTCCAGGCAGAAGGAAAATGATATCAGAAGGAAATCTGGATCTACACAAAGAAACAAAGAGCAACAGAGATGATTACTATGGGGGTAAACATGAAAGACTTTTTAGTTTTAAATCTCTTTAAAAGATCATTGTTTGAAGCAAAAAATAAAAACAATGTACTATGGGATTTATAACATATGTACAAGTGAAATGTATGACAAGAGCACAAAGGCTGGCAGGGAAGAAATGGAAGTATATTGTTCTAAGGTTCTTATACTAAGTGCTATAATATCACATGAAGGTAGGCTGTGATAAACCAAAAATGTATACTACAAACCCTAAAGCAACTATTCAAATAACACAACAAAGAGTTACAGCAAATAAGCCCACAATGGAGATAAAATGAAATCATTTTTAAAAAATGCAATTTATCCAGAAGAATGAAGATAAAGAGGAAAAAGGGAACAAAGAAGAAATGAGACAAATAGAAAATAAATAGCAAGATGGTAGATTCAAACATAATCATATCAATAATCCATTCAATGTAAATGATCTAAACATCCAAATTCAAAGACAAAGATTGATAGGTTGGATAAAAAAGCAAGACCCAACTCAAAAGTATCTATAAGAAATTGTGTCTTTAAATATAAAGTATAAGAATGGCAAAAAAGTATACTATGTTAACCCTAATCAAGAGAAAGCTGAAATGGCTATATTAATGTCACACAAGGTAGATTTCACAGCAAAGAATATTACGAGGGATAAAGAATGTCTCCATCATTATCATAATTTTAAAGGGGTCAATTCATTAAGAGGATATAACAATCCTAAACATTTATGCATCTAAAACAAGAGCTTCAAAATACATGAAGCAAAAGCTGGTAGGACTTTAAGAAGAAATAAACAAATCCACATTTATAGTAGATTTCAAAACCCTTCTCTCAATAATTGATAAAACAAGCAGTTAGAAAATCAGTAAAGATACAGAGAACTTGAGTAACATTATCAACCAAACTGTCCTGACATTTATAGAATACTCTACCCATGAGTAGCAGAATACACCTTCTTTTCAAGTGCATCAACAAGATATAAGAAGATAGATCATGTTCTAGGCCATAAAGCAAGTCTCAATAAATTCAAAATGATTCAAGTCATACAAAGTATATTTCCTTATCACAATGGAATTAAATTAGAAATCAATAACAGACAAATCTCTCTGGAATATGCCCAAATATCTGGAAACTAAATAACGTGCTTCTAAATAACCATGGTAAAAGAAGAAATAAAAAGGGAAGTCAGAAAGTATGTTGAACTGAATGAACTGAATGAAAATGAAAACACTTCATATCAAAATTTGGGGGATGCAGCCAAAGCAGTATGTAGAGGGAAATTTATCATGGTAAGTGCCAATATTAGAAAAGAAAAAAGATCTCAAACCAGGGAACTCAGCTTCAATTTTAAGGAAGCAGGAAAAGAGAAAATGAACCCCAAAGTAAGCAGAAGAAAGTAAATATAAAGAGCAAACCAGTGAAACAGAAAATGAATAGAGAAAAATAAATGACACCAAAAACTGGTCCTCTGATAAGATCAATAAAAAGCAATAAACTTCTAGCCATACTATTCAGGAAAAATGAGAGAAGACACAAATTACCAATATCAAGTATGAGAGAGGTGCTATCACTGTACTGCACTATCTAGTTATACTAAAAGGATAATAAGGAAACTTTATGCCAATAAACTTGACAACACAGATGAAATACAAATTCCTTAAAAGACAGTAACAAAGCTCACTCAAGAAGAAACAGATAAGCTGAGTAGTCCTTCATCTATAAAAGAAATTTAATTTGTTGCTAAAACTTTTCCACAAAGTAAATTCCAGGCCCAGATGGCTTCACTGATGAACTGTATCAAACACTGAAGGAAGAAAAATCAATCCTATAAAAACTCATTGCCTTAGTCCAGTAGGACTGCTGTAACAGAACATCATAGACTGGGTGGCTTATAAACTACAGATATTTATATCTCACAGTTCTGGAGGCTGGAAGTCCAAAATCAAGGCTCTGGCAGATTTGGTATCTGGTGAGGGTCCACTTCCTGATTCACAGATAGCTGTCTTTTCATTGTAACTTCACAAGGCAGAAAGGGCAAGGGAGCTCCCTGGGACCTCTTGCATAAGGGCACTAATCCCATGCATGAGGGCTCCACCCTCATGACCTAATCACCTCCCAAAGGCCCCATCCTCCTAATACCATCAATTGGGAGTTAGGTTTCAACATATGAATTTTGGGGGAACACAAACATTTAGTCTCTAGCATGCATCCAGAAAATTGAAGAAGAGGAAATTGTTCTGGATACATTCAATGAAGGTAGCATTACTCACATATCAAAACCAGAAAAAAGATTAACAAGAAAAGAGAACTACAGATCAATATACTCATAGAGATGCAAAAATCCTAGGCAAAATTTTATCAAATTGAACCCAACAATATAAAAAAAGGATAATATATCATGACCAAGTGAGGTTTATCCCAGGAATGCAAGGTTGGTTTAACATTCAATAATCACTCAACTAATTCAGCATGTTAACAGAAAGAGAAAAGCCACATGATTATGTCAATAGATGCAGAAAAAGTATTTAACAAAATCCAACATCATTCCTGACAAAAATGTCAGCAAAGAAGGGAATTTCCTTAACCTAGTAAAAGGCATCTACCAACACAAACAAAAACTACAGCTAACATGAGTTAACAGTAAAAGACAGAATGCTTCCCCACTATGTGAAGGAACAAGTTGACAATGTCTGCTCTCACCACTTCTATTCAACACTGTACCCATGTCATAATCATCAAAGTAGAAAATTCAATGAAATCTACAAAACAGATAATAGAATAAGTGAATTTAGCAAGGTTGCAGAATAAAAGATCAATATACAAAAATCAACTGTATCTCTATGTATTAGCAATGAACTAACAGAAATTGAATTTTTAAAAAATACCATTTACAATAGCATCAAATATCCAAGACCTGAACAAAAAACTACAAACATTGCTGAGACAAATTAAAAAATTAAAGTTCACAGGGGCCGGCCCGGTGGCGCAAGTGGTTAAGTGCGCGCGCTCCGCTGCGGCAGCCCAGGGTTCGCTGGTTTGGATCCCAGGCGCGCACCAACACACTGCTTGGCAAGCCATGTTGTGGCAGCGTCCCATATAAAGTGGAGGAATGGGCACAGATGTTAGCCCAGGGCCAGTCTTCCTCGGCAAAAAAAAAAATAAAAGAGGGGGATTGGCAGATGTTAGCACAAGGCTGATCTCCTCACAAAAAAAAACTAAAGTTTACAGCGTTCAGGGATTGAAAGACTCAATAGTGTAAAGATGTTAATCCTCTCCTATTTGTTCTATAGATTCAACACAATCCAAATCAAAATCCTAGCAGACCATCTACACATTTGTGTAGAAAATGACAAGCTAATTTTAAAAGTCATATGGGAATGCAAAAGACTTAGAATAACTAAAAGCACTCTGAAAAAGAAGAACAAAGCTGAAGGATTTACACTACGATCTCAAGTCTTATGATCAACCTACGGTAATTCAGACAGCGTAGTACTGATGTGAAGACAAACAGACCCACACCCACACATATACGGCCAATTGATTATCAACAAAGTTTCAAAGGCAATTCAGTAGAAAATGAATAGACCTTTCAAGCAGCGGTGCTGGAATAATTGGCTACTCAAATCAAAAAAATAAACTTCAATTCATACCTCATACTATACACAGAAATTAACTCCAAATGGGTCACGGACCTAAGTATGAAAGCTAACGGTATAAAACTTCTAGAAGAAAACATAGGAGATAATCTTTATGATTTGGGTTAGAGAAAGATTTAGTAGATATGACACCAAAATCACAATCCATGAAAGACTATTTGGTAAACTTGACTTCATCAAAATTAAGAATATCTGTCCTTTGAAAGATATTGTTAAAAGAATAAAAAGACAAGGCATTGAATAGGAAAAATATTCGCAAATCACATATCCTGCTAAAGGCCTTTTTCTAGAATATGTAAACAGCACCTAAAACTCAAGAATGAGAAAATAATCCCAGTTTTTTAAATAAGCCAAAGATCTGAATAGATTCTTCACCAAAGGAAATCTACAGATGGCAAATGAGCACATTAGTCATCTGGGAATTGCAAGTTAAATCCACAGAAAGATACCACTACATACCATTAGAATGCCTAACATTAAACTGACTATACCAAGTATTGGTGAAAATGTAGAGGAAGCAGAATTCTCCTACACTAGTGGTGGGAATGTAAAATGGCATAAGCACTTTGGAACAGTCTGGCAGTTTCTTAAAAAATGAAGCATACACCCAGGCACTTCACTTCTAGTTACTACCCAAAAGGAAGGAAAGCGTATGTCATACAGAGACTTGATGTGAATGTTCGTAGCAGCTTCATTTATAATAGCCAAAAGCTCTAAACAACTCAAATGTCCTTCAGTGGGCAAATGGATAACAAACTGTGGTATATACATATAATGGAATACTAGTCAACAATAAAAAAATGAACTATTGACACATGCAACAAAATGGATGAATCAAAATAAATATGCTGAGTGAAAGAAACCATATAAAAAATAGTATATATAGTATGATTTCATTTATATAAAATTCTAGGAAATGTGGAACTAATTTACAGTTATAAAAAGGTCAGTGGTTGCCTGGGGATACAGGGACGGGGGAGAGGTGTGAGGGAGGAACTACACAGGGCCAAGAGGAAACGTTTGGGGGTGATAGATAGGTTCACTATCTTGATTGCAGTGACGGTTTTACAAGCTTACATGTAAGTCAAAACTTATCAAATTGTACACTTTAAACATGTACAGTTTATGGTACATCAATTACACCTCAATAAAGCTGTTAAAATGCATTTATTGGGCTTCAGACTACATACTCCATATCATGCAGGAATATATTAGTATATGGCTGTGCCAATTATATTTAATTAGAAATCCCATATTTCTGTATTTGCTATTGTGTTATAAGTTAAATTTTTTAAGTATTTCTGAGTTCCTATCTTGTTCCTAACACTATACAGGTACTGTAGGAGTTACAAAGTAAGTATGTAAGACATCTATTCCCTTCATAATAAAGACAGTCTTCCTAAGAAGAGAAGACTTGCATAACATGAAATATTTCCAGCATGACTAAACGTCTTTGTACAATTAAGTAAAATGGAAACAGAAAAGCAGAGGAGTTCCCTCACTGCACGCACATGTACTAAACGCCGTGTGCAGATAATGGATACACACAGATCATCCCTGACCTCAAGGAGCTCACAGTTTTACAGGGAAGAGGAAAGTGAGCAGTTGGAACACGATGTGATAAATGACACGGCAGACATATGGAGGACTGAGAAGAGTGTTATGAGAGTACACAGGAGCAAGGCCTATGGGGGAGAGGATCAAGGAAAACTTTACCTGTGGCGTCAATGGCTGAGCTGAATCTCGAATGGCATGTTAGGTTGTGCCAGGGAATGGGTGGTGAACAAAATTATTGATGGCAGTTGAAGTAACATGTTCAAAGGCACAGAAGGTGGAGCAGTACTTTGTTCCCATCCCAACACACATGAAGAGCACCCCTATCATTAATGATGGTTCAAAATGTGAGGCTTGGAGTAGCAAGAGATGCAGCCGGACATGCAGGCAGGGGTTAGGTATATAGGACCTTCTGTGCCACCCGAAGGAGACTGGACACTATTCTAATGGCAAAAGTCTTTGAAGCATTGGGAGCAGGGAAGTGACAGGATCACATTTTCACTGTAAGAGAAGGGAGGGTGCTGAAATAGCCCTTAAATCATGAGTAGACTTTGGATGGAGAGGCGGGATGAGGGAGGGTGCTCTCGGTTAGGATTCTATCTGTACTATAAAGGCCCCTCTTGTCTGCTCCCTCTGCCCTTATCAGGTACAAAGGGATAACACTCAAAGACTGACTCAGAGTCATTAAATATATTTAGGCCTCAGAATTAATTAGATTACCATGTCAAGGAAACAGGGACGAGAACAAATATTTACTATCTACTGTGTAAGGGTCTTTAAAAAAAATAATTTACTCAGATGAAATTCACATAACATAAAATTAACCATTTTAAAGTAAACAATTCAGTTCATTTAGTGCAGTCACAATGTTGTGTAACCACCCCCTCTATCTAGTTCCAAACACTGCCATCACTCCAAAGTGAAACCCTATACCCATTAAGCAGTTTCTCCCCATTACCCCTTCCCCCAACCTCTAGCAACCACCAATCTACTTTCTGTCTCTATGGATTTTCCTATTCTGGACATTTAATATAAATGGAACAATACATGTGGCCTTTTGTGTCTGTCTTCTTTTACCTAGCATGTTTTCAAGGTTCATCCATATTGTAGCATGTATCAGTAGGCCATTCCTTTTTCTTTTTTTGCTTAAATGTAGTAAAACACGCATAACATAAAATTTACCATCTTAACCATTTTTAAGCGTACACTTTTTAATGTTAAGTACATTCACACTGTCCTACAACTAACCTCCAGAACTCTTTTCATCTTGCAAAACTGAAACTCTGTACCCATTAAAGAACTCTCCATTTTCCTCTCCCCACCAGGCCCTGGCAACCACCATTCCACTTTCTGTTTCTATGAATCAAACGACTCTAGGTACCTCATATAAGTGGACTCATACAGGATTTGTCTTTTTGTGACTGGCTTATTTCACTTAGACATCATTCCTTTTTATGGTTGAATAATATTCCATTGTATGTATATACCACAATTTGTTTATCCACTTATCTGTCAATGGACACTTCAGTTGTTTCCACCTTTTGGCTGTTATTATAAGGGTCTTTCAAAATAATAAAACTATATTACTTGGTCAAACAAGCTTGGAACATGGAAATAAAGACAACCAGGATAGAAGGTGAACGCTTGAAATATCTTAGTTCATCTATTCTGAGAACATAGACCACACTCCACATGGTGGCATCCACTGACAACACAAATATTTATGAACTAGGTGCTGTGAGGGATAAAAAGATGCATAATATATGGTCTTGCCCTTTCTTGAGAAAGTCAATGTACATAGGTAAGTATAAGACAAGACTGAAAGTGCAGAATCTAACCCAGCCTTAGAGAATGGGGAGGACTTAGGGAGAGAGAGATGGAGGAGAGGGGACTGTGGGAACAATGTCAACCAAAGCTCAGAGATGGAAAGTGTATTTGCAAGTATCAAACCAATTTTAGTCGTGACTGTTTACATGCTACAAATTCATTTTGTCCTAATGTGAAGGCAACTAAATTTAGTAGTCCAGATGAACTAGAGTATGTGAATTTTAATACAAACTAAAATTCAATGAAAGAGAATTGTAATCACAGTCCAAGAAAGAACCTTAAGTGCTAATTTACCTATATAAGAGAAAGTGTAAGCCCTCCAAATTGGATGGTAACTGTCTACTCTCTTCCTGAAGAAAATTTTGAGACAGAGCCTCCATAATCTCTCTCAATAACATTTCCTCACTTGGAAAATTAAATACTTCTTTAGTTCCTTTGCACTGATTTCACTTCTTACTCTCTCCTCCTCAAAGAAAAGAATATCTGTTTAGAATCTACTTCATGAACATTCCCTCACAATGAAATATTAAAACTATATATGCAGCTCTCTGCTTTGACGCTAGACAAGTCTGATTCTTTTACCTTTTTTATAAGGGAAATGGGAAGGAAGAGGCAAATGGGAGAAATATTAACAAGAGGAAACTGAGTACTGCCCTTAGGCATTGGTACAAGAAGGTGGAGGCATCTAATATAACGGGCCTACTGGATAGAAAGTGCCCAAGGACTGAAGGGAAATACAGGGGAGGGAAGGAGAGAGGGAGGAGGAAAGAGAGAGGGAAGGAGGAGGGCAAGAGACAGCTAAGGAATGGCCAGAGAAGGAAAAGAGAAAAAAAGAGGGCAGTGGTGACCAGAAATGAAGAAATCTGGGAAGTGGGGAATACAAATAGCAAATGTCACAAAGCAATTAAGATAAAAACAGAATCCATAGGATTGGGCAATTAGGAGGTCACTGGTGACCTGAAAGGAAAAAGATAATTAAGTGTTTTGATTTGAAATTCATTTTCAGATGACTGAGTTCCGGTAGAGGAAATGATCTCAAAACCTTTTCCTCTTTTAACTCCTACTGGGAGGCACACTGAAGTTAGGAGTCAACAGAAGGAACAAGCATGTTAACCAAAGAGTCAGAAACAAAGTAACGCCCAGGTGAGAGTTTTCAATTTCCTACACAGTACACTACACATGTGTATACATATGCACAGAAAAAGATCTGAAAAGCTATACAGTCATGCGCCACATCACAACGTTTCAGTCAACGATGGACAGCACATATGATGATGGTCCCGTAAGATGAGTACCATAGAGCCTAGGTGAGTAGTAGATTATACCATCTACATTGTGTAAGTACACTCTACGATGTTCCCACAATGGCAAAATCACCAAACGACGCATTTCTCTGAACATGTCCCCATCATTAAGCAACGCATGACTATACATCAAACTGGTTCCTGGAAACTCTGAAGAGGGGATTGGGATTAAAACTGGTGGTCACAGGAATTTTAGCCCCATCTCTAATTTTTAATGTTCTTTATAAGGAGAATTTATTCATGTATATACTCATATATTAAAAATAAGATTTTATTAAAAAAATAAAAATAGGTCTTACTTTTAGGTCACCTCTTTGACCTGTCCCTCGGTCTCCAAGTTGACTGTGTGCGGATGCACGATTAAAGTACTCTCCGCCAGGTTAGGGTCCTTGACTCTTGGTACAAATTAGACCCTTACTAGAGTTTACTGTCTAGTTTTAATTGTAACAGTTTAATTGTTAACATTAAAAAAATTACATCTTAAGGCTCCTTCCAACGAAATGATCCTAACTGGAATTATTTTCATATGAAAAATACTTTACAAATTAAAATTTAAGGTATTTGAATGTATGTTAACAGATGGCTAAATTATTTAGATAATGAGCAGCCAACGTGACATTTTCTCAGACAGGACAACGTGCCCTGAAACAAGAGCAGCATCAGAAGAACACGACAAGGAGACACTGGGAATAAAAGTATTTAAGGAAGTGAGCGTTAGTTATTCTCTTACCTCTTTCAGACATTTGACACAGAATACTTTTCTTTATTATTAAAAAACCTAACTAGATATACAAATTTATTGCTCAGATATAAGAACATTATATCACTCAAAAGTTAATTAGTACCACTCATTTATTGCTTTCTGTAATATAACTGAATATAACTAAGTCATATACAAATTTTTTGCTGAGAAATTTTTAATATGGGGTTTGGAATTATTTTTACATCAAAGTCAAATTAGGAATACATATTATGATTTATACTTCTATTTCACATTTGTCATTTGTAAGCATCATTTATTTCTGTTTCACACTGAGAACTAGAGAGGGAAAGCCCAGGATAAAGATTAGTAGTATTTACAAAACCCCAAATAAAGATATCTCCAAAAAGGACCAGTTTTTAAACAAGGTCCCTTCATCAAGGAACAAAAGAGAACAATCCACTTTATCTCCTGCAAGATGATGAACTATATGGGACCCAGATGAGAAATATGTGGAAATACTAAGAATAAATTCAAACTGATTTGAAAGTGTTTTTGTTTTAATATCATAAGCACATTTTTTTAAAAAAAATCTGCATTTGAGCCTTGCAGAACTTAGGAGTCACAGAAAGAACTTCAGGATGAAAAAAAAACTATAAAAATAATTTTAAAATAGAAATTAGTAAAAGTATTGCAAAGTTTGGTGGTTGCATTTGAGAAAAATTCTCCCTGTTAAAAGGAGATTTCAAATAAAGAATAATGAAAAAGATGTCAATCTCTCAGTTGTTTCTTGATGAAGCACAATAAAAAACATATCAATCATACAAAAATCTATTCTTACAAAATTCATTCCTACTTTTAAAATATTTTATTATAGAAAAGTTCGGGCATCTATAGATAATTTATTAGGCTTGATCCTATTCTAGTTTCACCTTGTTTGTCAACCATCCTCTCTAATCACTTTGCAAGTCTATTAAACCAAACAGCAAATTGTTTACTAAAAATATGAACATCAAATCCCCCAAAACGTTGGATTCTTCAAAACTGAAGTCTAAACAGGCAGCAAAACAATGTTTTGGAAATCATATCCACTGGCATGGCATTACTTTTAAAGGGCTTTAATAAGAGTTCGAATAAAAAATGTTAAGCACAGATTCTTCGTGTATCCTATGAACAACAAAACCATCATCTGTATTAATTATATTTGACTAAAAATACATAGTCAAAAATTTCCTCACAACCTAATTCCCTGTGGCAAGTGATAAGCTTATAAAATCTACTTTGTGGTAGTTTTTCAATTGGTACAAAATTTTCCATATTCAAACATAAAAAGCTATTTCAAAGCAATTCTTTAATAAATGTGTCATATCACACATGGCATTTAGGTCTAAAGCTATAGTTTATGCCTATGATGCAGTAACAATAAGCAGTTGGCATATGAAAAAAAAAACCTCATAGAACACTTTCATTTTTGAAGCAAAAATATCACCAAATTAATTATTATACACAGGAGTCAATGTATTTTCAATTTGTAATTAAAGTTATAATCATCAATAAAAATTATTAAAATAATAGAAAAATTGCATGTATACAGGTAAATTATGATTTTTCTTATTACTTCATTTCTCATTTAACTGTAAGTGATGGGATGCTGCTGGGTGAATTCACAGGAGCAGATGAGAGCAGCCTAAGGGTCAGGATTTCCTTGTTAGAGGCAACAAGAAAGGGCGAAAAATTTCACAGCGTGGAGTTTGGTTGTTAAATACATCCTCTATTCTAGTCTTATAAGCTTTTCAGCTAGTAAACCAAAATCCTGTTACACACTAGGATAATATTCATGACAATTCTCTATATTTTATCTTCTTAAAATCAAAGACTCAATTCTAAAGGGTTAATAGAGGAATTACAAAGTAACTCTAGTTTGCATTTCCCATAATACTAAAATAAAGCTTTTTCTTTTAGTCCAGAAATTTGCTTTTTTAATACTGTGAAAAGCCTCTATGAATCTGTTTAACGTATTTATTTCTTTTCATCTATTCAGTGCCACTGGGCATAACATGTAATGCAGTGCATGTTGATATTTTGCAAAGCACCACATGACTCACTGTACCCTAATGCACTCCATTAATCCTGTTTGGACAGCTGGGTCCAGGCATTTGTTAGCTGCATTTTAATTGTTCCATCTTTCTTTTTCGTCTTTTTATTTATCTCTATGGCAAACTACTCAGGAATTTAATTTGTTGATCTTCAAAAAGCTAATTTTGCCATTAATTTGTTTTCTTTCTATTAAAACTATACTCGACATGTAATTCCATAAAATCAGTAGATATTACTATTAACAATTAATCTTAAATAACAGAGGACAGTGAGTTTCATAAATGATAAAATGGTACAGTGGCCGTAATATCACAGAAATTCTTTGTTGGACTGTCATAATACAAATGATAACATTTAGCTACAAATCAAGTTACTAGAGTGCATATTTTTGGCATTTTCAAGATTAGCCCACCATAAGCAGATGTGAAAACAATAACAAGTCCTATAAAGCAAACACAAAGAAATAAGACCACGAAGTAAATGAGCTTTGTATTAGTCTGTGAAACAGACTACATTTATACTTAGATTTCACTTTTTATTAAAACATGAAATTCTTTGTAAGAATTATGAAGATAACTATAAAGCTTATACTTTCTGGGCACAGCCTCCATCCCTGATGGCTGTGAGTCTTGAATAAATAATGGAGGCGACATAAGAGCTAAAACAAAAGCAACTCAAACTCACTAGTAGTTTTTGTTACGAGCAAGGTGCTGAGATGCAAGGATGGGCTTTTTCTAATCTTTTGTGAACACTGTTAAGTCAAAACCTAAGTTCAGAAAACCGAGCAGAACTGTCTAATGAAAATTTTTGTCTGAAATAATATTTATCCCCAGAACTGAGAATACACTCTGCAATAGTGCTTTATGAAAGATAAGAAAGCCAAATGAAGATTTATTCAACTATTTCAATGACGAAGTGGAAATGTTTTACTTTTAAAAGATAACCAAAATTCTCTGTAAACCCAAAAATTAAGAAAACTATATGAATGACAGGCAAGCAAAAAACTAAAGAACTAAAGGATGTCCTTTAAATCATGTGCACTCAAAGATCTCACCACTTTCAAGTCCATTTCATAGACACAAAGCAGCTTAAAATAAGTTTTACAGATTTTCAATTTCTAAACCACATACTAAATTACAAGTTTTAAAAAATGTTTCATATAAGAAAAATTAGTTTGATATTTTCTAGCCATTAAACTTTTTTTTTAAAATCACAGTTTCCTAACTAGAGGACTCAAAAGCTTAACTAAAATCAGTGACAAAAAAAAAAGTCCATTGTTTGGAGAAGGAATGTTTTTAAGTATTTAGAAACAAAATGGTATTTATTTGATACAAGTACTTGTTTTGGGATAGCCCTACATACAAATGCAGTATAGAAGTAAAGGTATAAAATAATGTGGGAGGAAATATATTTCGAAGGGTGATCTTTTTGAAGAAGTTTAGAAACTAAAAGTTAAGAAAGAAGTTTAGAAAAGACATCTTAAAACGGCATGGACTTCACATGAAAATTTCTCAAACCTACCCAGTGTTCTTGACATCACAGGCAGTGCAGAGCTCAAGACCAAGATTGACACACAATTCCCAATGATCTGTTATGAGAAATCAGAAAGAATATTGGGCAGTTAAACAACAGGATGATAAAGAAAATCCACTCACATTCTGGGAAGTTACTGTACATTCTAGTTACCTACTGTACTTGGGCAACTTCTTAATGATACTATTCAATATAGATTTTAGAGAGAATAAGAAACTTTTTCTACAAACATTTGAAGTTATATCTGTAAGTTCTAGAAGATATTTACAGTATCTGGCACAAATATAAAGTTATAGAACACTTAAATTACACCTCAGACAATGTATTTTACATTATTGACTGAGGTTGCCAATTTCAAAAGGTATTCCTGTCAAGTAAAAAAGAATTAATACATCTAATACTTCTGACTCTATTTTTAAAGCCAGACTACTGCTCCAGATATATAATGTCTACTTCTAATATGTTTAACTATTATAAGATTTAATACCAAAAGGCTAGAAATCCAAAACACCCAACTTCTAATCATTCACTTTCAATGTAACCTATGCTTATCTTTCATATTAAATAAGAGGAGCTGAAAATACTCATTAATACTTAGGATCACTTTAAACTAGATGCTAACTATCTCAAGAAGTCATATAGCATTTTACAGATAGACAGACAGATAAGATAGCTAAAATAACCTCTCGCTTTTAAAATAGGCTGAAAACATGGAATATACAATAAAAAGAAAAGAAGCCAGCAGCTCTTACTAGTTATTCTTCATTGTCGGCCTGTGGGAATATTTTACAAAGACGTAGTCACTATATAAAATAACAGCCTTTGCTAATTCCGAAGCCAATGACATATTGTAGAAAGTCAAATTAGCCTCAGACTACAAAATGTTTCTGAATAGTACTCTTCCGTCTTGCTTTAATTATTCAAATTTGAAATACTTTGTCTCTACTACTTGTAGCAACTAAGTTCTTCAGATTTCAAACAAGCCCCTGAAGTACAGTTAGTGCAATCAAAGTTACTCATTAGCAATACGTTTTCTTTAGAGGAGAAAGAGTCCTTTCAGGAGCCTTCTACAGCTAGTTAACAAGCTGCAGTTCTGTGCATTTACAAGTGAATGGATGCCGTCCAAATTAAACAGAGCACATCCTTTTCCCACTCATTCAGCATTTTGAAAATCTTCCAGTTAGTGTTTATGCAACTTACAAACAAACACCTATCACTGCAAATGAACCATTCAGGGCGATTACTAAATAAAACAGTGTGTTTGTCTCGGAAGGCAAAAAGGAGGCATAGTCACCTAAGACTTTATCTTACCTTTGTCATAGTTGTGTCATCCTTCTTGGGAATAAAGTTTCCAAAAAATCGGAGGCTATAGAAACCAACAACAGAGGACACCATAAGATAGCTGTGAGAATCAAGGAAAAAACTCTCCAAGAATGCCAGTTTCCTTAAGTTCTCAGTAGTCTCCCAAGTCTTATGGCCCAAAGGAAAAACAAAACAAAACAAAACAAAAAGCCACTAGGAGTGCTTGAGGAAGACTGACTTGTTTTTGATTCTAGGCAAGTGTCTTAGTAAATTACCACTGTCCCAGAAAACTAGACAGAAAACTCGTTAACAGAATGTTCAGTTAAAGAAAGGATACAAAATCAAAATGATTTCAAGTGCAGCTCCCACAAAACCAAAAGCAGAAAGAGAAGCATTTCCTATTCCAGGTCCCTGAGGAAAAAAAAACACTTTTCAGAATTCAATGACACTATTATATTTGGTTTCCCTAAAACTGTTGTTTCACTAATATAGGACAGCTGAAATTAGGAATGTTTAATACCGTGGAGTAACATCCAGACTTTCAAAGGACAATAAAACGTGACACTAGACTGAGTTCATAACTAATTCAAACACATTAATAATTTTAATAAGCTTAAAATATTTCTGATTTATCTCAAATGTAATTTAACTTATAAAAATGATATGATTATGCTTACTGTTAAATCCTGAATATCTTTGGAAGACATTTTTTAAAAATATAATAGTCGGGGCCGGCCCGGTGGCACAAGCAGTTAAGTGCGCGCACTCCGCTGCAGCAGCCCGGGGTTCACCGGTTCGGATCCCGGGCGTGCAACGACGCACCGCTTGTCAAGCCATGTTGTGGCGGTGTCCCATATAAAGTAGAGGAAGATGGGCATGGATGTTAGCCCAGCGCCAGTCTTTCTCAGCAAAAAAAAAAAAAAGAGGAGGATTGGCAGATGTTAGCTCAGGGCCGATCTTCCTCACAAATAAAATAAAATAAAATAAAATAAAATAAAATAAAATAAAAATAAAAATATAATAGCACAACAGGAATGGAATATATAATTATCTAAACCCTGAGGCAACATAAAAAAATTATACAATTAAAATATGTCAAAACTAAGCTAAGCAGAGAAACAAAATGAATGTGCATATCCTGTTTCTAAATTTTAAAGTTTCCTTTCCCCAAATCTTCCTTGGGAATTTAGAGTTTTAAAAGATATAACTTAATTAACACAGATTTTTTAAATGAAATGCTATAAACTTTTTCCTGAACATTAAACCTCTTTTCAAAACCTATCTTTATCTAGAACTTAAAAAAACAAACAGAAAAAGTAATATTTATTAATGAGACCAGACAGGCAAAAAATTTTCAAAGCTTCCTAATTAAAGGAACTCTGTGAATATGAACTACTATTTTACTACCAGCTTGAATTACACCTAACAGAAATACCAAGATAATTAAGAATGTGTAGTCAGCCTAATAAAAAATAAACCAATAAACAATATCACATATATTATATATACATTGTAACTTAGGCATAATAGAAAGTTTATTGACCAGGACGGAAAACATTTTAGAAATATTCCCTGTCTCAAGAGAAGGCCTACAGGCAGGAATAAGATGATCTGATTTATTTATACAATCACACAAGGATCCTACCAGGTACAAGTCTCTCTCTACTATGCACTAAGGGTATGGTACAAAAATGTACCATGGGGCTTGGGACTTACCTAGTGTGCAGTATATGAAAGTGGGTTAAAAAATGGATAGAAGGCAACACAGTAGGTGAACTTCTGCTCTATCAATGGATTTGGGTCTAAATGAAAGACAAAAACCAGGCTGTAGATAGAGGAGGATTATTTATCATTGTTGCTGTTTGTTAGTGGAATGAGGCACCTGGAACAGGTTGGTCGGCTCACACTGGTGGAAAGACAATGGCAGTGAGAGATGGCACAAGGTCCTGGAAAGGTGCGGTGGGAGGGATCTAAACCGAGAATATGGCTGAAAGAATTAGCTTTTGAAAGAACAGAGTATCTTCATCTCGGACTGAAGGGAAGGAATTAAGATAGATATTGGCCTTTTCTATGAGAGAAAAGGTATAACGTCTAATTCAGAGAAAGAAGTGGCATCAAAAGTCTGGAAGAGTTGAAGTCATTTCTATGGGGAATGGGAAAGCTGCTGACTTAGAAAAATATAATGAAATGTCAAAACTTAAATGCCACTTTAAGTATCTAAAAGTTTATAGAGACACCTAGAAAAAGTATGCTAAATATGAATATATTCCAATAGACTAATTGATAGAATTTAATAAAACCATCAATTTTTAAACAAGAGAGAAAACTAAGTTAATTCATGAAAAGATGTACATCTGACTCTCCTCCAGTAACTGAACATTTTGACTCAGTTTCATAAAAGGTGTGACTCTTGAAGCGTGAGTCCCTAAAACCGTATATTTGGATCTTTTGCAAACCCAATGAATCCATCTAATAATAAACTATATGTTACTATTTCAGAGTATACATTTTCTTAAAGAATCACAAATATGAATTTCAATAAAACAAAGATAAACTCTGATATGAAGTATAAAAGGAAACTCTATAATCGATAAAAGGCCTGGCCAATCCAAAGTAAGAAATCAGAAACAAAAATCATAGTTTATAAACACTGTTTATGAAGGCTCATTGCATAAAGAAATTCATAGAACTTGAAAAATATACATGCAGAAAAGTGAATGATTTAATCTACTTATTTGAAACACTCGGTATACACACAGAATACTTCTGCAAAAGAAAGACATTTTAAAGCATTTTACTTTACCCTTGTTCCCTTTGGCATTGCTGTTTCATCAACCAACAGGCAAAGAATATTACAAGCCACCAAGAGAACCGAGATGGACTACAACACAAAAAGTAAGCCATTAGTTTTAATTTCAAAGATATTAAAATCTAAGTAACCAACCAAATGTACGCTTCAGAATAGAGGAAAAACAGTCAAGGCCAAAATCTACATATAAACCTACAATAATCAGACTATCTACAAAAACTCCAGAATAAATTCTAAAAGATTCTGCAAGTTATTAGAATTTCAAAGCTTGTGACAAAAGCTAATAATATAGATCCATTTACTAACTGATTTCACCAACTGGAAACCCACAACTCAACATTTTAACCATTTTTTAAATGTGATCAGAACTAATTTAATAATGTAATTTTCATATCCTATCATAGAGTATGAAGCAGAGTATATACAACACCTTGTCTCTTCTGACTTTTCAATAAAACAAAAGAATGAATTTCCTGCTTTCATGAGGAAATAGATAATCTTGAGAACTTTTAAAAAACTACCATTAATTTCTATTTTTGCTCTAATGAGTTTTTACAAATAAAGGCATAGATGGATTTTAATCCTGTTGACAGAAACTAGTTTACTTGAAACCATTTAGCTGAGGGAGTTGCCATACTCAAATGTTAAAGTAAATAAAAAATAATTTGCTTTATTTAAGTAGGTAAATAAAGTCTTACTGTCTCAATAAGAAGGAGAACCATAACAGCAGGATACACCAAATTTCTTTCCCATGCTGAAGCCTTTTTTCGCCTCTCTATTAGGAGGAAAAACAAAATACAACAAAAGATTTCAGTAATTTCCAAAAATTCTCTCCAGAGTCACATATTCACTCCTTACTGCTATAACCAGAATGTATTATTTTTACATAAATAATTTCTTTTTCAAAAAACATAAATTATTTTTAATTTTCCTCCACAACATATAAAAATCAGTTTTAAAATCAGTCTGCTATAGTAAACGACTAAATCCTGTGATCTTTAAATTTTAGCTCTTAAAGACATTTCAATTGCTAATGAAATATACTGTTAGTACATGCTTACTCTGAAAATATGGAAATATTTGTGTTTTAGATTTATATATTGATACAGATTTGAATAAATAAAGTAACATGAGTAAAAATCCCCTCTAATCCAATATCCCAAAGATAAACACTTGCAGTTTTCTAAGGGCTAGAAGCAAACCCAATTCTAGCTACAATGGTCACCTTCTATCACACCAATCCTCACGCCATGAAGAACTGGAAAAGATAGATCAAACTTAATTTTTTTTAAAGATTTTATTTATTTATTTTTTTCCCCCAAAGCCCCAGTAGATAGTTGTATGTCATAGCTGCACATCCTTCTAGTTGCTGTATGTGGGATGCGACCTCAGCAGGGCCGGAGAAGCGGTGCGTCGGCGCGCACCCGGGATCCGAACCTGGGCCACCAGCAGCGGAGCGCGCGCACTTAACCGCTAAGCCACGGGGCCGGCCCCAAACTTAATTTTTAAAAAAACCTGTATGAAGGTTATCAGAAAGCTCCCACGACGATCAAGATTGAGGGGCCATATTCCGCGAAATAAATTGAAGTGAGCCTCTGATTTGCACTATCTTTCCCTGCATGGCATTTTCCATATACAACTGGCATGGACCCACAAGTCTGAGAAATCAAGCCAAAATCAGTGGGTAAAAGAAGATGATGCTAAATCACAGCTTTCAGCAAATGCAACAGAGCGAGGGAGACAAAAATTGGAGTTTGGGGTTAGCAAGGCAGCCAGAATTTGGGAAAAAGGAGAGGAGAGAAGCGAGCCTGCCGTGCAGCCACTTCCCCCTTCATGGCATCAGTGGCTAAGAGGCTGAGAAGAGGAGCAGAAGATGCAGCTAACAGGCAGAGAAGCCAAGCCAAGCTTCATCAGGCTCACGTTTGTTGAGAGGCAGAAACCAGAGTTCAGGGTTCCTGAAGAAGATGGGGTAATAGTCAACAACAAAACAACGAGGCTTTCAGGTAGGACCAAGGAAAACTTATACCCTAGGAGTAATGCCAAACTGGAAATAGAGCAGCCCTCATAAAGACCAAAACCCAGTCTCAAATGATCTCAAGTCCAGACAGATTAAACTGGCCTGTCCCTACCCTAACTGTGAACCAGAAGCAAAAGTAAATCCTCCCCAAAAGAAGAAAATATCATCCATAATTTCTACAATTTTGTATAAGAAATGTCTGGCATTCAATCAAATGTTATCAGGACAAAGGACAAAGAAAAAAAAGACAACAGAAACACACTTTCAGTTGATCCAGATACTGAACTTATCAGAAACAGGCCTTAAAATAACTGATTAATATGTTCAATAAGATAAGTGGCAAGATGGCAGATGTCATAATTTGAATCTAGAAAAATAATGAAATGGAAATTCTAGAACTGAAAAATACTGTAACTAAGAGTTCAACAGATAGTTTTGACAACAATTAGGACATAGCTAAAAAGACTGTGAAATGGAAGACAGATGAGTAGAAAATATTACAGACTAAAGCATGTAAATAAAAAAGGAGGAAAAACACAGAAAAGAATATAAGAGTGAAAGGTCTAGTGTATGTGTAACTGGAGTGTGAGGAAATAAAAGAGAGTGAGCAGAAGCAATATTTGAGGAGATGATGGCCAATAATCTCTCAAATGGATAAAAGACATTAAGCCACACACTTACGCAGTACCACAGGTCTCAAGAAGGATAAATACAGAGAAAACCAACCTGAGCACACTGGAGTAAAACTGCTAAACAAACACAAAAAGAAAATCTTATAGCCTTTCCAAAGGGCTACAATACAACTTTTAACCAGAAACCAGAAAACACTGGAACAATATCTTTACAATGTCGAAAACTACCAAATAAGAATTCTAAATTCTGTAAAAATGCCTACAAATGATAAGGCAAAGTAAAAATGTTTTCAGATAAACAAAAACTGAGAGAATTAATTGCCAGCAAACGAGCACTAAATGAAATACTAACAGATGTTTTTCAAGCAGAAGCTAAATGAACATTGGAAACACAAATCAGGGACACGCAAATTAAAACACCAACAAAAACCATTTTCATTCCACATCTGCTAAATTGGTAAAAACTTAGAAGTCCAACACTGTCAATTACTGACAAGGATGTAGAGCAACAGGGAGTCTTACTCATGCCAAGGGCCAAGAATTGTGCTGCTCTGCAAGACAGCACAAAACCTCCTAAAGCACAGGATAAAGTTCTCAGAAGCACTTGCCTCAGGAGCAGGGAACCTTAGCCCTAGATGAAATGCTGCTCTGGTCCAGCCTAATAAGTCTTCAAAGCAAGACCTGATAATATTAAACTGTTTCCAAGTAACTTAACTGTATCCCAGAAAAAAGTTCCTCACTTATAGGAATACAAAAATATCAGCACCCAACAATGTAAAATTCACAATGTCAACTATCCAATCAAAAATTGCCAGGCATGCAAAAAAGCGCAGAAGTACAACCGATGATGAGGAGAAAAGTCAGTCAAACGAAACTTTTTGAGAACTAACATAGATGTTACAATTAGCAGACAAAAACACTGAAAGTATTAGTATAACTGTATTCCATATTTTCAAAAAGATGGAGGACATGAACTGAACATGTTAATTAGAGACATGGAAGATATAAAACAGGCCTAAATAGAACATCTAGAGATAAAAACTGCAGTGTCTGAGAAAAAAATACATTAGGTGGGATTAAAGGCAGATTAGACACTCAAAAGAAAAGATTAGTGAATATGAAGACACAGCAATAGAAACTATCCAAAATGAAACACACAGAGAAAAAACCTGGAAAATGAAGGACCATCCTTGAGCTATGGGGCACTTCAAGTGGGCTAAGGTACATGTAATTGGAGTCCCTGAAAAGGAGGGCACAGAGAGAAGAAGAAAATATATTTGGAGAAGTAATGCCCCCAAATTTTCCAAATTAGATGAAAACTGTATACTCCCAGATCCAAGAGACTCAATGAACTCAAAGAACAAGAAACACAAAGAAAACTACTCTAAGGCACATCATAATCAAATTGTTCAAAATCAGTGAAAAAGAGCACATCTTAAAAGCAGATAGAAAAAAAGATACACTAAAAGGTAAGAATGACAGAAGATTACTTGTCAGAAATGAGGCAAGTGAAAAGACAATGGAGCAACATCTTTGACCATCATCATCTTTGAAGTCATTTTGTACACACACAAAACAAACAAAAAAATGTGAATTAATATATGCTCATCCTCTCCCCAAACTAAAAGATAGTCTTTATCAATGGCTTTGAACAGATTCAAAGCTTCTAACATAAACTAAAGATTTAAAAATTTTTTGAATATTTCAGACTATAGTAAAGTCTTTAATAAGAAACCAAGACCAACATAGAAGTCAAGAAAAAAATGTACAATACCTAATTTTGTCTTAAGAGTCTTTACATTTTCAAGTTCTTGTTCCAACTCCATTACATTGTATTCCACTGATGAAGACAGTCCTATCAAAAGCAAAAATATTTTAGAAGTATAACAACAGAAACCCTAACAGCATAGAACAGGTAGCCCTCACAATTAATTAAAATATAAAATAACACATTGCAAATCCTGATCATTGAGAATAAAAACAAATGCTGCTGCAATTCACAGAAAAGTATATCCATTTTGTTACCCACTTAAAATTTTCAAATTCTTGCTGATTAAACACCATATATCTCCTAGAAAGTTTTTTACTTTGGTAAAATTCCTATTTGATCTATTATTAATTTTTATTAATTACAAAAGTTTCACACATTTATTATAGAAAGCGAAAGAAAGTCAAGCGCTCCTCTTTGCCACCCCACCACCCTAAAGTGACAATTGTTAACAGCTTGGTTGATGCTTCCACACTTTTCTTTAAGGTCATGTACATATTCATATGTACATATATATATATATCATACATATGGTTTTTACTATATATGAATGAGTCAAATTATTTTACTACTTGCTTTCCTAGTCAATGATACATCCATGTTGACAGAGAGTGCCAATTCCTTAACAGCTGAATGATATTCCATAGTATGGATGTACTTCAATTTTATTCAGAATTATTCCATTTATGAATATTCAGGTTTTCCTCAAGTTTTTGCCAGTACAATGTTACAGTAAACATTTTTGTATGCACATCCAGTACATTCTGGTTCTATTATTTCTATAGGACAGATTCCCAAAATTCACGTTGCTGAGTCAAAGAGTGTATTTACAGTTTTAAGAGATATTCAAAGCTGATTTCCCCCCAAATATTGTAATTTATTGTAATAAATTATTGTAATAATTTACATTCTATCAATAGCTTTTGAAAGTACTTATTTTCCAATATCTTCCCTAGCACTGAGTATTATAACTCTTGAATTTTTGCCAAATATGATGGGTAAAAAATGTTTTCCTATTGTTACTTTAACATGCATTTTCCTAAATGTGGTTGAGCATCTTTTCATATGTTTATTTATCACATGGGTTTTCCCTATTCGTATTTTCTGGTTGTTTCTCTAATGGTTTGTATATCTCCATATTCTATTTTATCTGTTAAATTCTGAAATGAATAAATTAAAAGCCCCCCTACAACTGTACTTTGATTGATTAGGCTCTCTCAGTTTTTAAGAGTTTTTTCACTAAGTGTTTATATTTGCTAAGTTTTTTGAGTTCCCATAAGACTGTTACATCTTCCTTATGTATCACACCTTTTATCATTACATAATGACCCTCTTTGTCTTTAATGCTTTTCAACTTAAATTCTGTTTTGTGGACATTAAGTTCTACTTTCTTTTTGTTTTTCCCTGCCTTACTTACATATACAAGACAAAGAAAGATTAAAATTAAAGGGATATATATATCAGCTGAATCTTATTTAAGGTTTCACCTATATCAATTAGAGTTCATTGGTTATAAGCAACTGAAATTGACTCTGACTAGTTAAAACAAAAAGGAATTCATGCGAGAGATGGCACCTGCAGGAAACTTTCCAGTAAAGACAGGAGAGGAAGCAGGCAGCTGGGAGCTCAGGTGGCAGTAGCAGATAGACAGTCTCCTCCTAGTGTCACAGCTGGGATGAATGAGTCCCAACTATTTTCAGTCTTTATGTCACTATGATCAAGAATAAAATTCCAGGGAGCAAGCGTCCTAATGGCCTAGCTTAGAGTCACATGTCAATTCCTTGGCTGGGAGAGGCAGACAACTTTGACAAGCAGTTCCACAGATCTGACTGAACAGGGGGAAATGGCAAAGCCAAATCAGATGCTTTGCTAGAAGAAAAAACAATAGGTGCTTGCAGCAAAAATGATAAATATATGTTGAATAACCCAATCTGATAGGCTCTGTTCTTTAACAGTGGAATTCAGCCCACTTAACATTTAGTAAAATATAGTATTTGCATTCAGTATAATTTAGTATAACAGCTGATAAACATTTTATACCTTCCATACTACTTGTCTTAATTTTAAGTGATTTTTTTTTAAGTTTTATCTTTATCAAAATGAATCATGCACATAGTTCCAAGTGTCAAATACTTGCACAAGGTTTGTTATCATTCTCTCCTTCCTCCAATTCCACCTCCCCAAAGACAGCCACTTCCAAGCTGTTTAGCTGGGGTTTTTTTGGTATTTGTCTTCCTGTCACTAAATAAAAAGCTTCCCTTGCTATTTCTTTTCCAGCTTTAAGTATTAACTATTATCTTCCTACTATAGAAGATGAGGATTTCAGTCTCTGTAAGCCATACACCTTTTCATTTCTCCCTTTCCCCCACTATGGTCACACTGGTAATTTTGGTTAGATCAATACTCAAAGTTTACATTATTACAATAGAAATTCTATTCACTGCTTACCCATATAATAAACTATGATTAGCTTTCCTTTCTTCCATAACATTCTTCTTCCCACCCCCAGAATTAGTCATTTTTTTCATTTGCTTAGTTTTTTACGTACCGATCACAGTTCAAAGCCAAACTTTCCTCCCAAATGTCTTTATTTTCTCTTGGTTTTCAAATTTCTCAGTAATACTATTCATTGCATTTTCTTGAAGAAATTCCTCCTGGAGTCTATAGGCCTGCCCCAGCCTGGACTGGCTGCTCTCTATGCCTAATGGCACTGCCACCCTGGAACCCCCTTCTCTCCTCTCCTGGGGTGCATCCCTGGTCCTGTGTAGCTGTGTCCTTTCCTTCTTGGTTATCCCCCTACTTGGCTGCTGCATGTCCCCCAGCAGCTTGCTAAGAAAAGGTGCATGGGAGGTAAATGTTTTGTGACTATACAAGTCTGAGTATTTTACCTTTGCTCTTCCAGGTTGGTTAAATATAGAAATCTAGGTCAAAGCTCATCCTTCTGAATCGTGAAGTCATTGCTCCACTGTCTCCCAGCTTTTCGTGCTGGTTTTGAGAAGTCTGACGCTCTTCTTCCTGTCCTGCTGAGTAAGAATTGCTTCTCATTCTCCCTGTGGGACGTGTAGGACCTCTGTCCCCAGTGTTCCTGGAGAGAATCATTTCCATGTACTATGCTGGGCACTAGGTGAGCCCTTTCAACCTTCAGATCGGAGTAATTTTCTTCATTTTGTCAGTTCCTCCACCCCATTTTCTCCCTTCTCCCCATTTGGAATTCCTATTAGTTGGATGTTAGATTTCCTGAATTGGTTCTCTAATATTCTTAACTCTTTTCCCCTATTTTTGTCATTTTGACCTATTTTCTGAAGGGTTCTTCTTTATCTTCTTATTTCTAAATTTCAAGAATTCCTTTCTGTTCACTAGATACATTTTCATGGAATCCTAGCCTTTCTCATGAATTCAATCTTGGTCTCAGGATATTAACGACATTCTGCTCCCAAGCACATATTCTGTCTCCCGAACATATTCTGTCTTCCCCGCGTGTTCTTTATTGTTTGTTTATTTGTTTTGGCCCCTCCTTTCACGTGGAGGCCTTCCTCAGAAGTCTGGTGAGCCACAGTTGTCTGCTCATATTTAAGAATGAAGCAATGAAACTGCTAATTTGAAACTCAAGATTGTATGGGTGGCGCTTGAAGACAGCAAGACTTCCTGTCAAATAATCCAGCCAAGTTTTTCATGGAGGACACCCTATTGCTAGTATCTGTGGGGCTCTCCCCCTGGGCTACATAGATTCCCCAGAGAGGACTCTCCCTCTTGGTATTAAAGCTTGGCTGTCCAAGTGAAGGGAGATGAGAGCCTATGCATTCAGTCTGAAAGCACTCACCCCATCAAACTGCCAAACAGGCTTTTCATCCAGCCCCCCTATCTTAGCTGGTTCCACTTCATCCCCACTTCCATACATATCTGGTAGTGCCACTTTTTGAGACACTGGGGATTCTGGGATATAAATCAAGCACAAATGGCTTAGGATTCAGCTTCCTTAGGTCTGCTGAATTGGTTACTTCTAAAATTTTCTCAGGCCTACTAAATTCCAAAATTTTACTGTGGTTTTTCTCCTCTCAGGTTTTCATGTTTTTAGGTTTATACTTCTCTGAACCTCAGTGTTCTCATCTGTGAAATGAGGTGTATCTGTTAGGATGCTTCCTAGTGAATCAGCAAATTCAACTCAAAGTAGCTTAAACAATAAGGAAATAATTTTATGTAATTAGAAGCTTACACACAGAGCGGGCTTCAAAGTGGGTTTTCCAGCAGCTCAACAGTGACATCCAGGGCCTGAATCCTGCCATCCACTAGTTGGCTTATTATGAAGACTGGTGCTCTTTCTCCTTTCATTAATTTCATAACTTCTGTTTCTTTTATTTTGTTATTTCTTCTTTTCCCAGCTAGTGGAATTTGTTTATTCTTTTTCCCCGTGTTAACGTGGCACTTCAATGGTTACTTTCTCATTCTTAACACTCAGACTTAGACATACTCTTTTTCAACATAACATAGTCATAACCCCACAGGGATGCTTTACTGGGTAACTTATGCCGCACCAGGGTGAAACTTGCACACACTTTTATCTAACCATTCTCTCATTGCTTTCCATCCACCCCTCCTAAATCCTGGATTTTGCTGAAATTATTTTAAAAATATTTAGTTTGAGATTATTACTAAATATTTCCGTCAGTATGGAAGTTGCCATATCCTTAATGACTAGAATAGTACCTAGCACAAATTGTATACTCAGTATACAGATATAAGATGAATGAATGTTTTTTGCTGTGATACATGACATCTTTGGAAATAAATGAGTTTTTAATTGCAATCATCCCCTCTTTTAGACTAAAGACATTGTTCAATAATCCTCAGCAGGTTACAAACAGGAAGTTTGATGTTGATCGCTCTCTCCTTTGTAATTTTTCTCTGTGAAAGCTTGTACTTTTTTTTTTTATTATTATCATTACTATTAGAATTCAAGAATCTTATAGGACAAATCTGGATCTTCTTAATTTCCTGTTTAATAATCTTGCCTAGGACTCTGTGACCATTTAATCTGCACTCAAGTCTTTCTTCAGCTCATTGACATTCTCCTCTATTATTTATTTACTTACTTTTTTCCTACTCGTTCTTTTTTCTCCTTTTAGATGCCTATTATTTAGGTTAGGTTTCTTAGCTCTGTAGTCCACGTCTATTATTTCATTAGTGGTTTCCTTCTCTTTGTACTTTTTGTCTGTGACATGAAACAGTTCTTCCACTTGATTCTATCAGATGATTAATTCAATTTTCAGAAGGACTGTATTACTTTCCTATTGCTGCTATAACAAATTACCATAAACTTAGTGGCTTAAAGCAATACAAATTTATTATCTTACAGTCTGGAGGTCAGAAGTCTAAAATCAAGGTGTCAGCAAGACTGTGTTCCTTCTGGAGACTCTAGGGAAGAATCCATTTCTTTTTCTTTTCCAGCTTCTAGAAGCCGTCTGCATTCCTTGGCTCGTGTTCCCTTCCTCAGGTCACTCCACCCTCTACTTCCGTTGCCACATCTTCTCTGACCCTCCTGCCACAACTTCCACTTACAATAATGCTGTGATAACACTGGGCCCAGCAGATCATCCAGGCTAATCTCAAGAGCCTTCACTTAATCACACTGCCAAGTGCCACGTAACGGGACATATTTACAGGCTCTGGGGGTTAGGACTTGAATACCTTTGTGGGACCACTATTCTGTCCACCACAAGGACTATCTCATCTTTTGTCTACTGACTTTTTAATTTTTTTTCCACATTCTAGGCAGTCTTTTTTCTGCTCTAATTATATCTCCTTGAAACTCTATATTACTTTCGGAGGCTAAATACAAACTCTTATTTGTCTCTCCCATTAACTGTTAACTTAAGTGGGAATCCCTTGTTCTAGAAATTCATCTTAGCCTTTGTCACTCTTGCTTAAGCGAGTGGTAATTTTTCCTTATCTGTTGCTATTGTTCCCCTCACACCTAATCAGATCAGACAGTCCCTCAGTGACAAACCACTAACTTCTATATCTGAGAAATTGTGGAGGGCCCCACAATTTCTGTTCTTGGGGACTGGGGCTGAACTAGCCAGAAACACTGACTCAGGAGGAAGAAGCTTCAGTGCCCTGGGGTCTCTAGGTGCAGTAGCACCCTTTCACAAAGAAAGAGACCCCGAATGAAGGATTCAGACCAACAGTGCGAGGCAGCAGGCTGCAAATGTAGTAAAGGAATTCAGAGGCCTCTTTTCTAAGCCCTCTTGAAGAATCACAAAAGTCCAGCCATAGCCCAGGTTTCCAGGAAAGGTAAGTACTGCCCCCTCTGCATCTCCCTTCTCACTTCTGTCCATCGCTGAGGAGAGAGAAATCCAACAGCCTCTCTTGTGGAGAAACTGAGGGCTTGAATGCATGGAACTGTTATACAGTATTTCCAGAGCTCATTAATTTAATCATTTTACTTGTTAATATATAATTTATAAGAGAATGGGGGTAAAGATAGTACAGAGATATTCAGATACTGTGACCCTACTACTAAACTTTGACTACAAATTTAGTTTACAGTTTCTGGCAGCCAAAGCAAAAAGGGAAACAAGTTACAGAATTAATGGATATAACAAGGAGATTTACAGTAAGATGGCACAGCATTATAAGATTTTCAAGTGTCTTTGAATATAATAGTCTTAGAGATAAGTACATTTTACATTTCTTTATAAATTATATGGCATATATCTATAGTTAATGCTCATCTAACTTCTATATCTGATTACAAATATAATTCCAGACTACATTTCATATTCCCTATATTTGTAAAGAAGTATTATTCCAGTAACCAGTTCAGAGCTAGAAAAAATAATCTGATGAGTACTCAGAATGTTGAAAGGGAATGAGTATCAGAATAGACAGTATTCCTGACGCCAATTTAATGCCTACTTTGTGGGTATGATGCCTAACAGCTCAATACAGGGGCCGGTCCCGTGGCGTAGCTGTTAAGTGTGCGCACTCCGCTGTTGGCGGCCCAGGTTCGGATCCTCGGCACGCACCGAGGCACCGCTTGTCAGGCCATGCTGTGGCGGCATACCATATAAAGTGGAGGAAGATAGGCACAGATGTTAGCCCAGGGCGAGTCTTCCTCAGCAAAAAGAGGAGGACTGGCATGGATGTTAGCTCAGGGCTGATCTTCCTCACAAAAAATAAAATAAAATAAAAAGCTCAATACAAATGTCTAGACCGACAAATGTATTATTTTTCAAAGGAAAATAACTAAAGTGGTACTTCTGAAATGCTGTGTTTTTATTTTTGGGTGACACAATGCTAGGCACACAATAGGCAGTTAATAAATCCTGACTGACTTGCATACTAAAATCAAGAATACATTCTTATTGTCCTCAAAGAAATCAGGCTTTTATTAAATGACTAGATTCATCTGAAATAATACAATTTTCAAAGACATTACCCTCCTTTACTACGTATATCATTACTTAAGCAAGAAAAGTAACCTTGTTTGGGCAGAATATTCCATTATAAATGACCAGAAGGAAATAAAGGCTATTGTAAGGAACCATGACACACTGCAAACAAACACTGGAACGTTACACAAATTTAAGTTGCAGCACAAAATCCTAGAAATAGCCTTAAGAATTGTATTAGCATTACTTTATTTCAAAATGAATCTAAAAAGTTCAATGTCAGCATTGTCTAGTCAATAAGTCAAATTGGTAGAGACAAAACCTGTTTGGACTAGTCATGAAAAATAAAAAGGGATTCTCCAAGAAAACCACAAAGCAGCTCATTTAAGGTCAATTTAACGGTATTATTCTGTTTTTCTTCCAGCCTCAACATAAGATTTCACTACCTCAAAGGAAATTGTAAGAGTATCTATTTGCATTCCCCCTAGGTGATTGGCAGTTCAACACCAATTAGTTCAAAATTACACTGTTACTAGCATGCAATAAAAACAACACCTTTCATCTTTCTTACATAGTTAAGAATATCTTCAGAGCCAATAACTTTGATCAAATAAGTATTTTTGATCCTGCCCCACCCGTCTCTTTGGATTCAGGAAAACTAATAGCTGAAGGCAACTTTTCCCAGCTTTATTCTTAAGCTGAAAAACTAGTGTGGTATTGAAATTATTCTGCTTCCGAGATAACAGAATTTCCCAAAGTCCAGTGTTTCTTCAATAACTAAGCTGTCTTTATACCTTTTCTTAATACATAAGACAGCCTTAACTGACATTCATATGTTAAGGGCAGATATTAATATTTAATTTAAAATATATAATGCTGTATTTTTTAAAACACATATAAATCTCCAACTTGGTATATAAACAATTCAAATAATGTGAAGCAATAAAACAATCTCCCTAAACAATTCAGTGTCTTAAACTCAGTCTCATAATAAATACTATTTGGAAGTAGACATCTCTAGTATAAACAGATTTTTTTCATTTAACTTTTTAATTTAGCATATAACCAAAAAAAAGTCGATTAGAAAATGTGTTATCGAAGTGACTCGTTAAAATTTTGATTATACTTAGTACTTTAAATTGACCAAAGTGATCTCTATCACCAAGAATGTGAAGTCATTCAAGTACTTTTAATTATTTCTAATCACTTAGGCAAACAATTTTATTGTTAAAGCCCAAGATTCCTAATAATTCATAGAGTGAACAGTCTCCAACCCCTAAGCAAACACCAATTACCGTATACCACAGAGCCACTGCTGATTAGGAAGACCCCAGAGAGCTTCTGAAAACTGAAGCCTGGCCATTCAAATCTCTAAAGCATCTATTTCAGCATGGACAAACTGTTGCTATCTCCAGGGGAGACAGACAACCCATACACTCAAAAACTCTACTTCTACTTCTATTCCATTTGCAATGCTAATATTTGTTAAAATAACAGTTTCTATTTACTTCTGACATATCCACAAAAATATGGCTAAGTATGGAACAAGTAATATCAGACTTTCAGTATCCAACACAATTTTGGAAAATGCAAATATACTTTCATTATAAATGACCACAAGCAAGATAAAAAATATTAAGCAATCAGCATTAGGAACATTATATAAAGCTATGTACAATTAAAGTAATGGTTTGGCTTTTTTTCTACTTTAGATATAAGTTATTGGTAGATCTTAAACTAGATAAGAAGTAAAGATTATTTTTTAAACTTCATATTTATATATGTTACTATTGGGAATACCATTATCCAAATTGTTGTGGTTGAACAAGTAGCTCATGCATGTTAAATTCATCTTTTGCTAACAAATTTGGATCATTTATAATATAGAGCAGTCTCTCTCAATTTCAGAGAATACATGATAACCTGACTCAAATTATTTTACTGTTTGTTATTCTAAAGTATTCCTCATCTACTGATATTATGCATTAGCTGACATCTCACAGTCACCTTTCATCTTGCAACAAATAATTTGTTTGGGCCACATTTTATTGTCGTGAAAGTGATTATATGGCCCAAGAAGCTGAATAAATTGTAACAAGGTGTCTCTCACTGTTTCAGACCCTTGGTCTCAAATGTTGATATCTTATTAGAAAGAAACCATTTAATTAGTATTACCAGTAGAATTTATATTCTTTTCCATTAGCTCAAGAAGTCAAGATATCACTAAATACTTTCTTTGATCATAGTATTGCCAAAAAAGAGGTCATTCAGTGTCAACAATTTTTGCTAGGTATGTTCTTGATGAAAGTTGATATTTAATCACCTTCAGCCTGTCTGACTAAGCCCAAACATTTCTCAAAGGGGCCCAGAGTCTGATAAATTGGAGATATTCTCACTTCAGTGATATAACCAACAGTAAATAGTATTCTTAGAATAACCATTGCTAGACTATAGATGAGTACCTAGAGAAAGTCAAGATGAAAGTAATGTGGAGGGTATGAGATAAACTCTGACATGAGGTTCCTTACATCATGAAGAGTGTTACACGAAAGACACCAGATAAGTGATGACCAAATTAGCAAATCATCTTCTGAGTGATGATGGGCAACGCCTCTGACAGGACCCTACCACTCTAAAGCAAGAGTAAATACCACCCTAGACCTTGGCATCATCATAAATAACAATGAGTTTGCCTGGCAAACTCAACCTCATTATAAACAGCAAGATTCAAAGACTGATGGTGACAAAACGCTTCTGACAGGTCACTAAGTTCCAGGAACAGGCCGGATGTGATGTTTTCTTCAATCCTGTATTTTTCAGAATACAAAGGTATTGCAATCTGACACTCAGCAAAAATGAAACAAGTACATGTTCTGTGCTCTTAAGAATAAAGAAGTAGGGGCCGGCCCCGTGGCTTAGCGGTTAGGTGCGTGCGCTCTGCTGCCGGCGGCCTGGGTTCGGATCCCGGGTGCGCGCCGACGCACCGCTCCTCCGGCCATGCTGAGGCCGCGTCCCACATGCGGCAACTAGAAGGATGTGCAGCTATGACAGACAACTATCTACTGGGGCTTTGGGGGAAAAATAAATAAATAAAATCTTTAAAAAAAAAGAATAAAGAAGTAATACAAGCTTCAATAGAAAAGGCTTTAAAAAAAGATTAGAATCATGCAGGAAAGTAGTTTCTAACAAAAGTGATATATTAACTTTTTATCATGAAGATGAAAACAGTACCTAACAAAATTGAATCAAATCCTTAAGTTCAAAGGCTACAATATTTTTAAATAAATTACATTACAAAAACTGTGAAGGTTCTGAACTTAACAAAAAATAATTCCTATTCATTATGGTACTTCTAAAGTTACCCAGTACACCCATAGGCTATACATACACGAAAGCTAATTAATTCAATCAATGCTGTTGCATTACTTGAACATTTTAACATGCTAATGATATACGTATTCTCTTAATCCTGGGAAGGAATTACAAAAGATTTTCTACCACAATTAATGTAATGGGACTTTCTGTTGGGCTACTCTTCAGGGGTCTTGGAGGAGAAATGGATCTTGACTGCCCATATTTCATTTCTTAACAGTAGGGAAAAATCACCTTATTTCTGCTTTTTCACTAACACCCCAGCATGCACGGTCCTCCAGCCCCCCAATCTTGACTTGTCTTCAGAGGTCTCTAATACAGACGTCCCTAAATACTCTCTCCATGTGATTCTGTCTTTTATCCTATCACCAAATTTTACTTCTTCTTCCTTCTTTAATTCTACAGTAAAATGACAACTCTCCATCATGCATGTTTTTCATCTATTCATTTACTCATGCAACAGATATTTACTACCAACACACTATGTGTCTGACAATATCACAGGATAAGGGGTACAGAAAGGAAGAAAATGAACAAAAGTCCCTGCCCCCGTGGAACTCCGTTCTAGCGTAGAAAGGCAGGCAATATACAAAAAGTAACACAGTATGTTAAAGAGTGGAAAGTGCTATAGGAAAACTTAAAGCAGGAAACAGCAAAAGAAGTGCCAGGGTGGATGCAGGGCTTGGCAATATTAAATCATATCCATAAGGCTCCCAGTGTGGGAAAGCTCACTTAGAAGGGGACCTTAGGTAAAGACCTGAAAGACAGGAGGCAGATGGGAAACAGTCCTTACAAATGCCCTGAGGCAGGAGGGCCACTGTGAGGGGAAGAACAGCAAGGAGACTGCAGGAGACGAAGTCAGAGGGTTACATGGGGTGGGGATGGGGAACCACTGGAAAGACTTTGGCTTTTGTTCAGATTGAAACAGGACACCACTGGAGGACTTCATGAGAAGGTCTGACTTACATTTTCAAGCACTCTGTCTGACTCACAAGGCCAGATAGATGCATGGAGGCCAATTAGGAAACTACTGCAAAAATCTAACCAGGAGGTGATTTTTGCTCAAACAGGTGGAGACAGACCAAGTGGTGAGGCATGGTCAGACTCTGGAGATACTTTGAAGCTAGAGCTAACAGCTTTGTTAAAGGACTCCATATGGGAATTAAGAGAAAGAGACTTCAAGGAATTGGCCTGAGCACCTGGAATAATGGATTTGCTACCTACAGAGATAGGTCAACCCTAACAGAACCAGAATTGGGGAATAAGGTCTTTAGTTGATTTTGGACAACATACGTTTAAGATGTCTATTAGACAACAAGTGGAAATATCTACTAGACGATTGGATCTATAAGGCTGGAGGTCAGAAGAGATGTCAGCAGGATACAGATGGTATTTAAAGCCATGCAACCAGATGAGATAACCAAAGGAGGGCAGGTAAACAGAAAAGAGAAGAGTTTAAGGACTAAGACATGAGGCATTCCAGTGTGAAGAAGTTATGGACACAGAAAAACCAGAGAAGTAGATTGAGAAGCAGCTCATTAAGTAAAAGGACAAGGCAAGTGTAGTGAACTAAAAACCAAGTGGAACAGAAAACAGTTCAAGGAGGAAAGAATGTAAGATGAGGACTACAAAGTCACTGGACAACTTGACAACAGCATCTCAGTAGAGTAGTGGAGGCAAGAGTGAGTTCAACACCAAATGTGAAGCACAGAAACGAAACTGTTAAGTGTATAACCCTTGTGAGTTCTGCTATAAATACGAGCAAAGCAATGAGGTGATGAGCTAGAGGGCATAGGAGGTCAAGACAGATTGATTTATTTTTCTTCCTTCCTTCTTTTCTTCCTTCCTTCCTTTTCTTTCGTTCTATTGAGAAAAATTATAGCATGTCTCTATGCTGATGGAAGTGATCCAGTTGGGGAAAAACTGATCATCTAAGAGAGACAGTAGAATGGCTAGAGTTTTGTCCTGAATCAGTGAGAAGGGACAGAATCCAGTGCATTAGGAGAAGGCTGACCTTAGCCAGAAACATGGACAATTCAGCCACAGCATTAGGAGAAAAGGCAGTGCATGCAGGGGGAACTGCAGGTTGGTGAATCATTATGAAGGAAAAAGCTTGTGAAATTTTTTGTCATGATTGCTTTTATTTTCTCAAGAAAATAGGTTATCAGCTAAGGGTGATGGTGAAGGTTTGAGGAAAGAGAAGATATAAAATAGTCATCCAGGAGAATTGTAAAGTAAATTTAAGATCTTGGTCATACATTTAAAGAAAGGCCAGGCAGTTATGGTTAGTCAGCAGAACAGATGTGAGTACAGAGAGTGAAGAGTTGGCTATAAGCAAGGCCGGAGTTTGGCCGGGCATGAGTACAATCAAGGGAGAGAGGGAAAGGGAATTGAAAGTGCACGTAAGGGACTGATTATAACAACGATCCAGGAATTTATAGTGTGTGAGGAAGCAAGGGTATGAAGGAAATGAGGGGGAAAAGGTGATAAAAACTTATTAGGATAAATAAATGGCATGTGAAGTCTCAATACTGAAGAATCATAGGAAATGGAGTACTAGAGGAAGTGAGCTGATAAAATAAGAGCTGGAGAGGGGTATGACTGATTTTGAGATTATGCAAGAACTTGAGTTACTGCTCATGACCAGGCCTTGGTTATAATCCCAGGCAGTGAGTGGCTTAGGAAGATCATTAGAAGAGAGAGATCAAGGAACTTCCCAGAGTACTGGAAAGGTCATCCACATGGACACTGAAATCACCAAGAATTATGATAGGTGTTGTAGTAGACAGAATGATCATGAAGCAGAAGCTAAAATCCTCAAGAATGGAGGAGGAATAACCTGGGAGGTGAGAAGCGACTGGAAAAGGAAAAAAGGGAGAAGTAATCGGTTCATAGTCTAATGACATGAGATTCAAAGTGTTTGAAAGCAGCAAAAAGAGAACAAGAGGACATCTACCCAAACTCCAGGAGTAATAAAATGAGGGACATGGGAAAGAACAGAGCTACCACCTGAGAGAGTTCCAGGAGAAGCAATGTGTGCTGGGAGAGCCAAGTTTCTTCAAGCAAGAGAGTGAAGGTTGAGGATCTAAGGGTTTTGCAGCTAGGTTAGCTCTTGGTTCCAAATGGTACAAGCAGCAAGTCTCAGGAGCTAACAGACAGTGAGAAATCAGGTCAGAAATGGGATGTATAGAGACCTGGGGGACAGAGAGTCTGAGATGCAAAGGACCTAGATATGCTGGGCTCCTTATGCTGACTATAAGAAACGGGGGAAAGGGCAAAATGTATCCATTATTCCTGATGGCCTGAAGGCAGACAGCAGAGTGAGGCTGGGTGACCGGGGACGGGAAGAAGCTGGAGTCTTGCCAGGACTGTGGTGATTTCTGGGGACATATCTTTTCTTCTGCCCTGATGATGTGGACACCAGGGAGGGGCCCTCTTAATCAGATGGTGTAGAACTCTGGGGCTCCCTCCTGCTCCAGGAGCACATGCAACTCCTTCCCCTCGAGTTCTTTTTTCAAGTATTTCAGTGCTGGATAAAATCTTTGTAGATTCTCACCCTTTTCTGTCTCTTCTTGAGTCAACTAGTCTATGATCTTGAGACTCAGAGTCTAAATTCATCTGCACAACGTCTGGTGCCCAGAAGAAAATACAGAGGAAAGAGAAAAAGGAGGAGAAAGAGCAGAGCAGACTGGTAACAAGATGGCTTCTTGAGGACACTGATTTATGTTTTCACTGCACAGGTCAGCTTTATTTTATTAACATATTTTATGAAGTAATAATAATATTAACAAGAACAAAACCGCCAGCACCATCAAGTGTCAGGAACAAGGGAGAAGTCACAGGCAGGTACTCCATCATAAGCTACACGTACTGATATTTTAAAAACCGGGCCTGAAAATTCAACTCCAATAATATAGTAACTACCACAACAAGTCATATTATCTTCCGGAAAAAAAATAGTTTTATCCCTACAGTAAAGCACTTCTTGATATTAAGTATTATGTTTTTTCAGATAACAGTAAAGCGAGGCTCAGAGAAAACCACAAAGAAATCCCCAAGATTGCTGTGCTGTGCATCACATCCCCACACAGACCAAGAAAGCACACTCAGTGTGCCATTAGCAAAACACCACCACAAATTCTGGGGTATTTTTTTAAAAAATCTTTTACTCTCATCATTCTGCAATTCTTTTTAATAGCCCAGAGTAAAAAAAATAAAAACTTCACTTTTTAAAAATAATTTAAAATATAAAATAACTGTTACAACAAAATACATTTGACACATACTAGATTAAATAAGATCCATGGAGATGATTTCTACTACTAACCTCCTATGATCTACACTTTCTCAAAAACAGCAAATCATAAAATACCGTTTCATTCCATCTTGGTTTCTTTCCTTTGCACATATGATACACACTACAGAAGCTCACAATTCTTGCTCTATATTACTCAAAATGTCCATTTTGCCATAGAACCATTTATGTTACAAGCCTATTATTTTCCACCTGAAATAGTCCACAGTGCTAACCTGCAGCAAACAGTAAAACTACAGCAACTGTCTCAACATATCATTCAAGACTCTCACTGGAAAGATTTTAACAACAACCTACCCACAGAGCAGTCAGAAGTGGTGCAAGGCCTACCAGAACAGTAGGAAATAAAATTATACGTAGCATTAGCTAACATATCATCCTTAATCCTCTCCAAACTACAACATTTCTGTGCTAGTTGGGGTGTTTTGTTTATTTTGGCTTGGCTTCATTTTATAATACTTTAGCCTTCTGGCAGGTATTTCATTTCCAATTTCTTTAGATATAACGAACCAATTTTGATTTGAGGAACCAAAGAATCTAGAACGATTCTAGAGGACTTTTTTTTTTCCTACTGTGAAAGGGCAAAGTGAGAAAGGGCTATATTTTTGGTTTGGTTTGGTTTTGATTAGACTTAATTCGAATTCTTTAATTCAGGAGCACTATATTTTACCCTTCCTGGATCCTAGCCTCTTGATCTGTAAGCTAGAAATAGCATATACCTTAGGTGGAAACAGAATCTCAAACTGCAGGTGGCAGCTTGACATCTATTCTTTATAATTCAGGCATGTTTATTTCACAATAGCATGATTATTTAATAAGACAAATTTATTATAATATTTACTACTTTGATAAAATGTTATAAAGCTGACAGTATTGATTAAAGATATTTCTGAAATTACATAGGCCTAAACGTTAAACTAGCTTTAACAAAGTTGGGAGAATAGAAAATACATGTAGTTCCAGTCTAAAAGTTATCAGTATATCAAAGTACACAATATTACTGACAAGAATTCTCTAGAACTGACAGAATCTGAAATTCTTTGATCTAAGAACAAAACTCCAAATGTTATCAACACTTTTAGGTTGATGATTTAAATTTGCTATTTGCAATTTAAGAAAGTATGTATATTTCTTCCTATTTCTCAATATTTCATACTTAAAGTAACCTTCTATTTTATACCTACTCTTGAATTATGATTCTGAAATACAGACAGCTATTAATAATCTGATCTTGGTGTTGGGTTTTCAACATTAGAAAAATATATACTTTGTAAGAGAAAAGAGTGTAGGGTGAAAATCACTTAAGTAAAATCAAAAGAAAATTTACCCAAACTATGTCATTTCTCTGTTAAACTACGTTATTACTCTTTTCTTCACTAGTTCTTCATTTGAAGCCACAAATGATCAATAATTAAAAATTAAATTTTAAAATCTTTGATATGCTTACTTGGTTATCAGCTGATAATGAACAGCATTCCCAAATAACAACAGAGTTCTTAAGTACAACTTAGAGAGTCAAATTTGGTACCTTAGCATCCAAGAAACACACTATTTTTTTTTCACCTTAAATTAAGGATTTCATAGGTGAGAAATGAAGGAGAGATATCACAGTCACTAAAACCACATGCGAACCCGCAAAGCGTCAGTGACCCTAAGTCACGATGTGAAAACACACGAGGACCTGGGGGGGGGGGCATACCTTAGTGGCAGTGTCTCAGCACTGAACTGACCTCGCTAGGTCACAGCTAGTTTCCATTAGGGAAAGATGGGAACTTTACCAACACGCCACTAGTCGTCAGCAAACCCTTCCTCACTGGGAAGTTCACGTGTAACTATGAAGTCCTAATCTCAGGCAACAGCACAAGGTACTGAGAGGCTGGTATTTTTCCCCTTCAATTATCTGTCTTCTTTGAATTAAATAATTTTCATTCTGGTCTAAATATGTTAGTATATACATACCATTTAGTCGTCTCTGGAGGGCTTCCTCCTCAAGGGTAATAATATAAATTTGTTCATCCAGGTCTTCAAGAATCTAAGTTGAAAGATCAAACTACTGAATAACGCAAGATTACAAAACTAGTGCTTATGAGAATGTTTAGGCTCTCTGGCCTATAATTTAGATAATCATTCCAATTACTAGGAATCTAAAATAAAAATGCTCAAACTATTCTATTTACAAAATAAGCAAAAATATTTTAGTATATAACTAAGCCCATCGAAAGCTGATTATCACAAAATTGACATACATTTGAACTGGATAGTTTTTAAGTCTAAAGGACTAAATTAAATCCTTAAGATAAATTAATCTTAACTAATTTATAATTAAATTAAAGACCTTATCTTTGTGGGCCATGATATGAGGTTTCTTTCCCATCAATGTTCTCACCACTTTCTACTGCTTGGATCACAACTGACAGTTTCTACTTTTCCGAAGGTCTAACACATACAAAAGGGTTTCCTCTTACTGTGCAAACTGTCCAAGAATGACTCACTACCACAGGTATGTGTGGGTGAGAGTGAGTGACAATGAGGGACACACAGATATTGTATGTGAAGTACATCATCCCCTTGATTCTACAACAACCCTATGAAAAATAGACTATTATCAGCCCCATCTCGGAATATGTCAAGAAACAAAGGATTGGCAAAGAGAAGCTATCTGCCGTCAAAACCCATGCTCTTAACAACTCTGGGCTGACAGAGACCTAAATATGGGTCTGACGTATTGACACAGTCCTTGACCTCAAACGGCTTATATTCCAGTATCCAGGAGAGATATGATGAATTCAAAGAAATAATTATAGGATTAAAATAAATGTCATAACTGAAGCTAAAATAAAATGTTACAAAAGTTCAGAAGAAGAAAGATTCCCAACTTCTAGTTTGGGGAAAAAACAAGTTTTGGCAAGTGTTTTTGATGGTAGTAGCATCTGACCTGATAGCTTAATTTACCAAAAGGAGGACAGGAATTTCAATCAGAGAAAACTACAAGCAAAATACAGAGGTGGAGAGATGCAAAGTACACTCAGCAATCAAGCAGCTCGACGACTAGAGCTTATGGAGAACAGAACAGTGGTCCAGGGCCCAGGCTCTGAAACAAGCCTCTCGGTTCAAATCCTGCCCCATCCTCACAGATCTGTGATCTGGTACAAGCTACTTAATCTCCCTGAACTGCAGATAATTCAGCCATAAAAAAAGAACACTACCATCTAACTTATGGGTTAGTAATCAGGAATAAATGAAATTATGTGTTTAAAATATTTATCACAAGCATATAGCATATACTCAATTACTCAACAGTAACCATCATTACTGGATATTAGGAACAAGAAAAGAGGCAAAGATAATTAAAGTTTTGAGGATATTGTTAATAATGACAAGTTTGGGAGAAAAATTAGCTTGGGGAGAAGAGATAAATAAGCAGTTCGGTTTTATAGATGTTGAGTTTTCAGCTCCACAGGGTATTGAATTATAGCACCTAAAATGTACTGTAGTTTGTTTTACTTGTCTTTTTTTCACTAGAAATAGATGTTTAGAAGTGATGTGGAAGTGGCAGAGGTGGTCAGGAGAACAGAGCAGAGCAACTTTAGACCAAGGACAGAACTTTAAACATTTGCCTATATTTAGGGGGCAGAAAATGAAAAAAAAAAAAAAAACCCAGAGAATTAGGAAGAAACTAAATGAATGCAGTGTCACAAAATCTCTTTAAGACGAAAGTGAATTTCAAGATCTGATAGCATGTGTATTGGATTTGAGTGTGTATGTATTTATGCAGCAATTAAAAAATCTAATTTAAAAAGAAGACATGAAGAGATTTTGATTTAAAAAAAAAAAAACTTTCAAAATTAGGCAAGCATTTACTAAAAGAATATCTATTATGATATTCCTCAGTTTTTTCCCTTGATGAATCACCCTGATAGGGAAGAAAAATATATAACCATAATTATTTAATAATAGGGACTACTAGTGAAATACAGACAAAGGGGAATAAGTGAAATGCAGAGGAAGGAGCTTAATTATTTCAGCTTAAAGAAGAAGTGAGATAGGTTCAGAGACAGGTAGTGAGCGCAGCTGATGTCAGAGCTGGGCCTTAAGGAGGCTGTCAGGCGGCTGGAGCAGTAGGAGGCGCTGGCGGGAGAAAGACCCTAGACGTGCTTGGGTAAGCGAAAGCCAAGAGCCTGTTCTGAGCACAGCACGTCAGCGGGCCAGCCTAGAATTCGAGTCACCGGAGAGGGGAGTAGTGCAGGGGGCAGCTAGAGGTAAATGCAGTGTGGGAGGGTTGTGAAAGGCCTTATAATGTGTGAGTAGTTTAGACTTGAGTTTGTAGGCAATGAGGATCCATTAAAATCATTTCAGTGACAAATTCCCTAGAAGTAGCTAAAAAGTATTTTCATATTATTAAATATTTGACAAAACAGGGTGAAGCCAAAGAAACTTAGGGACAAATCATTAGAATTACTACAAATTGAAAATAATTTTTAAATGAAGATATAGTATTTCTGAGATTAAAGGGAAAAGTATAATTCAATTAATCAAGCTATAACATAAGACAAATTCTCAAAAACATAGCTGCTTTGTAAATCAAAGAATATATGTGGTAAATTTTGAAACATAATAGAGTTACTATTTGATATAACAGACACATAAAATACCTATAAATATGTGTAAATTTTGTCTTAAAATTTGCTAGAGGAATTTTTCCTGAGTGCCTACAGGTAGCATTTTAAAAGCAAAAACAAATTTGGATTCCAAAGATGAAAAAGATTAAAATAAAAACAACAACAATTTGGGTCATAAACCCACAAAAATATTCTTATGTTTCTGAATGCTAGTTTGAAAGCTAAAAGATGTTCAAATGTAAACACATTTATTTAACAAATAAAATGATTTACAGTGACATACTTACTGTTGGCTTCACCAACAACTGGCCCATCACTGTGAACATGCGGGAAAGGCCAACTGGGGTACACACTGCGAAACGAGAAGATCATTGACAGAGAGAAAGCTCACATCAGAGTGGGACAACTGCTAGTCAGAAAGACAAAGCAAACTCAAAGATCACCATCTTAAGAAAATTTAGATTCTCTCAGTGTTTTGTCAGAGGGCTCTTCCATGTCATCAATGAAGCAGCTAAAGAGGACGCCTGCACTTAATGAAAGACATATGAAGACTAAAGAGGCTTAGGATACGCAAGACTCTAGATGTTGAATAATAATAAGTATTTTCACTTAAATGAAACTAAAGAAGACCCACTAAAGAACAGATTAAATTTCAAGTACTAATGGAATTGAGAACCAGACAAGAATATCTAAAAGTGACAACTATAACCTTAAATCCTCTTAACTATATTTATCTGCTTATAATATCCCTGAGATATGTTGTGATGTCTCAAGTAAAACTACACAGATTTTGAAATGAAGACCACAAATTCCTCATACAGAATTCTATCATCATTTAAAAGTAGAATCTAGTGTTGTGTGACAGGGGGTGTGTGCACACGCACACACACCTCTCTCTCTCCCCAACCCTGTGGGAGAGGCTTTCCTTAGAGAACAAGGTTTATTATTATTTCAAGGTTTCAGTTTATCAAAATTTCTCTTGAACATAAAAAAAGTTAAGGGCCAACTTTTTAAAAATCTCTGATCTTAAGGAATCTCATCAGGAAACTTTCTCATAATTTTCTAGAACATAGAACAATTCTACTTTCTCATCAATATTAAGTTAGAAAAATACTTACAGAGAAGTAACAAACATCCCATCAATGATATACAAGAATATAAATAGGGTAGGTAAAACTCCCAGAGATCTATAAAAAAATGTAAACATATTTTAGTTAATCCAAAATACCGTACATTAAGATATAGGCTGACTATAAATTAATGTATAGTAAACATCATAATTGCCTATTTGAGTCTACTACACCATATAATTTCTAAATTATACAATAAAAAGACCTAAAATAGAACAGGAAGTAACTCTCTCGTAAAACCTGTTCCAAGGGAGAAAAAAGCCTCCATAGAATTTTAAGAACAGAAACCAGTTAACCAAAAAAAAACCAAACCAAAACAAAACAAAAAACTGAAAAGCTGCCTGCTCATTCTGTGTATAGGACACACAGGAACACTCTTTTCTTAAACATGTCTAAAGACTTCTTAATTCTGTAAATTAACAGCAAGGGTTAACTATACAAAGAATTTTTAATTAAAACCTCTTAAAAAGTGAATGTGTAATTACACCTCAAACTATAGTCTCCATTAGAGAAACTGGTTTAAACAAGTCGGTCCATACCATATAAAGATTCCATGCTTGCAGCGTCATTGTCAATGAGCGCCGAGGCTACCCACACTATCCCAAGAATAAGTAAAGCAAGAAGAATAAGCATGACCAGAGTTTCTAAAATTCGGGCTCGGATTCCCTGAAAAATATAATAGACATACAATTTTAATATTTTATTTCATCTCATGAACAATTAGGTTTCTATCTATGTGAAAGTATAAAAATTCTTTGGAAAGGGAGGAAATTTACATTTATTAGCAGGACAAAAAACACTAAATGCTTATAGTTTGTAATGTTTAGAGTGACTTTTCAAAATTATATAAAATACCACTAAGCTTTGAAGAAAGTACCAATAAAATTCTTCATAAAAACATTTTGCAGAACTATTTTAAACAATTAATTACTTTCCTAACACTTCCCACCAAGAAAGCAGATTAATTTTTATCTGTGATTCTAAACTAGGGAATGTAAGGCTGATTAAGGCACACAGCCAATTTAGTGAACATTCAACGTGGTGAAAGCACAAAGCACCAATCTACTAGAGAACACAGTTCTCCACAGATCCCCACAGCCTCCAGAGCCCTCTAGTGCACAGCCCAAGAACTCCTCATGGTAATCCAACATCAGAAACTAAGATGGATAGTATTTCTGTCAATTATCTATCATTCCTTTCTTCACATTAGACAGAATTGTCATCAATCCATGAGGCTGCAATATAATAATCACATCATGCACAATTTTGTTTTAAATATAAAATGAATTCTGACCTCAAGGCCAATCTAGAGGCCACTTTTAAACTTGAAACCTATTGGACAAGGCAAAAAAACAAAACGACTTTCTTATATTTCTGAAAAGTCACCAAATGATCGAATCTGTACTTAAACTTAAAGATTCATAATGATATTTTATACCGTAATGCACTCATCTACAACATCTAACACAACAAAAAAAATCCACATTTCTCAATAAATCATGTAATCTTTCCTTCCACATTAAAAATAGTTTAAAGATATGAGTTATAAATAAAGATCCAAAACATACACTTATTTCAACTTTGCCCTAAATATCATTTTCTAATTTCTGAATTAAAGGAAAAGGTTGCACTTAAATAACAGCACCCCAGTTTCTCAAATTCAAGAGAGGAAAGGGAATGTCCTAAATCACAGGTGAGTATTCCCAGCCCTAAACGATGACTCAGCGTTGAAGTGGCCTTTTCTACTAGTCCAGTCTTGGCAGGTGAAAATCCATCCTCAACTACGAGTCAGCGCCCTTTAAGTGTTCACAGCGAGGGAGGCTGGTGAACCAGAGTGAATGAGACTTGTGTTTTATTTACCACACAGGATCTAACAGTAGCTATTACTCAAGTGAGCTGAAATATGAACAGTCACAAAACACACTACTAAAAACATACTCCGGCTTTACTGAGAAGTCTCTGAACCTGCATTGCACAACTTTGAAACCAGTCGGGATACCAAAACATGCCCACCACCTTCTAATGGTGATTTTTTTCTTTCTTTCTCTCTTTCTAAGCAATAATCTTTTCTTTTCTAAGCAAGAATCTTTTTATTACACATTAAATATTATGTGGAAAGCCCATACATAAAATAAAAAGAGTAAGTGCTCTGGTATATATGAGTTATACCCTCTCAGCTTTGTCTTTTCCTGCCTCTGACTTGAGCCCAAGTCCTGCCTGCCTCGGACCAGGAGGAATATTAAGAATATCAGGGCTCCCAAAACACATAACATATGTGTCATAAGCAGTATGATATATCAGCTAAACACTATAATAGTGTCATAATATATGAGCTAGACAATAGTGCTCCTTGGAACTATTTAAGACCTGCTGTCCAAAAAAAAGTGTTGAAATAACGTGTTATAATTATTATATTAAACAATTATAATAACATAACAAGTAAACATAAATGTTAGGAGAATAATAAGTGTTGGGGAATTAATCACCATAAGATTTAAACACTTCCTCTGATATTTTGGTAAGAAATATTTCTTAGCAGTTATATTTGTTTTTCTTCAAATATGTTTCTCTGTATTGGGAGACAGTGCTCCATAGGTCTCTCCCATTTCTGCACATCTCACAAGCAGAGGCAGGGACAGTCCTTGTTCTGGATTGTTTTTTCCAGGATGTTAGTGTAGCACACAGCCGTGGAAGACAGAAACAGCGTCTCTCTGAAGCAGAAGCAGGTCTGTTTACTATCTGGTATGAGAAAGATCACGACCCCTACAGAGCAAAGGGCAGGCAGGTTTGCTTGCAGCCCATTGTAAATAACGTGGGTTCCCTAAGTTCGGGTCTCCTCAGCTGCAGACATGAGCCCACTGTGGGGACAGCCTCTACCCGGGCCACATCCCCGCCATGGAGCTGTGGGTCCTGGGGAGCTGACAGGAACAGGAAGCTCATGTGCTTGCCGTGCTGTGAGTAATGAAGTCCTTTGTCTCTGATCCAGGAGTCTCATGTCTACAACCAACATTCACAAATCCGGCAGACTAATTTGTCAGCTTGCAAGTACGGTAAAACTTCAGACCCTCCGCGGTTCTGGACAGCTTTGGGTGACATGGTGAGAAGCTAACATGGCTTTCTGGAGAAGAACAAACAAGGGCCCACACAGGTTGGGTTAAGGGCTATGAGAAACTCCCAGAATCTAACAGTGAACGCTCTCACCCAAGCGGTAGGCAGGTGGGAGACGTAAGGGTCCCCAACAACCTGACCAGCTGATGCATGCCTGAGGGCTGAGCTGTGAAGGGGAGTGCAGCGGCTCCCCTGAGCAGAAGCAGGAAGGGTGCTATCGTGGCAGGTAACAGCAAGCCCTGCAAGGGCAGCTACAAGCACTGCCCTATCTCTAGGATTATGGCTACGTGGAACTATGTTTCTTGTACATATATTTGGTGCTCTTCTATATTTTCCACATTTTCTAGAGTGCATGAGTATGACTTAAGTAATGAGACTAATGTTCTCTTTAATTTTCAATTTAAAAGATTGAACCACAAAACTACAGGAGATCTCACCTCTCCCTTAGTAGGACCTAGCTGGGCAGCCTGCACATCCCCTCAGCTTCCTTCCTCTACCCCTTGGTTTCTCTGTCTCCTTTCTTATTTCTTGCATTCCATAAAGAAAAATATCTCAGATCCCTTTACTCTCATGGCTCAATTTAAGATGTTCATCCTTTCACGTGCTGTATCAGTGCCTCTCAAACTTTAGCATGCATGAGAATTACCAAGGGGCTTGCCAATTCCTGAGTCCCAGCCAAGTGGCACCTCCATCGATTCTCATGTAGCTGGTTCACCAGACAGATTGCTCTGTTCCTCCCCTAGGCAATCCTGCCTCCTCATGTAGCCAAGGACTCTGAAGTTTATATCTTTACTCCAAATCTTACCACTGAGGCCAAGATCCACACATCCCAACTGCCACCTCCTGTTAGATATCTCACAGGTACCTTAAACTTAATTCTAAAATCAAACTCATCATTTTATCCCCTAAACCTGCTCCTCCTTCAGTGTCACATACTTCAACAAATGGCACCATTACTGTTTTTGCTAGACACTTCGTAAACATCCTTGTCACCTCCTTTCCTGCTGCACCCCACACACACACACCCTGGACCCTGGTCCAGTCAAACACCAAGTGTTTTTGATTCTACTGTGTCGTTGCAACTCGAATTCACCCACTTCTCTTCCTAGTGCCACGACATACATCTTGCCTGAACAACTCCCTAGCCTCCTAGCTAGTAGTCCTACATCCACATTCGTCTCTCTCTGACCTGTTGCCTACATCACAGTGGGAATGTGATCTTTTCAAAGCACAAATCTGATCAAGTCACTCTTAGTCATAACTTGCTAACAGAGGTATGGGCCTGAAACTGGGAAACAGATGCATTACTGTAACAACAAATAATAAAAGACGAATCTTGGGGCCGGCCCGGTGGCGTAAGTGGTTAAGTGCACGCATTCTGCTTCCGCAGCCCAGGGTTCGCAGGTTCGGATCCTGGGCGTGCACCAATGCACCACTTGTGAAGTCATGCTGTGGTGGCGTCCCATATAAAGTGGAGGAAGATGGGCATGGATGTTAGCCCAGGGCCAGTCTTCCTCGGCAAAAAAAAAGAGGAGGATTGGCATTGGATGTTAGCTCGGGGCTGATCTTCCTCACCAAAAAAAAAAAAAAGAAAAAGAAAAAGACGAATCTCATTAGCACCATTCTCAAACCAACTGAGGCGCTACACAAGTCTATCTTTAAAGTTGGGCTTGCTCTTTCTTCTGCTGTTTAGATAGTGCACAAAATAACTACAGACGAATGAAAACAAATTATTTACGATTCAATAACATAGAACAGCGCTATCCAATAGAACTTTCTGTGATGATGGAAATGTTCTATTCTGTGCTATCCAATATGATAGCAACCAGCCATACATGTTTGTTGAGCACTTAGAATGTGGCTACTGTGACTGAAGAACCAATTTTTAATTTTATTGAATTTTAAATTTATATAGCCACACATGGTTAGTGGTTACCATATTGGTCAGAGAAGACTATATATAGCCTGCTTCTAAAAAATCTGATAGAAGTACTTTCTGTACGCTCAAGTACTTTCTGGTCATTTTTCTAAATTTAACCTTGATATAAAATTCTTTGAAAAACAGCTTGGTTAAAGTAACCTTCTCATTTTACAGGCTATAGCACTAACTTACTTCGGCAAAAAGAAGAAATTTACTACTAAATTTAAAAACTACCCCCTTCTGTTTACATTAAGAAAAAGTACATTCTCTCATTAAGAAAAACAGACAGTATTTAAAATGTAACCTAAGTATGACCCTGTCTGAAAGTGATACTAGGGTTAACTATCCACATATTTATCCACATATACTTAACAAAGTCCCAAAAATACATCTATGTGTTAAAAAAAATTATATGAGAGCAGTCTTTCTAAAAAGAAATAAGCTATATAATTCCAAAAGGATGCTTTTTCTATTATTGATATAAGGATAATATCAAGAAAAAATGTCTAAAATGTATATTCACATGCTTAAGCAGTCAAATAAGAAACATTTAGCCAAAAAAAACCTCTGTTAAATCATATAAACTGTTCACAATTTCAAATTGATCAATATTTCTTTTGAAAGTAAATAACTCATGAAAGTAAATTCGCTCATTTTCAGCTCTCGATCTAAATAAAAAAGAGTAAATTAGCAATATTACAATAACAGAAAAGGCTGCCACAGAGCAAGCCATCAAAATTATTGAATATGATTATGGCTGTTTATGAAATACTGAAGATAACAGTTATTTCTTACAGTTATTTGATTTAATCCACTAGGAGGCTAGCGCAGTTATGTTTTCCTTTTGTTAATTTTATTCTCTCTTTGTGATTAAATGAGACAAAATCAGCCCAACTTGAAATCAGTTGTCACATTTATGATCTTTAGTAAAACCAATCGAAAAACACATAACAAATTTGTTCATTAAATGCAATGTGGCAGATTTTTTTACCTTCAACAACTCTAAGATAGAAGAGGGGTGATGGGACTACAAGTAATTAGAGACTTCATTTGTTAATTCAATTAACATTGACTGGCTCATATAAGTGTCAAAAATATATAAACTATTATCATTACCTTTCTTGAGATCATAAAAATATTACAAAGCCTAAAGAGTATAGGTTTTATGGCAAGTTATGTGTGAGGTTTTTAAACTTTTGTATGTGATTCTGTATGCAAAGTAATAAAAAGCATTGTGAGAGCTTTTATCACTACCATTAATCACCAGCAGGACAGCATATAAGCAAAAAAATATGCCTACTACTCATTTTTCCATTAAGAGTCAGAATCAGGAGCTAGGAAGCCCCAAGGGGGAAGGTTCCTATCAACTCCGTTCTTGCATACACTAAGCTAAAAGATGTGCCAGATGTCAGAATAACTTACTGAAAAACCCTGCAAACAACAAAGTGGCAAAACATTGTCAGAGTGAAGAAGGTTTCCACTGCTCATCTTAAAAAGTAAGAAAAGTCTTCTGAATATAACATCACAGAATTATAAGAACTTCTACTTATCATCAACAGTTGTACTTCCTTCAGATAATTTTGTATGCTTATACTATGTCCTATATTACTAGGATTTCATGAACTTTATAATATTTTTATCCCCAGTGTGAATACTTAACCTAACCCCTTCCAAAAAACCATAAATCTAAGTTACTTTAAGGAAACTCCATCCCTTTTATTAAAATCATAGTGCAATAGGCACTCAGTGTATTAGTAAAAAACACCATTGAAACAAAGTATTTTCTTTCTACCAATGAAACATCATATTGTTTTTAAGAAAAGTAAGCTATATAATTAATTACACTAGTTTCATACCAGTATTATTTTGGAAATTACAACTATCTCAACATTATAACAGTTTAAATTAGATTAAATAAACTAGTAAAGACTAAATACACATAGACTCATAGATTTTAGATTTAAGTAAGTACTAAATGAGTAAAGTCTAAAACACTAAAATAGTTATAATTGCTTTTTGAAATTTTTGTGCTGGTCAATTATACATTTAATTGCTCTGTACTGAACATCAGTGAAGTGAAAATTACAATGTACTTACAAAAGCTCTAACAATAAGCTGGTGTGTTTCTATGGCAATGAACATTTAAACAAGATTTTGCCTGGATATCTTGACCTCTTGGAAGATATGTAAACACCACTTTATATACTATGTCTCCACCCATCAGGAAAGCCTGGGAAAATTTTCTACATTCAAGAAACATTTAAAACAAATATCAAGCCATTGTTTTCATCTAACAAAAAGGGTCTCTTAGTAACATTAAGATAAGGTTTGCTCAGCATGACATCAAGACTGCACCAAACATACATGCAGTCATCTGGGGAAGAGCAAGAGAAGCACTAATCGAGAACAGAAAATAAAGGCAAGTATTAATTATTTTAAACCATGAAAAAACTACAAACAAGCATCTCTAGAGAGTGTCAAACATTTCCTCCTTTGCTCCAAAGTAATCAATAAGAGTACAGACAACAAGAGTTTTGGTCCCAAGTCAAAGAAAACAGCTTTATAGAAAGCTCTGTTAAGCTCTGTAGTGAAATGTTTTTTAATATTAATATTTTCTGCAGTCTATTATATGTATACTTATTTAATGTAGTCTATACAAGATGGAAAATTTAAAACTATAAGATGCCGAAGTTATTAAAACTTGACAAAAAGAAAGTATTTTTGGAAAAGTTAAAATAACACTAATACTGCTGGTTCACCGAACTAAGATGTTCACTGTATTCAAATTTATGGGCAGAAATTTCTCATGATATCAAATAAATAAAAACTCTCCAGAGTCCAAGTAAATTAACACAGCAAGTTTCCAACATGTAAATGAGAGAACGGAATTGTAAAAAGCCTGCAGGGACTTATCTAAATTTTTAAACATAATTCTAAATTTGGAAAAAAAATATTTCTCAGTATACTGCATCACATTAAAATAACTGAATGGTTATCCAGTAAGGATCTTTTCTTCTCAGTCTGTTCTAACAATTCTTTAGCTATAAGCTTCATGGAAGAGAAGAGATAAGAACTAACATTTGCAGAGCTCTACTAGTTGCTTTATATGTACTCACTGAATCCTCACAATAAAGGTAAATTTTATTATAAATGAGGAAGCTCACACCCAAAAACGTTAAATAATCTGCGTATAGTCACCTGTTCAGGGCTCCAAAACTCACAGTAAATTCAGGTCTGTCAGCTGTCGGAGCCGGTGCTTTCCACCTCCCCACACAACAGAAATAAGACACAACAGACAGATGATGTAGAAATAGGGAGGTGGGGGAGAAGGCTTAAAACAGACTTAAGATAAACCTATAATTTTAGTAAAGGAACCAAAGCAAAATATATAAAAGCTTCTTTTACTAGAACATTAATTTTCAATTTCATAATAGCAAGCTCATGCTGCGGTCAAATGCTCAGTCCTGTAAGAAATGTAACACAATAGAACATCGTAGCGAACACCTTATTATTCATTTCATAAAACACCCAGGCACAGGGCCAGCCCAGTTGCATAGCGGTTAAGTGCGCACCCTCCACTTTGGCAGCCCTGGGTTCGCAGGTTCGGATCCCGAGCATGCACGGATGCACCTCTTGTCAAGCCATGCTGTGGCGGTGTCCCATACAAAGTAGAGGAAGATGGGAACAGATGTTAGCCCAGGGCCAATCTTCCTCAGCAGAAAGAGGTGGATTGCCATGGGATGTTAGCTCAGGGCTGATCTTCCTCAGGCAAAAACAAAACCCCAGGCACAAGCCCCAGTAAAGACACAACAAAGAAAGATCATTAGAGTTATTATTTATTACATTACTGTAGTGAAATGTACAAGATATTAAGATGTAGAATATAATATAAAGCAATGCCACATAATAATTGCTTATGTGGCAAAGAGTACATTTATACAAAAAGTACTAGGAATTCCAAAACACCACAAAAAAGCTATCCTATGACAGTGAACAAAATACACATGACAAGCTCAAGGCTGTCCGCCCTGCTCCAGCCCAATCCCTCCATTAGCTGCATTAGGCCCATCTCCCTGATTTCCACATTCCCTCTGGCTCTCAGTAACAGCTACTTTGGGTAGGTAGGTGTGCACGTATGTATGAGTATTTTATAGTTTTCCATTGAAAATCAATAAATCAGGGCCAGCCCATGGCTTAGCAGTTAAGTGCGTGCGCTCCGCTACTGGTGGCCCGGGTTCGGATCCCGGGCGAGCACCGACACACTGCTTCTCTGGCCATGCTGAGGCCACGTTCCACATACAGCAACTAGAAGGATGTGCAACTATGACATACAACTATCTACTGGGGCTTTGGGGGGAAAAAGGAGGAGGATTGGCAATAGATGTTAGCTCAGAGCCGGTCTTCCTCAGCAAAAAGAGGAGGATTAGCACGGATGTTAGCTCAGGGCTGATCTTCCTCACACACACACACACAAAAAAAAAATCAATAAATTGGCATTTTGGTTTTACAGATCAGCCTCTGTTTGGTTAATGTAAGCCCATTACCAAGAAATAAATCACCTTTTTTCCCTTCTATTTTTAAACAATGAAAGTACCCTGTTTAGCTTTGTATGTCTATTAAATACCTGTGGATATACCACTCAACTTAAAGGAACATGACCACGACCACTGGGGCACCCATGTGGCCCTCCCAACTGCACCGACCTTCTGCACCAACCTGCCCAAAGGTAACCACCAATTTGAACTGCCATGTTCATCGTTTATTGACTTTTTTTTTTGATTGTGGTAAAATATATATAACATAAAATTTACCATTTTAACCATTTTTAAGCATACAATGTACAGTTCTATAGCATTAAGTCCATTCACATTGTTGTGCTACCATCACCACAGTCCATCTCCATATTCTCCAACTGAAACTTTGCATCCATTAAACTATAATTCCCCATTCCCCCTGTCCCCAGCCCCTGGGCACCCACCACTTTACTTTCTGTCTTTGTGAATGATTACTCTAGGTACCTCATATAAGTGGAATCAAACAGAATTTGTCTTGTTGTGTCTGACTTATTTCACTTAGCATAATGCTCTCAAGGTTCATCCATGTTGTAGCATGTGTCAGAATTTCCTTCTTTTTTAAGGCTACATAATATTCCATTGTATGTATATACCACATTTTGTTTATCTACTAATCTGCTGATGAATACTTGGGTTGCTTCCACCTTTTGGCTATTGTAGATAATACTGTCACAAAAATGAGTGTATAAATATCTGTGGAGTCCTTGCTTTCAATTCTTTTGTGTATACACCCAGAAGTGGAATTGCTGGATCATATGGTAATTCTATTTTTAATTTTTTGAGCAACCACCATACTGTTTTCCGTAGCATCTGCGCCATTTTACATTCCCACCAACAGTGCACAAGAGTCCCAATTTCTCTATATCCTCACCAATACTTGTTATTTTCTGGGGTTTTTTGCTGGCAGCCATCCTAATGGGTGTGAAGAACTATCTTACTGTGCTTTTGATTTGCATTTCCCTAATGACTAGTGATGTTGAGATCTTTTCAGGTGCTTATTGGCCATTTGTTTTTCTTCTAAGAAATGTCTATTCAACTCCTTTGCTCCTTTTTAAATACTTGATAGAGTAAGTTCCATCACCTTGTTCTTCAAAATTGCTTTGGCTATCTTGGCTCTCTGCTCTTCTATAAGAATTTTACTATCTGCTTGTCACATTCCATAAGGTAACCTCTTGGAATTTTTATTAGCATTGCATTGACTGTAAAGACCAATTTGAGAACTGATGTTTTTACCATAAAAAGAAATTCATAAACATAGAATATCTATTCATTTATTTAAGTGTTCTTTAACAACTTTCAGTAAGATTTTTTGTTTCCATAAATTATTTCCATACAAGTTTCACATATCATTTGTTAGATTTATTTCAACATATCTTAGGCTGTCTTGCTATTATAAAAGGTACTTTTAGTAAGATTTTATTTGTTGCTGTTATTTATTGATTTTTCTATATTAATCCTATATCCAGCTTCCTTGTTGAATCAATAATTTATCTTTAGATTCTATAGGATTTTTTCAATAGACAATATCATCTGTTAATAATGAACATTTTGTTTTTTCTTTCAATATTTCCTTTTCTTGTCTAACTGTACTGGTAAAGAACTCTACTACAGTGTTATTTATTATTAGAAATAAAAGTATCTAAGATGGCAGCCCAATTTTAAAGTAAATACATTTAACATTTTACCATTAAGTACAATATCAGTTGTAGGCTTAGGGTAGATATCCATTATCAGGTTAAGAAAGTTCCCTTTAGTTCTTAGTTTGCTTTTTAATCATGAATGGTTATTAATTTTAGTGAAGGTATTTATCTCTTTTGAGGTGCTCACTTGATTTTTTTCTCATTTACTCTCTAATATGAATTACAATCATAAATTTTCTAATGTTAAACCAATCTTGCATACCTGAAATAAATTTATTTGATGATGTTTTTTTGTGTACATGGCTGGATTAAGCTTAATATTTTCTGATTCTCAAGTATTCATGAATAAGAATGACCTATAATGTTCCTTTCTCATACTATCCTTGCTTGCTTTCAGTATCAAGATTATATTTGTCTCATAAAATAAAACTGTGAGTATTCCATCTTCAAATCTCCGGACAAATCTGTGTGAAACTAGAGTTATCCGTTCTTTGAAGTCTGGTAGAAATATCTTGGAAACAGTCTGGACTTAATTTTTTTTTTAATCAGAATGACTCAGTAGTTCTGGCAATATTGAGGACAAGATATCCTTAACTCCTTCTGCCAAAAAATATTCAAAATGCTAGATCAAATATTTTAAAATCTCCCTGAAATCTTCTCTTTGCTTATTAACTGTGAGTAATACATTGAGTTTGGAACATCTCACATTTGGCTTTTCCCAAATGCCCAGTCATCTTCTGAGTCCCTGTTCATCTTTATATTTAAGAGTTTTTGTCTTGCTTGTTCTCTTTATCATCTCCTGCCTCTGGTGACAGTGGATCTAGATAGGCAGGATCTAGTGGTTTTTTTTGTTTTTGTTTTTTGTGAGGAAGATCAGCCCCGAGCTAACATCTATTGCCAATCCTCCTCCTTTTTTTTCCCCAAAGCCCCAGTAGATAGTTCTATGTCATAACTGCACATCCTTCTAGTTGCTGTATGTGGGACGCAGCCTCAGCACAGCCGGAGAAGCGGTGCATCGGTGCCCGCCCAGGATCCAAACCCGGGCCACCAGTAACGGAGTGTGTGTACCCAACCGCTAAGCCACGAGGCCAGCCCCTAGGCAGGATCTAGTTTTGAGTGAGGTGTCTGTGTAGCCTGTACCTTGGTAGACGCTTTAAGTATTTACCTGACTCTCAACCACCAGGACCCACATTCTCTACTTTAGCCCACTGCAAGTGTTACTGTTGCTTGCTGACTGCAGCTCCCCTCTGAGCACTCTAGTCCTTTTCCGTTGTTCACATCCTTTAGCAGCAGAGTCACATGGCTTTAATTTTTGGTAAAATCAGGTCAAAGGAGAATTTGAAGAATACAGATATACACAGACAATCAGAAATGCTAAAATCAATTTGCTAATAGATGCAAAACTGGATAATATCCTATTGGACAATCAAACGAAATGTCTGGGACTTTTATAGAGGGAGGAAATCAATTATATCTCTATCAGACAAAATGCATTTGCACTGCTCTCAGTTTCCTACAAGTTAACTCTAACCCTAAGCAGATGTAAAATAGCCAAGCCAATATGAAATCAGCCAAAGGAGTATATCTCTGTAGGATCAGATAATCCCCAGGGTCCACTAGACAATGCCCAGGACTCCACTAATAGAACACCCAGGATCTCCTCTTCCCATTTCCAAGTCCTGGACAATTTTTTCTGGCACAAGAAAATTTACATACACCAAATAAATTATTAAGGTAAGAAGGACATAAAATATATGCACACACTAATTATAATTACATAATAATCCAAGTACAAATGTTGACAGGTAATTTGGAATGACATAAAATACAAAATGAGGTTAACTGACTTTCTATAAAATTGTTTAAGTTAAAATTAAAATATAAATGAAAAACTGATAGAAGTCAAGATACACAGGAGAATCGGCCAAAATCATCAGCCTCGTGAGTATGCTTCATGCAAGCCAAATAAGACACTGGAAAATTAAACATTGAGGATCCTGGAATACAGATGCATTCAGGAAGGACTTGTACATTTGTAGAACTCATCTTGGAATCTCAAGAAAGAGTTTCTGAACACTAGATTGGAAAAGATCTTCTTTAAACAACATTAAGGCCATGAGAGGCCAAAAGAGCAAAGCTAAAGAGGAATGGCCAAAAGGAAAGACTGGGGGCCCATATTTGTCAATGAAATCAGAGCCAATTCAAGCAGGGAAAGCTTCCCAGATCTGGAAAAAAGGCCAAAGAATGCCCCCAAATTGAAAAATAACTGAATTACTACTATATTCCAGATAAAGTGCCAGTAAAGTTAACATGCAGAGAGAAAAAGGAATCAGGGACGTTGGTTCGAGGATGACGGATTAAACACACACTTTTTCTTACCACAGAAGACAGAAAAAATATATACTAAATAATCAGTCTATCAATGTGCACTGTCCTTAGCAGCTGCAACAGCACCCAGCACACAACAGGTGCTCACCAAGAGTTACCTGAGTGAATTAGCTATGCTAGAAGACAAGAGTGCTACCAGCAGACCAGCAATGCTGAGAAATCCCTAAATGATAGAAAGTGGATGAGATCACATCTATGGAGAAATGTCCAGGGGAAATCATAGACTACAAAAAACTAAAAAGAAAATTAAAAAAGAAAAGAGCAGTGATTCCAGGTGCTACAAGCTTACAATCAAAAAGTCCAAAAATATGTCTAATTATAGATAAGAATTTAACAAAGTATTAAAAAAAAATAGGTATGGGTAATATTATTGTATAAATTGCTTTAGAATAACTGAATTAGAATACAGAGAAAAATTTAGACTCATTCTTTTTAATCGTCTTACAAAATTAACTATAGATAGACTAAAATATTAGATCTCTGTAAAAACTCACAGAAAAGGTAGCTAAAATAGAACAGACTATGTTATTTATCCTTGGCTTTAAAAGGATAACACTTTAAGAACTAAACTAATATCAAATTACTAAGAAACAATGTAAGTTTAAAATGTAGAAAAGCTAGTATAAAATGAAATCAGGTTTCGTTTAGGCCCACTTATATAATGTTTGTTGATACATCCTGAGTTTTCTCACACAGTTAATTTAAAGGCAATTCAGGCCTGGCCCAGTGGCATAGCAGTTAAGTTCGCCTGCTCTGCTTCAGCGGCCCGGGGTTTGTGGGTTTGGATCCTGGGCATGGACCTACACACCGCTCATCAAGCCATGCTGTGGCGGCATCCCACATACAAAGTAGAGGAAGACTGGCACAGATGTTAGCTCAGGGACCATCTTCCTCAAGCAAAATAGAGGAAGATTGGCAACAGATGTTAGCTTAGGGCCAATTTTCCACACCAAAAAAAAATTAAAAAATAAAGGCAGTTAAACAACATGTCATAGTTAATAGGACTAGGTCAAAAATTTATATGTATTATCCATCTTAAATTATATTAAATCAACTTTCTAAAACCAACCTTAATTATATATTTATATAAACCATTTTTAATTAAAATTTACCTAAAAGTATTATACATTAGGTTAAAATGACGAAATGAGGGGCCAGCCTGCTGGCATAGCAGTTAAGTGCGCGCGCTCCGCTTCAGTGGCCTGGGGTTCGCAAGCTCGGATCCCGGCGTGGACCAATGCACCGCTTGTCAAGCCATGCTGTGGCAGCGTCCCATATAAATTAGAGGAAGAGGGGCACAGATGTTAGCCCAGGGCCAATCTTCCTCAGCCAAAAAAGAGGAGGACTGGCATCAGATGTTAGCTCAGGGCTGATCTTCCTCACCAAAAAAAAAAAAAAAAAAAAAGATGAAATGATACATAATTCTTTGAAACAACTTTTATGCTAATTTCTTGGCTTGGGTTTCCCATCAACACAGGTAGTAAATATTGAACCCCAACTCCTGGGAGGGGAAGGTAAAGGCCTGTGGATGAACTCTCAGGATGAACTCTTCTGCCCAGAGCCAAGGCTGACAGTCTTCCTCCATCAATGGGCAAGGGGTGTGTATGCGTGTGTTAAAAAAAGTTTGCCATTTTGCTGAGGGCTTTCAGTGGGGCCTCAGTTCCAACTACTAGCCTCTATGCGCCTATGGTCCTGTGTCACCTTGTAACCTCCCTGCCCTGACCAGGGTAGCCAGGGCATCACTTATTTACTTATTATTCTAGGTTTGTTGTGCCTGTTTGGTTTCGGTTCCAGGAGATTCTCTTGCTTTCCTGAGAACTTATTTATGCATTTAATAATACAGGATTTAGGTTATATAGTTAAGTTTTTGACTTGGTCCTATTTAACATGACACATGCTATTTAATTTCCTTTAAACTGATTGCGTAGGAAAACTCATGAGTTAACACCAAACATCATATAATCAGACCCAAACAAAGCCTGATGTATAAAATATAAAGACCAAAATTTCTCTGTTACAACTTACAGTATTTTTGAACTTTTAAAAAACTGGTTTTTATAATTTTCATATTTTATTTCTACGTATTGAAGAGAAGATTTCAGGCAGTTATTGGCATACATTTCTCAACAAATAACATTCCAGGCCCAAGTTGCCTATTTTCAATAAATAAAAAAACTAAACTGGATATAATTATTACTCAATTTTCTCTGGTTAGCATTAATTTTGAAGTTCTATGGCCATCCTGATGTGCTATAGAGAAGTTTTAATAAGCCAAATACAGGACCAAGACCTGGTAAAGATTCACTGGGTGAGTCTGCAGAATCATTATTTGAATCATCATTAATTGTATGTTCTTCATAGCACCCTGAATTTAAACTTCAGTGACCCTTATGTTTATAGTATTTAAACAGTCATCCATTATGGCATTAGTTAAATATCATATGACTAAGAATTTTCAAAACCAGAAAACATGTAATGCTCGAAACCAATACTGTGGCTTGTGGGGTTCAGCTGAGTGATCAATCAAGTACTGGAATCATGAGCATGCTCCCCTGATCTCTACTAACACCTGGCAAATTCACCAAATACACATTCACAGGCTCTCAACATGTTTTGTTTTAAAGGAAAAATAAATATATTGATTGATTTTTTAAAATAGAAATAGTATTAGGCATCTCTATAGAACTGAACTGCAGGAACCCTTCTGTAATCTCTAGAAGGTTTGAGAACTATTTGGTTGGTAAATACTAGCACAGGGCAAAAAAACACTCTGGATTCTAGTACCAGCTCTGCCACTGACTATGTATCCTGGAAGTTTGATAAGAAAAGTGGGGCTTCAAGACGTTATCTATAAAATATGTGCAATAAAACTTGCATTGGTTACCTCTCAGATATTTAACAGATCAAATGAAATAAAATACAGGAAAATAGTTTAAAACAAAATACTAAACAAACACAAGTCTTCAATAATACCTGGCTGCAGGGAAAAAAGATGCTAGCTTCTATTCTACGTAAGAATTAGATCTGGCATATAAGATATTAGGTTAATAACATTAACACTATTCTCAAAGTTTCCTTTAACTTGTCACAATTTATGTCACCAGCTATCCTCCTGGCTTAGAGGAATCCAGTTCAGGAGCTGTGCTAGATCTCAGTTTAGAGACCCATGAAGAGGAAAGGAAGCTGGGAAGGGAGCACTATTGTCAGGAGAAAATTCACTTGCTGGAGAAGTGGCCCTTGAGGGGAATAGCCTAGAAGAGGAAGATGGTCACATCTTGGCAAGTGGTCAAAGTCCCGCCAAGCAGGCTGCGGTCAGGCTGAGCTCCAACACAGCAAGGGACGTGGTGCTACCAGTCCCACCCATGGGCAAACACAGCAGCGACTGTGGGGCTCATTCCTGACACGCTAAATCCTAGAATTAAACAGCTAGCTGAAGAATCAGGGTAGAGGTGGGGAGGTCTGGTTCTGTAAACAAAGCTAAGGATGGTCAGGATTCTGTAAAGACTCACTTTATTTGTGATAGGCTTCATTATAATGTCATCTGAAGGTTCTGGACTAATAGCCTAAGCTGTACCAAAATAAAGCAAAGTCTTGTCTTCATTTGTGTTGAAGTTCTAAGAGGTTCTAAAAGTGTCACATCCTGAAAGATATCGGTGCAGGAACCCATGGCCAGTCCCCATGTGTTGTACTGAAGTGCTTTCCGACCCTCTCGTCTGACAAATCAAGGGGACCTAAGACCTACCTAGCCTTCATGCTTCATTTTCCCTGTACAAGAGCTCTGTCCACAGTACGCCTAAGTATACATGTTTGGAAATACCAAGGGAAAAAAGAGAAAGAGACACGTCAACAAATAATCACAATATAACTGTGATCACTAGCGGGGGAAGAGGCAGCAGGTCACCACTCCAGAAGGCCCACTGGAAAGACCGTAGGCCCACCCAAGAGGTAGCACTTAAGGACAGATTTCACCAAACAGGGAAGTGAGGGGAGGGCTTCCTGGCCAAGGAACACCACGTGAAGACATGCGGCTGTGAAAGAACCCGGAATGTTCTGGGCAAGGTGAGGAGCTCAGCGGGGACACGGCTTACGGTGAACAGGGGAGCCTCACGAAAAAAGTGGCCTAAAAGACAGACTGAAGGCAAATTTCCAGAGAGTTTTATATGTAATGTTACGGACTTTAGACTTCATTTTGTTGGCAGTAGAAGCTATCAAAAGATTTTACAGAGGCCGGCCTGGTGGCGTAGTGGTTGGGCTCATGGCTCCGCTTCGGCGGCCCAGGGTTAGCGGGTTCGGATCCTGGGCATGGACCTACACACTGTTCATCAAGCCATGCTGTGGAGGTGTCCCACATACAAAATAGAGGAAGATTGGCACGGATGTTAGCTCAGGGACAATCTTCTTCAAGCAAAAAGAGGAAGACTGGCAACAGATGTTAGTTCAGGGCCAATCTTCCTCATCAAAAAAAAAAAAAGATTTTACAGAGGTGAGTTACATAAGCAACAATATTATTAAGAAAACAATGTTAGAAGGCATCATGGAGGTTAGTTTGTATGGGAATGAAACTGGAAGCAGAAAACACAGATGAACAGTGGCTTAAACAATCCAAGAAATGATGAAGCCTGAGCTAAGGTAATAACAAATTCTGAGAAATCTTATTCAGAATACTGAATCAAAGTATTTTTAAGTTAACTACTGCAATAAGTTCTTATCACAACATAGGGTACTTCATTAAATCTCTTCTAAAAAATAGATCAGAAATGTAATTTAATTATAGGCATTTAAGAAGGAAACAAAAATCATTAAAAGATCAGATCTTTCTGATACCTCAAAAAAGGTTTAAAAAAATGTTTAAGTCCTTCACAAGTCTGTTTTAAAAACTGACTGCTTCTAAAAATTAATACTCATTAATATGTAAAGAAAAACATTAAATATCAAGTAATTTCAACTAAAATATGCAAGTATAAGAATATTTAAGCCCACCATTATAAAACAACTTAAAATTTCTTTTTTCTTTGTGTTTCAAGAAAGATACAGGAAATGTTTCCTGTAAATCTGATCATTTCAGTATATTTAACTCTAACTTTTTCTACTGTTGATGTATCCTTATTTTTTCAGTTTTTGCCTGCTAATCTTATTCTTAATCACTAAAAGAATATATTTAAAAAAATTTTTTTAACAATTCAGCTGCTTTGAAATTCAGTCACTCTATAACAGTAAGAACTTGTCTTTCTAGATGAGAATTTCCTTTCCTTAACAAAAAGTTTGCAAACCAATCAATTTTTAAGTAGTGTAACTGTTAAAGACTTAAGTTTTAAAGAAAAGTAGATATATCGCAACCTAAAATATTACCTAATGTCAAAACTATCAAACAATCCTATTGCCTTTGATGTGTCTGAATATGCAACTTTTATTTCTGGTACAAATGGGACAAATAAATGGCTTAAAGTAATATACCAAGTTTCAGCTACATACTGGCAAACGTTTCATAGAGATCAGACGATTAACACTGTGACATGCTAAATAAATGATTTTATAGACATATAAATATGAGTTTAAATGCCAAATAAATATTAGATTTTAACAATCTAAACTCTAGCCTCTTGGGTGAGCTCCTGTCCTACAGGCCTGTGAGTATGCATCATAATTATATAAGAAGCTCTCTAGGCAGCAATGAATCTGACATTTAGTTTTACTTTCTAATAAAGTTCATTCCAACCAAGAGTGGGTAGTTTTCAATTCCCCCCAAAAAAGTTTTGGAAAAAAGACTCTATTTGACAATGATTATTTCTATAAAATTGTTTCATGAAAATTAGAAGTATTAGGGCCAGTTTAATTAAAAGTATAATTACTTTAAAATCTGAATCTGGTGATTTTTTATTTCTTCCTTACCAAAACTTTTCCTCATTTAACAAAGAGCCCTGAATTATGATACAGCAATTAATCATCAGATAAAGTCTGAAGTTTAGTTACCTATTAAACATAATTTTTTTTTACAACCTATACTGCTGTAAGATAAAACAATTTCTATTTCAAAAAGTAAATAAATAAAGCTGACTATGTCGATGCCACTATAATTTCTTATATCATTTTGCTATAATATACAAAAAGTAATCCTACACAAATCTTCCTGTTTATCAACTTTCACATAGTTGATACATTTAAGCACCTAATAATAACTGCTGCTTCTACTGTGTCTTTGGTACTTTACAAACAGATTGGGTGAGGTAACTCAGCCTCCCTCAGCAACCAGAGGAGGTAAGTACTGCCAGCCCATTTTACAGACATGAACGCCTGAAGTCCCAGGTCAGTAATGAGAAGAGTCAGGCTTTAAGTCCAGGTCTTCTAAATGCCAAAACTCACAATTTTGCCACTATCCTACCATGCAAATAAAGAGACAATCTAGCCTTAGAGTAGAAATCTCTCATTTTTTGAAAAATGGAGAGAAAGACGCAAGTGCTATATAATGGTCCAATTCCAAGTATCATACCATCACAAGGTATACAGGAACCAAGTGATGTCTTTTAAAAACACAGCTGCTACCTGCCAATAACAGATATTGCTACTGAAGTTATAATTTAGTTCCCTCCAATATGCAATTGTACTAAGAATAGTGACAAAATTAATTTCACTTCATTAACTAAATGATTTGTAATTGAAAATCTTCATAAACTCAAATAATTTTTAAATGAAATAAATGTACTCTTTTCCTCAAAATACTACTTTCATATGTCTTTCTCTGAGATCCTATATGTCTGAAATGCCCAGTTTATATTGTTATAACCACACCTTTTACAGTACAGTAACAATTCCAAAGGGAACCTCGAGTATAACAACACTACCAGAATCAAATGTTTTGAAAATAATCATTCTTATCCATGTTGTTTCTATGGAAAAACTAGTGCTCTCGACTCGGGGAGGGTAGAGGAATTCTATTAATAAATTACTGAGTGATTTTTTTTTCTTGAAGGTGTTGGGAAAATCAAATTAACACATAACAATAGTTAGTGAGATATGACTCCATTTTCTGTAATAAACACCAAGATCAAAACGCAACCCAAGGTAAATTTCCTTGAAAGGGTCCCAGCAGGAGTTTTCCTTTTTGTATGTGATTTCCTCTCACCCACAGAAACCATGCCAAATATGTGCATGTGCCACTAACACTAAGCAGCACTTCCTTAATCACTCATTTCCAACAATTTATGGATGATCAGTGGCAAAAACAAGCAAAAATAATGAAAGAATGCAATGAAAGCTCACTGAGACCGAGCTGGACTTCCTACTTATTTCTGTGTCTCTTTAAGATGGAGGCCTGATACAAATTAGCCACTGGGGGGAAAAAGTCATCTGGTCATAAAATACAGTACAAGGTCACTTTTATGTAAGTTTGCCAAAAGGGACATAAACCAGGACAATTTCAAACTGTGACACAGGATAGAAACATATTAAAACAATCTCTGTTCCTCCTCTCTTGTGCTGTCATGGTGCTCAGCTTTATAGACCTTCCAAGCACCGGCATGGAGCTCTTCGCTTCCACCTGGTCAGTCTAATTAATTAAGAAAGGAAGTTACCTCAAATTTTGTACTTTTTGCTTTTATTATCAAGCACTTCGTTTGAAGTTACAGGAGTTAACCTCTTAATCCTACAGACCGTGTGCTACGTTCTGGACATTTGGGGATGTCTGGATGGTTTGGGTAATTAGTCAGGATGTTGCTGTCACTTACGTTAAAGTTTATGCCATGACTTCAAATCAAAGATAGGCATTAAGGTGAGGCACAATATAAAGTTACTCCCAGAAACATCTTTGGTTTATGAATTAATCTGTCATTGATGAGATTTTTTTTTTACTTTCATTAAGTTGTTGAATTTTTTCCTCATAATATTTTAATTCAAAGTAAAATGTTAAAATATAATATGAAACAAACGCATTCCTAACTCCCATTTAAACCTCAGCCAGACGTTAGACCTTCCGAGTTCATCACGCGACGGGAAGATATCTTCTGACGTCACCCCGTGTACTCTAGAGGTCTCTGAGGCAGAGTGCAGAGACCCCCAGAGCTGGTCTGCAGCATGGCAGGAAGAGCAGCGCTGCTGGCTCCAAGACCCTCATGCTCAGGTACACAATTGAGAGACCAAGGTAAGAACTGCAGAGAAAGCATCTCCACTAGGAAACGAAACTAAACAAAACTCAGCAGGCGCAATCTTTTTATCAGAGTTGAAACATTAAGATGTAAGCACGGGGTCAGGTTCAAACACACACGAACATATATAATGCTCGATACAATAAATATAGGTGACAGTGAAATAATCTAAATTTCATAAACATTTAACTGCTAACAGTAAGAGTTCCAAGATAAAAGTTACCTTCTTATTAAAAAAAAGCATTTGCTTTATCAAAACCATTTACATTCTCCTACCCTTGAGAACTATAAAGAATGGGAATAGCGAGGAGATGGTCCTAATAAAATAGAAACATACGCCGTGGTAAGCAGAGAGAAGAAAGGCTATTTAAGGCCCTTAAAAGGACATGGTCAACCCCCAGGCCTAAAATGTCCTGTTTGAATTAACATAGGGTTTAATTAAAAACTAAGTAGAGAATTCTGCTTAATTTGATTTTCAATTCAAGCTCTGCATCTGCCTGCGGCTAGTGGCCAATTTCCGCATCTTGGCACAATATGCAAGGGGCTGTTTTAAAATCGATCGCCCAGGGGAATCAATGGGAGTATGGTGGGGCCATATGCCATTCAGGGACTCCACCAGACTTAGACACAGTAAAACAGCACCAGGAGGGTGGCCAAAAGAAAAAAAGGGAAATTTAACTTAACTATATTACAAGATTGTTACTACTCAAATTAATGCGTGGAATCTACCGATTAGAAGTGTTTTCTGAGATCTCGTCAATATTGTCCTGGAACTAGATGTGTCAAATGTAACCGATGAGCAAAGAGCTTTAAAGGGATATACAGAAATGTATAACTTGCTCGTCAGCTGTGATTGTGGTCATTGACACACTCACTTCAACAGAGCAACAGAGTTAATGACTATGATACAACCTACAGTTCTGTGTAAAGAACTAGAGATCTGAACATTATCTAGAATCTGCACAAGTAAATACCAAAACAGATAACAGAAAGGCACAATATTGAAAGGCTCAAATGTATACTTTACACACTTAGACTTAACCATACAAAGCTAATAACCCTCAAAACTTTCATGTAATTGATTTTAAAACTGAAAAATATGAATATTTTAAAATACCATGCCATGATTACCCCAATTTTAAAGCTTTCTAAACATTCCTAACAGCGTCTAGAATGTACTTTATCTTCAAGTAAGTTTGATTCTGCTTCAGTCCATGCTATTTCAAAATGGGAAAAATAGTACAGCATCTTAAAATTGCCTAGGATAATAGTATGTGTGAATAATTAAGAGCCGACTATAGTGTATTCAGTTGCTTTCTGATGATCCCATATAACACTGATATTTTCTAGAATACCTACCAGTCAAATGCATTAAGCTCTAAGATAATGGCAATAATAGCTAACATTTACTGAGATAAATCCTGGGCTATGCACTTCACACGAATAATCTCCTCTCATTTAATCCTCTAAATAATACAGTAAGAGGGGGACGGCCTGGTGGTGTAGTGGTTACATCTGTGCACTCCACTTCGGCGGCCTGAGGTTTGCAGGTTCAAATCCTGGGTGTAGACCTACACACCGCTCATCAAGCCACATTGTATGTGGCGGCATCCCATGTACAAAATAGAGGAAGATGCGCACGGATGTTAGCACAGGGCCAACCTTCCTCACCAAAAAAAATAAGTAATAATACAGTAAGGTAGCTATCATTACCATATCCATTATACAGAAAGAACACCTGAAATTTCGATTAAGTAACTAGCCCGGGCAGTCTGACTCTAAAGACAAACCTTCTCCCCTCAGTACCCTCAATGTCTCCTCCACTGGCCCCTTCCCCTGAGCATACTAAGTAGAATTATTCTACAGTGTCTACCTCCAAGCTACAACCCCATCCTCCTCTTTTCTTTTTTTTGGTGAGGAAGATCAGCCCTGAGCTAACATCCATGCCAATCCTCCTCTTTTTTGCTGAGGAAGACCGGCCCTAAGCTAACATCTATTGCCAATCCACCTCCTTTTTTTCCCTTTTTCTCCCCAAATCCCCAGTAGATAGTTGTACGTCATAGTTGCGCGTCCTGCTAGTTGCTGTATGTGGGACACCGCCTCAGCATGGCCGGACAAGGGGTGCGTCGGTGAGCACCGGGGATCCGAACCCGGGCCACCAGTAGTGGAGCGCACGCACTTAACTGCTAAGCCACGGGGCCGGCCCCCATCCTCCCCATTTCTTTAACAGCATTAAAGACCAAATTCTTTAAATTGGTTTCTACAACTCCCATTCGTTCCCCAGCTACGGAAGTCAAATAAATAATAACTATACTGAGCTCTGCCTTCTTGCTCTCGTCTTAAATCCTTTGCTGTGTTTGAGAATTAACTGGTCATGTCGATTATATCCTACAATCACTCAACACGTGGGTCCCCTTTGAGATCAGGAAATGCAGCTGGCGACCTTGAGGAATTTTGAGGTGACTACCATAGTCAAAGATATGCTTAGAAAGGAATATTCTTTTCAACGTGTATAGAGAGACTCTCTCTATAGAGAGAGTCTCTCTATAGAGAGACTAGAAGTAATAAATTTAGAGAGAAGAATTGCTGTACAAAAGTAGGTAAAAAATATCTTTAATTACCTTCTGGTATCCCTCCCCAAGCTGATTCTCCCCTTTGACCTTAGTCTACAAGGGGCAACAGGAGAACAGTGACATGTCACTGGGTTTTCGTGTCATTTGTTTTTAATCTAGAGATGGTTGCTAATTCTGCTCCAACAGATTTAGCCAAGTCCCATTTCTAGTTGGTTAGTTCACAAGAAGGGAGGAAATTAATTTGGAAGCAAGGGGTTTGTCCAGATTGCACACTGCTTTTAAAAATAATCTATTTAACTAATAACTAGATTTTTATAAAACACATGACCTAAGTAGAAACACCTATAATACCAAATATGAAAATATACATTGAACACTGGGCTTTACCAGTTGTTTTACATTTGGTAAGATTACACATGGGGCAGAGATGGAAGAGGGTGAACTTTGCATATTTAAAGCAAACATCAACATGGAAATTTTATGACATATGTTGAAACACTGTTTAACAGAGCCAGGTGCCTGACTGACTTAGTATGGTGCTATCTCTACAAAACACAGTGTTATCACATTGTGTGCCGCATGTACTTCTTTCCCTAGTGACATATGTTGAAAATCTGACGTGTATTTATCTCTAAATATATTTAAAGAAAATGATAGAGGCAAAAATCCTTTGCCAACTTCCTGTTGTCTATAGCATAAAATCGAAACTACCTGGCAGAGGACTCAAGGCCTCCAGGAGTTGACCCCGACGAGCTTCCCGTGTACCCTGACCTCACATTCTCCATTCTATAGCTAAGCATCAGCCATTCCCTCAACTCCAGCAGAATGCATGCCTTTGATCAAGCCTGGCGTGCCACACTCTAGCAACCCCTGCTCAGCCTTCAAGTCTGAGCTCAAGTGCAGGCTGACTCCTCCTGTGAAGCCTTCCCAGAGTCCCGAGGCAATCAAGACAGCCACTCCTGCAGTGCCTCCCATAGCACCTTGTTGTTTTGAAAGTTCGTCACACTGCATGCTATTTGCTTGCATCTCTGATTTCTCTTTCTGTCCATCCCTTGAAGGCAGGAGCCCTGTCTTTGCATTTCTGTCCCCAGCAAGCTCCTATAATAGCATAATAATTATTACTTAGTAAGCGCTTAGTAAAACTCTGTCAAATTAATGAATATCCATCAAAGGCTCCAAAATTCTACAGAAATTGCTTTCTCAAGTGTCTCCAATGATCCTGATATTCTTTCCTTCAGCTCCTCTTCAATGTAACATTTTACATTCCATTCTCCTAGAAATTGTCTTTTGGCTTCCAAGAGATCATTCTCCTTTTGTTCTCATGCTATCTGACGGCACCTGCTCAAAATTCTTCCTTGCTCCTTTGCTCCATAGCACTCCACAGTCCTCTTTTCTTCTCCATCCCTTTTGTCCTTGGTCATCTCATCCACCTTGTGGGCTTTAAGAGTGCTCTCCACAGTGTTGACACAGGAAGAACACACTTTGGTGAGGTTAGAAGCAACCTCTGGGTTTCAGTACTAGTTCTGAAATTGTACCTATGTGTTCTTAGATAATTTAATAACATTTAATATCTTTACACCTCAGTTTTCTCTTTATAAAAGGAAAGTTTGAACTAAATCCCTTTCAGCAATAAAACTTCCTATAATTTCTTCAAGAAATTATGAAAACTCAAAGATCTTTTTAAACTGAAACTATATAATCCTTTTACATTACATAGATGACAAATAATTTTAAAATATCATGATAAAAAACAATTCCAGGGCCAGCCCTGTGGCTTAGCGGTTAAGTGCGCGCACTCCGCTGCTGGCAGCCCGGGTTCGGATCCCGGGCGCACACCGAGGCACCGCTTCTCCAGCCATGCTGAGGCTGCGTCCCACATACAGCAACTAGAAGAATGTGCAACTATGACATACAACTATCTACTGGGGCTTTGGGGAAAAAACGGAGGAGGATTGGCAATAGATGTTAGCTCAGAGCCGGTCTTCCTCAGCAAAAAGAGGAGGATTAGCATGGATGTTAGCTCAGGGCTGATCTTCCTCAAAAAAAAAAAAAAAAAAACAATTCCAATATATATATACCAGTTTTCTCAACGTCAGGTTTGACTGCCAGACTCAACCATCTATTTTGTTCTCAGTACATTTACTAAATATGAAATCAACTGTTAGTTTTCAACCACAGACTATTAAAGTATGGAATAATATCCAGAAAACAGAAAGGTGAATCCACTGACACAACACTTTAACTATCACCTCTCAGTGTTCCTTCATGGCATCCTTCAATATATAGGTCTAAAATGTGCTATACTTAAGGTTTAAAATCAGAAGAGTTGTCAAAATATTAGACTAAATAATTTCATTCCTAAGAATCCACAAAAAGTTATATGAAAGTAATAATAATAATTCACAAGTTTACAACTTTCCCACGCCAAATTTACTTAATTGGCATTATATTATTATTCAATAATAAGATATGTAGGTACACTTTCACTCCATATTTCACAATATGAATAGAACTAAACATTAAAAAGATGTAATGTGTCTATAAACTGTAACATTAGAACTCATTTTATCAAGTTTAAAAGTCACCCAAAAAGTATTAACTAGTTAAATCTTTGCAGTAGGTTCCAAAATTTATAGCAAAGAACTCCACAAGCTATAAATAGAAACGCTGTTCCTTTCACTTTAAAATATAATGTTCAAGGATAGATGAAGTTGTTACCACTTATAAAGTGTGAATTAAAGTCTCTCATTTTGCCCACTTCTAATCCTCCCACATTCGCCTAAGATCAGTAGGTCACAGTATCTTGGGAATTTGACTATCTAATGGAGCATGTTTGATTTTATAACACGCTACTCTCCTGAAAATACTGGATGTGAAATAACTTTTACATCAAAATATATTTTAAGATTTTTAGAATTTCACATCATGCTTTAAATAAATGAAATAGCCTAAGAAAGGAATAATAGCTATCATATCAGGTTTATTTACTCTACAAAAGAATACTCCACCAACTCTGCACACACTGTAAAAGCATTCAAAGGTCGAAAGATGACTTCCTCCCTGTGGACATGCCAAATAATTCAATGTGCAATATTATTAATATTATTGTTAACATTATTAATATGTTGTTGTTATTATTAATTAAATTTTTTACATTCCAGTCAAATGGTTGTTTAAGCCTACTTTTTCTAGTTCAACATGAATGATATTTAATTCCAAAACACGATTCACTTACCTTCTTCAGGCCAGCAAAACCTTCTGATTCCAGAAAGAAAAAGGCAAAGGGCATCAATACAAATAAACAAAGATTGGAAAAGAGAGAAGCAAGGTTCCACAAACCTATAAGGAGGACAACAACAGAAGAAAGATAAGTCAAATATTGATAGGCCTTGTCCAAGAAAATTACTATGCTAAATTATGAGATTAGTCAAATTTTTAATAGTAAAAATAAACATAAACTTGAAGGGAGAGGCCTAACACATGACCTAAACTTAGAAATTATAAAATAATTATATATTTATTTAAAATTTTTATAATTTGGTAACTTGTACCTACTGGGAAAAGCCAATATAAAAACTAATGATTTTTCCTCATGCTCTAAAATAAATTGACTAAAGATATGACATATGCTGAGATCCAAAGACACAGCCTCTTTAGACTTATTGGCACCTGATTATTTAAATCAGAGCCACTAGCATTTACTGAGCACTTAATAAATGCCAGATACTCTACTAAACATTTTACATGCATAATCTCGTTTAATTTGAGCCTCATAAAAACCCTAAAAGTAATAATTAGCATTTGTTGAGCCCTTATGTGCCAAGAACTATTCTAAGTGATTTACAGATATTACACAAAGTCATTTACTCTTCACAGCAAACCCCCAACAAGACAGAGGCACAGGCTAGTTATATAACTTGCCAAGGTTACAGAGCCTGCAAGTGGCAGCACTAATTCCTGGGATTTTTAAAAACCACTACATCACAGAAGTTTTAGTAAGTAATTCCAAGTGGGAAAGAAAAAGTAAGAGAGGCAGGCAAGCTCACATCACCTGTTCCATTTTTGGCACATTCTGCACTCTAATAAAACCACAATGAAAAGCAGCTAAGATAATAAGAATAGATTTAGAAAAAGACAAAACTTCAGGTGTGTCATTGAGATAGTATTGGGCCCAACATCTTATACTTTTTATAGGTAAAACTGATTTAAATTTTAAATCAAATATAAAACTGACTGTCAGAATAATGGCTATAATCTTTATAAAATTTATAAAATCAAGAGTCAAAGATAAAAATTATGCTATGCATAAATCCAATGAACTACATGCAATTATAATTCAGTGCTTTTGAAATCAAGCAACTAATGCTCTTTCAAGGCCCTCATTTACAAGGCACTGTTCCAGGCACTGGAGACACAGTAATGAACACAACAAAAGCCTCTGCCCTCACAGGGCTTACGATCCAGACGGACGGACACTGCACATGAGTGGTCAAGGAACCAAAGTAAACTAGTCCCCAACTGTGTTGGTTACAAATTAACATACATGTTTCATGATTGCCCTAGGTCATTTTGGAACAGCATGGAGTACAAACAGAAAGAATGAATGTAGCACTTGTACAGGTTACCCAGAGAGATGTACTCCCTTTAGAGGATAAGATGATGTAATTAACAAAATCAACATAGTTTCTTATTCAAAAATCTAGATAGATTAATAAATTTCACAATATACTTATCTTAGCAGGAAATAAAATGTTTTACAAATTTTTTTAGAAAACAGTATCTTACATCTTTCAGTGGAAAAACTTTAATTTGAATTTCTTAAAGTAAAAGTTGTTTTAAAATACTTTTCTACTTTCCAACCTTTAAAAAAAGATGATGACCATCTTAACCCTTTTCTTTATTCAAAGGGGTTCTAATGATAGCCGATGGTCTTACTGTATTAACCACGGAGAAGAGCGCATGGAATGGAGGCTCAGTGCACAAACGGGTTTCAGAGAGGCCTGGGTTCAGCCCCAACTGCACTTCCACGCACCAACCTTGCTAAGTCACAGGTTCGCCGTCCATAAGGCGAGGCTGAGGACCGTGTCTACAGGTGGTGTTGAGAATTAAGTGAAATAATGCCTGTAAGACAAGCAGCACAACCCCCGTGACAAACTAAGCACTTCGTGACTTTTTGCTTTTAGTAATAGTCACACCCCCAGAGGCTACTAACATACAGTTCTATTAGCTTCTGTATCATACTTTCTGAGTACTGATGTTCACTTTCTAGTTTTCCTCTCATCTCTCTCTCTGCAGGTGTCTCAGCTCTTGTTTTTTGTTACCAGCAGTTTACATGTGTCCAGCAACAATCCCTCCCCTCCCCTAACAGGTAAGGTAAAGGCACCATCTACAGCACTTCTTGAGAATTGTACCTAAACTAAGAATCAGTGGGCAGGGATCAAAGCTGTGCCCTCCAGGTTAAGTTCATAAACTTGAGTGCATGGTCTTTCACCTCTACCTTGCTCAACAGCATTTTATCTTCATTATGGTTTCCAAGGAAGTTACTTCCAGCACAACTATAATTAGTATTATGTAAATTATCACATAATAAATTATTATTCTTTTGGGCTGCAAAACCACAATTGTCATACGTTACTTTGTTTAGGCATGGCAGAAAATAGAGCAATGCCAATTTTAAATCATTTGTGTTAAAAAGATAAAAGTGTATTCAATTTAAACAAGATAGTTTTAGTCCAATGAAATATCTCACAGTACTTCAGAAAACTATAAAAAACAATATGTACTATTTCTTAGGCACCTAACATCTCAGGTATTGTTGTGGATACTTTAGGTTTCTACCCCAAATGCTTTATGATAAGGTAGGTCCTCTCTTTTACGGATGGCCTTACAGTTCAGAAACATGCCCTTGTCCCAGAGCTGGAAAACAGCTAAGCTGCTCTTTCCAATATGCTGCGATGTTTTTAAGCAACATAAACTCCACCGCTTCCTACACTTCTCATATTTTTTACAAATGCCTGAAAATTTTATCATTATAAATTCTAGGTCTAAGTTCCATGAGGCATGGATCATATTTCTACAACAGTGGTTTTAGTGCTAAGGAATCAATAACTAAGAGTTGCATGAATGAACATTACAATCTATATAGATAAATGTTAACACATTTACGAAGGAAACACCCTCTAAGGAAAAGCTTATGGGGCAAACTAAGGAAGGAGTTTTAGAATTAAGTCTTGATTGTCAGTGTAAAACGAAGAAAATCACAACATATATAAAAATTTTAAAAATTAATTTCTAACAAATTTGAGTTATAAGTGACATAAAATAAACTACACACTTAAAGTAGACAATTTCATAAATTTTGACAAAGAATGCACCAGTGACGCCATCACCATAATGAGGATAATGAACATATCCATCAGCCTGAAGTTTCCTCATACCATTTTATAATCACTGCCTCCTTCCACTCCCCACCACACTCCCTCTCTGCCACTGATACTGTACTTTAGAAAAGACTGTACTTTCTAGAATTTTATATAAATGGTATGTGTAGTATGTACTCTTGTTTTTGTCTGGCTTCTGTCATGTAGCCCAACTATTTTGAGATTTTTCAACACTGTGACATGTATTAGTAGTTCGTCACTTTGTATGTATCAGAGTGAATCCTGTTACTGGATTGCATCCATTCACCTGCAAACTGCTATCAGGGTTTTCCCCAATTTGTGGCTATTACAACTAAAGCTGTTATTAACACTCATGTACAAGTCTTTACATGGACATATGCTTTCATTTCTTTTGGGTAAACATGGGGGCATGGAATGGCTGTCATATGGTAAGTGTATGTTCAACATTTCAAGAAACTGCCAAAATGTTTTCCAAAGTGGTTGTATAATTTTACATTCTCACCAGCAGAGTTCAAATTTCATCCACACTTCACCAAAATATGGTATGGCCAGTGTTTTTAGTTTCAGTCATTCTAATAGGTGTATAGTGGTATCTCATAATTATTTTAATTTGTATTTCCCTAATGAATAACTAATGATATGAACATCTTTTCATGAACTTATTTGCCATCCACTTATATTTTCTTTGGTGAAGTGTCTCTTCAAATCTGTTGCCAATTGTTTCACTGGGTCGTTTGCTTACTTATTATTGAGTTTGGCAAGTTCTTTACATACTCTGAATACAAGTCCTTTATCAGATACAAGATTTGCAGATATTTTCTGCCAATCTATGGATTGCCTTTTCATCCTCTTAACAGTATCTTTCAAAGAATAAAATTACTTAATTTTGACAAAGTCCAATTTATCAATGTTTTCTTTTATGGATCATGCTTTAGCTATCTTACCAAAAAATATGGTCTAGCCCAGTGTCACAGAGACTTTCTCCTATGTTTCCTTCTACAAGTGTTACAGTTTTAGGACTTACATTTAGGTTTACGTTCTTTTTGAATTAATTTTTGTATACGGTGCCAGGTATGGATTGAAGTTCATTTTTTGCCTAGACTATCCTATTGCTCCAACACTAATTTGTTGAAAAGAATATCTTTTTTCCATCAAATTGCCTTCACACTTTATGCTGAAAACAAATTGAAAATATATGTGTGGATATATTCCTGGACTCTCTATTCTATTGAATTGATCTATTTATGTATCTTTATGCTGATACCCCATGGTCTCAATTACTATGGCCTTAAAATAGCCTTTGAGTCAGGTAGTAAGTCCTCCAATTTTGTTCTCTTTCAAAGTTGCTTTGGCTATTCTAAGTCCTTTGAATTCCCATCTGAATTTTAGATCAACGTTTCAATTTCTACAAAACAGCCAGGTGGGATTTTAACTGGGATTGTATTGAATCTATAGATCAACTTAAGGAGAACTGATATCTTAACAGTATTGTCTTCTAATCCATGAACACGGTGTATCTCTCCATTTATTGTGGCACTCTCTAATTTTTCTCAGCAGTGTTTTATAGTTTTACAGTATATAGGTCTCACACATCCCTAAGTATTTCTTATTTTTGATGCTACTGTGTATAAATGGGATTGGTTTTTAAATCCATTTCCAATTATTCACTGCTAGTATATAGCAATGTAATTGAGTTTTGTATTTTGATCTTGTATCCTGCAACCTTGCAAAATTCACTTATTAGTTCTAATAGCTTTTTCATAATAAATTCCATCTGAATTTCTAAATAGACAATCATATCACCTGTTAATAGAGACAGTTTTACTTTTTCCTTTCCAACCCTGAATGTCCTTTATTTTTTAAAAATGACCAGAACAATGTTGAATAGAAGGGTAAGAGGGGACATCCTTGTTTTGTTTCTAATCTCGGGAAAAGCATTCAGCCTTTCACTATTAAGTATGAGGTTACCTGTAGGGTTTTCATAGATGCTCTTTATTAGGATGAGGAAATTCCCTTTCCTCTCTAGTTTGCTGAGAGATTTTATCAGGAACAGACGTTGAATTTTGTCGTGTGCTTTTTCTGCATATATTGTGATGACCATAAGACATGTTTAGCGTGTGAATATGGTAAATTACATTCATGGATTTTTTCAAACATGATGCATTATTCTTTTTACTTGTTATATTTGATTTGCTAAAATTTTGTTCAGAATTTAGGCATCTATGTTCACGAGGGATATTGGTCTGTAGTTTTCTTTTCATCTACAGTCAGTCTGGTTTTGGTATCAGAGCAATGCTGCCCTCAATGAGTTAGGAAGTATTCCCTCATTTTCAAATTTCTCAAAGTCTATGTAGAATTGGTACTATTTCTTCCTTAAACGTTTGGTAGAACTGACAGTGAAGTCCTCTTGGCCAAGAGTTTTATTTGTGAGAATATTTGTAACATTTCCACAACATCTGAGAGGGCTTCAGTAATTTTTGTCTTTCAAGGAATTTTCCCATTTCTCTAAATTGTTGAATTTATTGGCATAAAGGTGTTCATAACATGCACTAACTATCCTTTCAATAGCTGTGGAATCTGTAGGGACGTCACCTTTCTCATTCCTGATATTCGTAATTAATGTCTCCTTTTTTTTTTGCTTGATCAATCTGGCTACAGCCTTATCAATTTTATTGATTTTCTCTGTTTTCTATTTCACTGATTTCTCCTCTCACCTTTTTTCATTTCCCATCTTCTCCTTACTTTGGACTTCATTTGCTCCCCTTTTTCTAGTTTTTTAAGGTGGAAGCTGTGGGAACTGATTTGAGACCTTTTTTTCTTTTCTAAAACAGTCATTTTAGTGCTAAAAATTTTGAATTGTTTTATTTTCATTTTCATTCAGTTCAAAGTACTTTCAAATTTCCCCTTTGATTTCTTCTTTGACCTACGAGTTATTGTGAAGTATGTTATTTAGTTACCAAATACTTGAGGGATTTTCCAGATATGTTTCTGTCACTGATTTCCCATCTAATTTCATCATCAGAGAACATATTTTGTATGACTTAAATCCTTGCAAAAGTATTGAGACATTTTATGGCATAGAGTATGATTTTCTTGGTAAATGTTCTCAGTGTACTTGAAAAGAGTGTGTATTCTACTATTGTTGGGCAGATAGTTCTACGAATGCAAATTAGGCCAAGTTGGTTAAGAGTGTTATTCAAGTCTTCTAGATCCTTAATTTTTTCCTGTCTACTTGTCCTATCAATTATTGAAAAGGGGATACTGATATATCTGAATATAATTGTGATTTTGACTATTGATCTTTTCATGTTCTTTTGATGAATGAACTCCTTCATCATTATGAAATGATCTCCTTTATGCCTGGTAATATTCCTTATACTTTTCTGATAATAATATACCAATTCCAGATTTCTTTTTATTAGAAGTAGTATGGTATATCTTTTTTCTCTATTGCTGTTAACCTATTTGTGTCTTTATATTTAAAGTGTGTTTCTTGTCGGCAGCATATACTTATGTCTCTCTTTTATTCAATCTGACAATCTCTGCCTTTTAATTGGGGTTTTAGACCACTGATGTTTATTGATATGGTCAAGTGTAAGTCTATCAGTTTGCTGTTTTCTACTTGTCCCATTGTTCTGTCTTCCATTTTTCTTCTTTTTCTGTTCTCCTTTGGATTAACTATTTTTATGATTCCATTGTATTTCCTTTGTTACTGACTATATCTCCTTGTTGAGGTATTTTAGGGTTATTTTCAGGTTTGTCACATACACCTTTAACTCATCACAATCTGCCTTCAAGTGACATTACAACACTTCAAGTACAGCATAAGAACATCACAACAGTGTATTTCCATTTCTTTCCTCCTGCCTTTGTGCTATTGTTGTCATACATTTTACTCGTACAACACGTACAACACGTTATAAAACTCACAATACATTGTTACTTTTTTATTTAAACAGCCAATTATCTTCTTTTTTTTTTTAAATACATCTTCCCTGACAATCCAGGTCCTTGTCACAAACCTATTTACTTATTTTTTTTTTCAGATTTTTTATTTATTTTTTCCCCCAAAGCCCCAGTAGATAGTTGTATGTCATAGTTGCACATCCTTCTAGTTGCTGTATGTGGGACACGGCATCAGCATGGCCAGAGAAGCGGTGCGAACCCCAGGCCACCAGCAGCGGAGCGCGCGCACTTAACCTCTAAGCCACGGAGCCGGCCCGCCAATTATCTTTTAATAAGATTTATATAATAAAGAAAAACTCTTTTGTATTTACCCACAAAATTGCCACTTCTAGTGCTCTTCATTCTGTTGTAGATCCAGATTTCTATCTCCTACCAATTTGCTTCTGCCTAAAGGACTTCCCTTATTTTTTGTAGTACAGGTCTACTGGTGATGAATTTTTACTTTTTGTACTCTGACACCCATCTTTATTTTGCCTTTGTTTTGGAAAACTATTCTCACTGGATACAGAACTAGTTTGACAGGGTTCTTCTCTTTCAGTACTTTAAAGATGTTACTCCACTGTCATTTGGCTTGCATTTTTTCCCACAAGAAATATAATATGATTCTTACTATTGCTCCTCTGTACTCTATGTCTTTTTCTCTGAATGCTTAAGATTTTCTCTTTATCACTGGTTTTGACCAATTTGATGATATGTCTTGGTATAGTTTTCTTCATGTGTCTTGTATATAGGGCCAGGTGAGCTTCTTGGATCAGCAGGTTTATAGTTTCATCCGATCTTGAGATTTTTATGCCATTAATTTTTCAAATGTTTTTTCTTAACCCTCCATCCTTCAGAACATCAATTATATCACTGATGCCCTGGTCAGTTTTTCAGCCATTTTTTAATTTGTATGTTTCTTTTTTGGACAGTTTTCTACTGCTATGTCTTCAAGTTCACTGATCTCTTCTGCAATGTTTAATCTGCTTTTATTGCGTTCAATGTATTTTCATACCAACATTAAGGGTTTCATCTCTAGAAGTTTGATTTAGTTCTTTTTTTACCTCTTCTTTTTTTACATCAATATGTTTCATCTTTCCTCTAGCTTCTGGGAAATACGAAATAGAGTTATAAGAAATGTTTTAATGTTCTTGTCTACTAATTCTGAATCTGTGTCAATAGTGAGTCAGTTTTAATTGACTGATTTTCTCCTCATTATGGGTTGTTATTTTCCTGCTTTGTACTCAGCTGCAGACTCAAAGTAGGTAGAGTGGACCTCCAAAGATATCCACATCTTAATCCCTGGAATCTGTGAATATTTTATGTTACATGGTGTATTAGTCCTCTAGGGCTACCGTAAGAAAGTATCACAAACAGGAAGGCTTCAAACAACAGAAACTTATTCTCTCACAGTTCTGGAGGCTAGAAGTCCAAAATCAAGGTGTTAGCAGGGCCAAGCTCTTTCTGAAGGCTTTAGGGAAGAATTCTTCCTTATCTCTTCTGGTGGCAGCCTGTAATATTTGGCATTCTTGGGCTTGTAGATGCATCACTCCAATCTCTGCCTTTGTCTTCACATGACCTTCTTCCTGGGGTGTCCGTGTTTCTGTTTTATCTTCTCATAAGGACACTAGTAATTGGATTAGGACCCACCTTAATCTAGTATGACCTCATCTTAATTAATTACATCTGCAAAGATATTATTTCCAAATGAGGTCACATTCTGAGGTTCAAGGTGGACCTGAATTTGGGGGTAGGGGGACACTATTCAACCCAGTATACAGGGCAGAAAGGATTTTGCAGATATAATTAAAGTTATGGACTTTAATAAATAGAGATAGGGAGATCATCCTGGATTAGCCTGATGGGTGCAACCGAACCAAATTAGCCTTTAAAAGCAGAAAACTTTCTCCAGCTGGAGTCAGAGAGATCCAGCAGAAAGGCAAGTCAGGGAGAAACTCAACCCACCTTTGCTTGGGGGGGGGGGGGGTGTCACATGGAAAACAAGAGAAAAGAAGCAGGTAGCTTCTAGGGCAAAGACCAGCACCTGGCTGACAGCTAGCAAGGAAATGGGGGCCTCAGTCCTACCACAAAGAACCAAATTCAGCCAATAACCTGAACGAGCCTGGAGGTAGATTCTTCCCCAGAGCTTCCAGTAAGGAATGAAACCCGGTGAAAATCTAAACATTTTTTGTTTGTTTTTCTGGGCCAAAAAGAGCCCATCAGTTTAATAAGATTTTACTAAGGGAAGTATTTAAACTGAGAATATGACAGCCCATTAATTTTATCCATCAGTGGAAAACAAGATGCTTCTCTGTGCCACTCTCTCTTTTCCAGGACTCTGCCCAGTGAGCTCCGGTCACCTTGGCCTCTCTGAACTCCCAGCTTTTCTCCTCAACCCAAAGAACCACTCAGCCCAACCTGGGTTTCCTCTGCAGCAGTGTGGCCTGCATTCCCATCCCTCCAGGCAGCACCTTGGAGCGGTCACAGCACTCACCTCTCATCTCTCAGGGATTACTATTCTTCACCGCCTATGTTTTCTTGAAAATCTCATTTCAGGTGAGAAGGTACAGTCAGCCCCTCCATATCTGTGGACGCAGAACCCATGAATACCGAGGGCCAACTGAAAGACTTGAGCATCCAGCAGACTTTGGTATCCTTGGGGGGGTCTTGGGACCAATCCCCCGCACATACCAAGGGACGACTGTTTATCTAGTCCCTCTCACTCCATCTTGGCCAGGCTATATTTAGCCTTTAACTGATCAGTTCCTCCTTTTTTGTTTTTTTATTTTTTTTTATAATTTTATTTATTTATTTATTTTTCCCCCAAAGCCCCAGTAGATAGTTGTATGTCATAGCTGCACATCCGTCTAGTTGCTGTATGTGGGACGTGGCCTCAGCATGGCCAGAGAAGCGGTGCGTCAGGTCGGTGCACGCCCAGGATCCGAACCTGGGCCGCCAGCAGTGGAGCACGCACACTGAACCACTAAGCCATGGGGCCGGCCCCTATATTTAGCCTTTAAAGTGTTTCTCTACCAACATTTGAAAATTGATTTTCTTAATTTTTCTTACTCCATGTCTGAGCCTTAGTTCCTGATAAAACAATAAATACAGGAAAAGCTCTAGGCATAAAACATCACAGCAGAGAGTACTTGTTCTTTACTCACTATCTTCATGGATTTGTTAACCATTAAAAAAATGTTTTTTAACCTGTAGTTACACTATTTCAAGTTGATCTCCCCAGATACTTACTGATAGCCTTGTCCCGTTTTTTTTAATTCCTTCAACATACAACTCCACAATGGAATAAAGCCTCAACCTCAACTCCTATGCCTTAGTTTTCTCTTAATAGATAAAATTGTTCTCTATTATGAATATCCATTTTCTTTATTCTCTTGCCCTAAATTCCTAAAGTTTAACTGTTTCAGTGTACATTCCTACAATGGGTCTCTAGGATACTTCACAAAAATCATCAAGCTTACTCTTGTCTCTCCGTTTTCTATACCCTTTCCATCATATTCTTTGATACATTTAGAAAGTACACTCTAATCAAATGATGATGTCCTAAAAAAATTTTAAACATAATAATGAAATAACTGCAAAGTCTCACTTTGTTAAACTCCTTCCTATTATGCTGTTCGATGCCTGCTACTTACAATTCACACTAAGAAAAAAAAAAACCATCTCCTAGGAAAAAAATGTACTAGTTTTATATCTTCTCCACAGAATTGCTTTAGATTGAAAGGACCTCTCTTCCTGTTTCTAATGGACTAAACAAAGATTTTTATTTCAACAAAATACTTAAGCAGATATAATCTCTGTAAGAATCTGAAATTAAGATTTGTTCAAAATAAGCAAGAGTTTACTTTTATTTTAGCGAACCGAGAATAACATAGAAACATAGAATTTTGGAGCAGAAAAGAACTCTAAGATCCCCTTGTTCAACTCACTCAGAAACTGGACTCTTTTCTAAAAGAAGTTAAGTAAATTCCTCACAAATTCCGTAACTTACAAATGACACACCTGGGATTAGATCCCAGCTCTCCTGCTCTTTCTACATTACTGTGCAATATCTCACACAACATTCTGGGTAAAAAGGCACAATATCCTGAATTGTGTTAATATCATCTGCTGAAAAGAGCACATCAGTTTAATAAGATTTTACTAAGAGAACTGTTTAAACTGAGACTATGACAGCCCATTAATTCTACCCATCTGTGTAAAACAAAATGCTTAGTTGAGCTTCTGATCAGTCTGTACACTAAAGCAGAACTAAACACTCCTACATTTGTTTATATTTGTGTGCACATGTACATCCACATCTTCTTAAAACACCAAAACATCTTTCAAATACAGAAAGGTTTTAACAACTCCAACTTCAATAAAGCATTGAATGTACTATATGTACTTTGTGTACTATAATATCCTCTAACAAAACAAGGTATTCACATTATTCATGATTTAAATGGCCTTCCCAGTCCTGATGCCAGATGTCTGAGTGAGTGGCACTTTATGTCTGACCAGCCTAGGTTTGCATCTACCAGCTATAGATGACCTGGAAAGGGGGATTCAACTCTGTGGTTCTATTTCCTCATGTACAAAATAGGCTATAACTTAATTCATAGGGCTCTCACGAAGAACAGAAGAGAAACAACATACCAAAACGTTAAACCAGGTGCCTCTCCCCGCCTTGTCTCAACATAATGCAAATGGTCCAAAAAAACTGAAAAATTCTAATGGACACCAGCAATTACACCAGATAAAGACAAGAAAGTGATGTGAGTTACAGCTAAAATTAGCTCTCAACCCTTTCCTTAAAGAATTATTCTCATTACACACAAAAAAGCTTATACAACAACATATATATATATATATATATATATATCTCTCACATTAAAAATATATTAAAACAATGACAAAAAATAGACATAGGAAATAAACTGCAAAGAAATACACCAAATTATTAACAATGTGAATGTGGACGAATTATAGATGATTTTTCCTTTCAAATTCTAAGTTTTCTATAAGGAGCACATAAAGACCCTTAAAAATTATGAAACATATATTTAAACTCCTTTGTGAAACTCAAAATTCTCCATATCCCTATGTTATATACTCCCCTACAAAATGCATATGAAGGGCAGAAGACCCAAAGCTGAACTGAGATGGAGATGCTACCCAGCAGTCACCAGCTACATGGTGCACTCACTCTATTTACTACCCTCACTGACTGCACAATTCAAATTCTAGCCTCAGCAAAATCACAAATTACCACCCGGCAGGGAGCTTCAAAGACTGGTCTCAAATAGTTGCAACCGTGAATATAAACCCCTTGAATGCTTAGAGTCCACTATACTTCTATAATCAGTGAGGAAAGAAACATTTTACTTCCATTTTTGCAATTTGAAACAATCAACTATCATTTGTAGCACAAAAGGAGACTTTTTTTACTGTTATTGATCTATAATTATACATACTTTCAGAGTTTCTGATCATATATGTCCCTTTCATGCAGTGAAAACTACAAATTCAAATTCTTCTCTGGGATTCTAAAGTTAAAAAATAAAACTTTGCCTTAGGCAAAAGGTCACAAATCAGTAAAAGTTTCTAACCAATACACTTAAAATGAAGATAGTTAGGAAAAGCTAAACAAAAAAAATCCGTATCCACAGATAGCAACAAGCAGCAATGTCTGCTGAACAAGTGAAAATGACAGGATGATCACAAAGGTTCTGAATACCAACTCATTTAGTTTGTCATGAAACTAGATGCCTTCTGTTATGCACTGAACTTTAAATATATATAATTTTTAAAAATTATTTCCCCCAACTGCCCTTTTTCCAAGAGACTCAATGTTACTACTGATGGTTTTGACAACCACAATTGTAGAAAAGTATATAATATAATCGAGAACCTCCACTGTATTTATTTTTGCAAGAAATATTCACTTAACACAAAGAATTTGAGAGTTGATGGTCTTATCCTACCTAACAGGATAATCACCTACATAAATAACCAGCTTTTTTCCAAAGTCTGAATAATTAAAAGCAAAAAATTAAGTTTATTAACCAGAATAAATGTGCAAGTTTCAGACTTAGCTTGTGCTAATTATCAAATCTGCAACATACAGAAAGTTAAAGTTACCATGAGAACATCTAATATATAGAAAAATAATATATCTAATACACATTCCTAAGTAGTAATTATATTCTTGGCAACTGTGTTAAACTTAGTAAGTTTCTGGCATTTTACAAACATACATCAGACACACACACATAAATATCCCTTAAGAATAGTCTATAGGGGCCGGCCCCATGGCGTAGCGGTTAAGTGCGTGTGCTCCACTGCTGGCAGCCCGGGTTCAGATCCCGGGCACGCACCGACACACCGCCTGTCAAGCCATGCTGTGGCGGCATCCCATATAAAGTGGAGGAAGATGGGCACAGATGTTAGCCCAGGGTCAGTCTTACTCAGCAAAAAGAGGAGGATCGGCATCGATGTTAGCTCAGGGCAGATCTTCCTCACAAAAAAAAAAAAAAAAATAGTCTATAATTTTCATAAAACATTTCTAAATTAAAAATTAGGGCTAATATACATAACATACTACCACTACCTTTATTTTATTATATATTATTACATGTTAATTTGTAAAATAAAAAGAAATATTAGTCAAATTTCTCTACTTCAGAAAGCTAAAATTACATGCTTCAATACAGTACACAGTAGAACTCTAAAAATTCAGAAACCCTGTAGTTTGTCTAAATCAGTATGCATGACGGCCTTTTTGAAAGATATCCAATGCCTATCCCCAAAAGAGGTATCTAAACTTAAAGATAATTTAATAATCCCAGAGTACTTAGTTTAAAACCAAACCAAACCAAACCAACTGAACTGCCAGAACACCATAGGATGCATTAACTTCTAGCTCCATCTGCTGGAGTCACAAAATATTTCAAAATACAACATAGAACGCTACAAAGCAAATATCTCTATCACTTTTCATCACATAGACAAAAAACTTCATGAATTTAAGAAAATTAATCCGAGTTCTTCCATATTCAATAATTTCCAAAATGACAAAACTAAGTTAAAACCAATATTTCAGTGGAATTGAGGCTCTAATCCAATTGTCAAAAAAGGACTTAAAAAAAAATTCTACCAAGAAAGCATAAGCCTTAGAGAAAAGACCACAAGTTTGTTCTTGAATAAGTGTTGTGAGAACTTCAAAATTAAATGCATATTTACTTAGAAGTAAAATAAAAAATAAAAAACAATTTTAGCAATGAGTTATGAAACTTTTTACCTTAATATAACTCCTTTCTTATAACAAAAAAGCAGTACATGTTCACTGTAGAAATATTATACAATGCAAATACCAAAAAAAAATTCATATCATATAATCCTACCACCTAGAGAAAAACATATTTTTCAACATCTTTCTACATCAACAAATACTCATCTACATCATCATCTATAACAGCCAAAAAAAGCACTCCACTGTTTGGATCTACCAAAATTTAATTAAGCAAATTTCCTACCTTGAAGGCTTAGATTGTTTCTTATTTTTACTATTATAAATGATATCACAATAAATATCCAATAAATATAGTAATGCACATTATAATAAATGATTGAACTACTGAGACCAATTAACTAGAAATTGTTAATAACATTTACCTAACAATAGTACTTTAAAATTTATTAAGGACTGACTTTTAATATTTATACATAAGTAAATATAATACTTATTTTTCTTTTTTTTTAAGTTTCATTTCTTATAATCTAAAAGTTTGTTTTTTTTTTTTGATCTTCTGTGGGACTTGAAAATGGATAAAACAAAGATGGGTTCTGGATTGTTTCTTCACAATGTCCAAAACAGCATATTGTCTATTCTTGTTGACAAATCAAAATAAAGCACACATACCTTGCAAAGACTAGTCAGATAGATTCATTGTAGTTATCTCTTAACAGACTGAATCTCAAACTGGGCAGTCATGTTATAAATGTGCATCTCTCTCTGGTCAGAAATCAGTTATGGACAGCTTAGCAAAAATTGGGCTCCACTGGGGAAAAATACCTCAAAAACTGAAGTATTATTTTCTGACTTTAAGGCTACAACTTTAATTCCATCATTCTCCTACCTTCCAAAGACGCATGTTGTTTGGTTTTTATTTTAAGTTCACATTACATAAAATTACCACTTTAGAGTGAATAATTCAGTGGCATTTAGCGCATTCACAACACTGTGCAACCACTACTTTCATCTAGTTCCAAAACACTTTCATCACTCCAAAAAGAAAACTCATTGAGCAGTTATATCATTGTTTTTCAATTTATGGAACTTAAGAGTTTCATAAAATTTGTAAAATTTTTCTACGAATTTTTTAACAGTATACAAGATACAGAAAGTGAACGCAAATAGATACTTTCTTTTTTTATGCATTTTTTTACCCTTTTCCTATTTTAATTATAACAATAAAAATAACAATACAAATTTTAGCTACAATTTTAATTTGTCATCTCTTCCCCTTTGTACCATCCTACAATAAACTGTAGTTGCTGGCATGTCATGGCTCACAATGAGCAAATGATGGGACATGCCTCACAGCATCCAGCTGACAAGTGACAAAGACCCCCAGCTAAAACTGTCAATGACCAGAGGATCACCATCCTGCCTCACTCCACCTCCAGTACCCAATTTTGTGTATCACATTTTTCAAGCTGTTTTAGTCATATTCTCATTGTAGACAGAGACACATCTTGCTACACGATACAGAGATTTAGAACTAAGATTAATATTTTATTTTTTTATGTTACTAAATTCTGGCCCAGAGAAGTGAAGTGGCATTCCAAGGAATATGGTTAACATGTAACATCTCAAACCCAAGTGTGCAAAATCCAAACACTGTATTTAAGACAAACTAAATATATTTACACATACTAAAGCATTATCGACACATATTTTAGCCTCCAATCCATATATGATTTACCCATTAAAGGCACAATTGATCAAAAACATCCATACTGACAATTTTATAGGATAAGCCATTAAATTTCTTTTCAAATTAAGTTTTTTTACCAAAGTATTCCTAATGATCCAATTAATAACTTTTATTCATTCAATCAATGAATCTTTATTGAACATTTCCAGTGTGAAAGTACTGGAAGAGGTGCTCCAAGAGACATCAAGAATTTAAGACTAATCTGAGCCCTCAAAGAATTGAGCAGAAATTCACGAAAGGTTTAACAAAAAAAGACAAATAACAATTCCAAAAAAATCTCATAAATGTCACAAAATGGTAAATGATTGACAAATAAATAAGGATGATAAAACCACATTAGGGTAAAGAAAATAATCAGACTTTCTGGGGACTACTAAACACTGGCTCTGAACTGACACTAATTCCAGGAGACCCAAAACGTCACTGTGGTCCACCAATCAGAATAGGGGCTTATGGAAGTTAGGTGGTCAACGGAGTTTTAGCTCAGGTCTCACATGTCTTATAGTGGGTCCCTGAACCCACTCTGCAGTTCCAGTTCCAGAACGCATAATTGGAATAGACATAGTCAGAAGCTGGAAGAATCTCCACAGTGAGGGCAATTATAGTGGGAAAGGCCAAGTGGAAGCCACCAGAACTGCCTCTAACTAGGAAAACAGTAAACCAAAAGTACTGCATCCCTGAAGGGAATGCAGAGATTAGTGCCACCATCAAGGACTTGAAAGATGCAGGGGTGGTGATTCTCACACCCCCAAGACAAATGGATCTTGGAGAATGACAGTGGATTATTATAAGCTTAACCAGGTGGTAACTCCAACTGCAGCTGTTGTACCAGATATGGATTCATTGCTTGAGTAAATTAACACATCTCCTGGTACCTGGTATGTGGCTACTGATGCAACAAATGCTTTTTTCTCCATCCCTGCCCATTAGGCCCACCAGAGGAGGTCTGCTTTCAGCTGGCAAGGCCAGCAATGCACCTTCACTGCGCTACCTCAGGGGTATATCAACTCTCCAGCTCTATGTCATAAATGAATTCACAAGTACATTGATTCTCTGTCCCTTGCACAAGATATCACACTGGCCGGGTATATTGGCAACATTTTGCTGACTGGACCCAGTGAGCAAGAAGTAGCAACTACTCTAGAGTTATTGGTAAGACATTTTCATGTCAGAGGGTGGGAAATAAATCCAACAAAAATTCAGGGGCCTTCTACCTCAGTGAAATTTCTAGGAGTCCAGTGTTGAAGAGCACGTTGAGATATCCTAAGATGAAGGATAAGTTGTTGAGTCTGGCCTCTCTTACAACCAAAAAAGAAGCACAATGCCTAGTGGGTCTCTTTGGATTTTGGAGGCAACATATTCCTTGTTTGGGGGTGTTACTCTGGTTCATTTACTGAGTGACAAGAAAAACTGCTCGTTTTGAGTGGGGCCCAGGAAAAGAGAAAGCACTGCAACAGGTCCAGGATGCTGTGCAAGCTGTTCTGCCCTTGGGCCATATGATCCAGCAGCTCCAATGGTGCTTGAGGTTTCAGTGGCAGACAGGGATGTTGTCTGGAATCTTTGGCAGGCCCCTATATGTGAACCGCAGTGCAGGCACTTAGAATGTCGGAGTAAGGCTCTGCCATCCTCCACGGATTAACTACTCTTCTTTTGAGAAACGGCTCTTAGCCTGCTACCAGGCCTTAGCAGACACTTAATGCTTGACCAGGGGCCACCAAGTTACCATATAACCTGAGCTGCCCATTGTGAACTGGGTGTTATCTGACCCACCAAGCCATAAAGTTGGGATGCACAGCAACACTGCATCATCAAATGGAAGTGGTATATATATGATCAGGCCCAAGCAGGCCCTGAAGGCAAAAGTTACATGAAGAAGTGGCCCAAATTCTCACGGTCCCCACTCCTGCTGTATTGCCTTCTCTCTCCCAGCCTGCACCTATGGCCTCATGGGGAGTTTCCTATGATCAGCTGACAGAGGAAGAGAAGTCTCGGGCCTGGTTTACAGATGGCCACGATATGCAGGCACCACCTGAAAGTGGACCGCTGCAGCACTAATGCAGCACCTTTCTGGGACATCCCTAAAGGACAGTGGTGAAGGGAAATACCCCTAGTGAGCAGAACTCCCAGCAATGCACCTGGTTGTTCACTTTGCTTGGAAGGAAAAATGGTCAGATGTGTGATTATATACTGATTCATTGGCTGTGGCCAATGGTTTGGCTGGATGGTCAGGGACTTGGAAGGAAGATGATTGGAAAATTGGTAACAAGGAAATGTGAGGAAGAGGTATGCAGATAGACTTCAACAAATGGGAAAAAAAAATGTGAAGATATTTGTATCCCATGTGCCTGCTCATCAAAGGGGGGCCTCAGCAGACGAGAATTTTAATAATCAAGTGGGCAGACAACCAGGTCTGTCAATACCAGTCAGCCTCTTGCCCCAGCCACCCCTCTCATCACCCAATGGGCTCATGGCAAGGGTGGAGGATATGCATGCACTCAGCACCATAGACTTCCACTTACCAAAGCCGATCTGGTCATGGCCACTGAGTGCCCAATCTGTTAACAGCAGAGACCAACACTAAGCGCCCAATATGGCACCATTCCCTTGGGCGATCAGCCAGCTACCTGGTGGCAGGGGTTGATTGCACTAGACCACTTCCATCATGGAAGGTGTAGTGTTGTGTCCTTACTGAAACAGACGCTTACTCTGGATACATATTTGCCTTCCCTGCATGCAAAGCTTCTGCCAAAACTACCATCCGTGGAACTTATCCCCCATCACGGCATTCCACACAGCATTGCTTCTGATCAAGTAACTCACTTCACAGCAAAAGAAGCGCTACAATGGGCCCATGCTCTTGGAATTCACTGGTCTTGCCATCTTCCCCAGCATCCTGAAGCAGCTGGCTTGACAGAATGGTGGAATGGCCTTCTGAAGACTCAGGTACAGTGCCAGCTAGGTGGCACCACCTTGCAGGGCTGGGGCAAGGTTTTCCAGAAGGTTGTATATGCTCTGAGTCTGCATTGAATATATGGTGGTGTTTCTCCTATAGCCAGTATACTCCCAAATTCCAGGAATCAAGGGGTAGAAACAGGAGTGGCACCACTCACCATTACCCCTAGTCACCCACTAGCAAAATTTTTGCTTCCTGTTCCTGTGACCTTATGTTCTGCTGGCCCAGAGGTTTTGGTTCCAAACAGAGGAATGCTCCCACCAGGAGACACAACAATGATTCTGCCACTCAGCCACTTTGGGCTCCTGATGCCTCTAAATAAACCATCAAGAAAGGGAGCTACTGTGCTGGCTGGGGTGATTGATCCTGACTACCAAGGGGAAATTGGACTATGATTCCACAATGGAGGTAAAGAAGAATATGTCTGGAATACAGGAGATCTCTTGGAGCGTCTCTTAGTATTTCCGTGTCCTGTGACTGCGGTCAATGGAAAACTATAACAACTCAATCTAGGCAGGATTACTAATGGCCTAGACCCTTCAGGAATGAAGATCTGGGTCATCCTACCAGGTAAAGAGCCACAACCAGCTGAGACACTTGCTGAAGGCAAAGAGAATACAGAATAGCTAGTGGAAGAAGGTAATTATAAATACCAGCTATGACCAGGTGACCAGTTACAGAAATGAGGACTGTAATTGTCATGAGGATTTCCTCCTTAGCTTGTTATGACTATGTTTGTACATGGGTATGTGTGTATACATATATATATTAGGCAAATTATCTTTGTTTTTGTGAAAGATGACACACGTGGAGCCATATTAAAACAGAGCCAAAGAAGCCAGTTCAGAGGAATTGCCTTGTGCGTCTTAGTTCTTTATCTTCCAAACTGGACCAAACCACCAACATTTCAAAGAAGTCCGTAGGGACAAGGTTATCTTGTCTGCAAGAATTGATGAACTGGACTTTGCTGAAGACCAGATTGCTAACCAATCACTGAAGTACAAGTCTAGCCTTTTGCCTGATGATTGAACCTAAAGCCAATCTATGAAGTACAAACCTAGCCTTACCTTACCTAGCACCAATGAACTCTTCTTCAACACAACTCACCTCACCTTCCTCCCCTTTTCCCATAAAAAGCCTAAGCCCCTCTCCTGTAATCGAGACATTATTTCGGTTTCTACCTGAATCTGTGCTCCCCAAATTGCAATTCTTTGATCTCAAATAAACGCTTTGCCTCTTAAACTGGTTTCTGCTTTTGTAGGCTGACATTTTCTTCCCTCTCTTATTCCCTTGTCACGTAAAATAAGACGTATTTATTGACTTTATATCATAGTATATAAGTATTATTAATTTTAAAACATAGTATTTAAGTTATGGGATATCAAGGAGAAGAGTAAACATCACTCAAGAACTTTACCTCCTATTCTGGGGATGGGGTTAGTGTGTTTTCAGTTGTACACAGGATAGTTGTATCACGTTAGGTGGACTCATGACTCTGAAGTATGATTTAAGGAGATGACGCAAATGGGTGCCAAGCTGACGAGGAGTGGACTTGTGATGGTTAATTTTATGTGTCAACTTGACGGGGCTGCAGGGTACCCAGTTATTTGGTCAAACATTATTTCTGAGTGAGTCTGTGAGGGTGTTTCTCGATGAGATGAACATTTGAATCCTAGACAGAGTAAAGCAAGCCCTCTCTGTGTGGGTGGGCATCATCCAATCTGTTGAAGGCCTGAATAGAACAAAAAGGCAGCATAAGAAAGAATTCTCTCTCTGGCTGTCTTTGAGCTGGGATACTGATCTTCCTCTGCCTTCAAACTCAGACAGGAACTTACACTATCAGCTCTCCTGGTTCTCAGGCCTTCAAACTCAGATTGGAACTATACCATTAGCTCTCCTGGGTCTCCCTTACAACAATTTTGCCCCATTAATGGTTATAATTTTTAAAAGCCAAAAAGCAAGTATATCTAAAGTTGACAAATCTTCAACACCAAGATAATCTAAGGGACTAATAAGCACTCCCTTGGATGTCATCCACAAGGTTAAAGAAAGCTATGAATTCAGAAGAGAAAGATGAAGATGAAGCTTTATGAGATTCACTAAATGCAGCAAAGGATACAGATCTACCAAAGAATTAGAAGTAGAAACAAAGCCGGGGATCATAAAACCCTCAAGAATGATTTCCAGGGCTGACATCCCAGACCTCCTGAGACATATTCTTGAGAATACATTTAGAAACAATGACCTCATTTAGAAGGTTCTTCCTCTAGTTCCCCAGATTTCAGCTGATGTGGTTTACTGAAGTTAAAGTTACTGTTTATTATACAGTTTATCTATTCATTCAACATATGTTTATTGGGTAACTATGTGGGAAGCACTATTCTAGGCCCTGGTTTATAAACAAAATAAAATGCCTGAGCTTATACACTTTACATTATAATGACCAAGAACCGAGACAAACAAATATATTTCCTTCCGAGGTTAAGGCCTCTAGCACCAAATATGCGGAATGTCATGTGTTGGTAGCTCTTACTTCCAGTCCATAAACAGAAAAGAAATGGCCCTGATTTAGAGTATTTGAAGGTAATTAAGTACAGCATGCAATTTCTATTTGGTAAAACTGGAAACAGAGGCCAGTTCACCTGCCATACTGGTTAGCCCAGCCTGAGACCACCTGCACTACTGGTGAAAACACCCGAATCCGAAAGTTCAAAAATGTATGCAACATAGTACCCACATCCTTACAGAAAGCTAGGGCCAGAAGGAACCATGCCAAACAGTCTTCTCCAAACATTTTACATGCAACAACCATTTTGTAAATTATATATTATCCAAGTATTTGTTAATAATAAACAGCACTGTCGTATAAAAATAACTCACCAAAAAAAATCATAGCCATTACTTTCCAGGCTGTTTCCTACCTTTCACAATAAAAAGTGACTTTTCAGTAGACAATGTACCTTCTATATCAATTTTAGTAAAGACCTTGGTTTGCTTATTTGAGTTTTTCAATTGCTAAGCAACAAAAACAGAGTAACTTCTTTTTATTTACGTAACAATTACTCCTAACTTTACTGAATTCATTAGGTCTGCAGAGCATCAACGACTCCACTTGTTTCTGTTTCAAGCATGACAAAAACCAAGAGGCCAGGTTAAAATATGCAATTAGACTAAACTTAAAATTCTTCATGACAAAAAACACCTTAAGCACTATTAAAGGCCAATTGGGAGGAAAATGTTTGCAATTAACCTGATAGGCAGTCAATTACTTAAAATAAAAACAATGCAGGGGCCAGCCTGAGGCCGAGTGGTTCAAGTTCTGTGCATTCCACTTGAGTGCTCTGGATTCGCAGGTTTGGATGCTGGGCGCAGACCTACTCCACTCGTCAGCCATGCTCTGGAGGCATCCCACATACAAAAAATAGAGGAAGATCGGCACATATGTTAGCTCAGGGCTAATCTTCCTCAAGCAAAAACAAAACAAAAAAAAAACAAAAATAAACCCAATGCAAAAATGGGCAAAGGAAAAACAAGCAGGCAGTTTACTAAAAAGTAAATATGAACGACCTATAGATGTGCTTTGTAAATGTCCACACTCACTAGTAATTAAAGAAATGTAAGTTTAAAAGGAGAAATTTTTCATCTATTGAATTAGTAGGTGTTTTTCAACTAACACTTAAAATTGGTGAAGATGCATTCTGGGAATAGAGACTCTCACATGCTACCCATGAAAGTGAAACTACTAGTGAAATTCATATGGTTCCTCTGAGGAATAATTGGGAAATACCTTTTCAAAAACCTCTAAATTATGATTACTTGGAAAGTGAATTGCAGAAATTTATCCTAAGGACAAATATTCATTTGTAAAGATGTACACTGTAGCTTTTTTAATTAAAAAACTGGGAACAATCCATGATTACAATGGCTCTAGGCAATATCATAAATAGCATAGAAAAGTACTGAATAGCATGGAAACCTCCCCATTATGTGCTGAGGTGGGAAAATACAAATTCACAGTGAATTCCATTTGGTTATGTATTCACATGCACACACACAGTATTGAAAGGCTATAGGCCACAGTATCCACAGTAGCTCTCCGGGTTACAGGATTGTGAATAATACTAATTTTCTTCCCTGTAATTTTGTTTTCCAAATTTTCTGTAGCAAACACACATTTCTTTAAACACACACAAAGGGGTGAGATAAAAGGTAGTTATCTGTATAAACTCTACAAGGAATAAACAGTTAAGTGTAAATAAAACTGTGAAAGCCCCTCTCCTGTAATCGGGACATTATTTGAGTTTCTACCTGAACCTGGGCTCCCTGAATTGCAATTCTCTGATCCGAAATAAAGGCTTTGCCTCTTAAACTGGTGTCTGTTTTTGTAGGTTGACATATGGTGTCAGAAGTGGGATCTGAAGTAATCTCACCTTTGTAGACTGGCGTCCCCCAGAAACAGGTGTGGCACCCATACAAGCCCCCTTGTACGCTCAGCTGCTTCCACAGACAGCCAACTCTGCTGATGATGGAACCTCTCAGGCTCCAACCTCCCTCCCTTTGGTTGAAGTCAGTGCCTTTTTTGGGGGATGGGGGGGCGAGTGCCCAGGAAACTATTATCTCAGTGCCAGCATGATGGCCATTGCTGCAAGAGGGGACTCCCTCAGCATTTTTCCTTGGTCGGGAGTGCTCTAACCAAATGAAGTGATTTTCCTATTCTCATTTTTGTTTGCACACTCTTCTTTACCATGGAACTTTCATTTTCTAAAGTTTCCCAAGAAGTTCGTCCCTCCAGCTGGTTTTATATTTAAAAACAATGGTCCTTCCTCGTGTAAATTTCTGTCCCAGTGGACCAGTAATACTAAAGATAACTTAAAATGACAGTGGACACTCTGGGGCTCCTCTGAGCTTCCAAAACTTGTCTTTTTGCTCAATAGATTTTAGAAGCTCGGACTAGACAAATTAAATGCAATCTTTAATTTTGAAAGAGTCAAGCACGCCATCTTCCAGCACACCTGCTTAAAACTGCGGTCTTGGAAGCTATAAATATTTACAAAAAGCAGAAAAATCTTACTAAGCTTGTTTAGTGTCCTGAGAGCTTGGCTTGGTAACCATCAGTTTGGAGGTCCCAAAACATGGTCAGAAAAAAATGCAGGTTGCATCCCATTGGCAGTCAAATATGGCTGCACAGGAGTGTGAATTGAACTCCATTTGCTGCTAGGGTCCTACCGAGCTTCTGTCAGCCTCAGAGGAATTACACTGGCCATTAGAAGGAATGTTCCAATTAGAAAAGATCATTTAAGAAGTGCACTTAAAAGTAAAGGCTTCAAAATTCCAAAATAGCCTTACTAAAATTTTGTTACAAAACCTGATAAAAATTAAGACATAACAGGTACCTAAAAGAAAAGACTATAGAAAAGTCTGTTAAGTTAATGGCTTTCCAGACACCTCCATATCTACCTTAGAAGGAAGGCCCCTATATGAGCTCCCTCCAGAGTTAACAAGACTCTGAGAGATTTTTCTGGTAAACTGCTATGGTATTCCCTTAAACAGTCAAGGAGAAACCAAAATTAAAAATTAATGGAGCTGTTTATGATACTGCCAGGAATATTTACTGTTTGTCCTGGCGGAAACCTCATATTTGAAAGGACTTAGTAACTTATGATCAGAAATTTGTCCAAATTGGAAGCTGAAATCACAGCCTGATAGGAATTTTTTTTACAGGCCTTCTATCCTACGTTAAAATAAATCTATGTACCCAGAGAGAAAGAAGCAAATTAGGAATGATGTAGTTGGACAGCTGGATCAACCTAAAATGCCATCTAAGTTACAACCCCATTTCTGAGGAATTGAGAGCAATCTTCCATATCTTACAAATCTTTGCAAAACTGGAAACGCAGCTCTAGAGGCAGTTCAGATTCCACCCATTCCCAAAACACTCCTATTTATCTCAAAAAGCGTGTAACCTCTCTGGGAACTCTTATCTAGACCACCACCAATTCCTAAGACTGAAGGAAAAAGAAAAGAAAAATGTCTACAGAAGCACATTTGCCCAAAATCTAGCATCTCAAGTGTGTTCTCCACAAATATTAGTAGAAAAAGCTTCAGCCATCTAAGCAGATAATCTGCCAGAAACAAAATTTGGATTCAATTATTCTTTCATGACTAGGGAGCTCTGTATTACTGTACCTGATTCATGGCAGTAATTTTAAAACAATAGCTATGGGCTGTCTATGTATGTGTGTCTATATATATGCATGTTATATATGTGTGATATTTTTCTACCTCTGGATAGTATAATTTCTAAAGAGCTCTATTTAATTGGCTTAAAGCACTTATACAAATTATTTCTAAATGTAATAGAAATTAACCCAAATGAATTTCAGTTCATGTGATCTAGGAAAATATTTGGTATTAAAGCTAATTTAAGTTTGTTGTCTTCAGAGTTATAAGCATTAAATACAAAACTTTTGTTCTACCTAGGTTTACCAAAAATCAAACAAATTTACATTACAAAATTTGGCAACAAAAAATTGATGGCTGACTTTGTCTATTGTCTCAGGAAGTTTTTGTAGGTAATTTAAACATAATTATTGAGAACAAAGTAAACTAAATAGTTGAAGTAAGAGTAAAGGGTTTTTACGTGAACTTTTTAAGAATAACTATGTGTTATGATATATGTACTTAAAAATAACTTCAAAACCTTTTGGTAACTTGAAATCTTAGAGTTTTGCTAAATTAAGATCAATGATCAAAACTTATTGAGTATCTAGATCATTTCCAAACACAATAAAATATTAGACATTAATTACTAAACATAGGTTTATCTACTTTTGGCTTCTTATCACAGAAAAAGTTAAAATATTTGGGTTTATTAATAAATACGTTTTGTGCCATGCTGCGAAATTTTCTATGAGAAAGCACATTTCTAGAAAGTATTTATAACTCCACCAATCCACAGAATGCTAACGTAAAGTACAATTCATAATTGCTTACTTCTTAGTTTTCACTAAAAATTAAGGCTTCAAAAGGTTAAGAATTCTAATTAACATGTGTGCCTAAAGCTACTAAAAATTAACAAGGGAAACATCTCTGTATACAAGGAAAGTAAGATGTGTGTTTTCAGTAAAGAAGGTATCAAGGAATGGAGATATTTTTGTTTGTTTTGCTAAGAAAGTAAATTGTCCTAAAGCACTAGGAAGGAGGGAAGGCATGGCAGAAACTCAGAATGTAAAAAACAAAGTTATAGAACATTTGTGGAAGAGAAACCCTGAGGAAAGAGTTTTATGTTGGGTCAAGTTGACTGAGATTGAAATGAATTTAAGTAAGTAAATGAGTTTTAACATCAAAAGTAAGCTAGTGCCAAATTAGAATTTGGTTTTCTTTCTTTCTTAAAAAGACAGTTTTCTTGGACTTTTAGTCTGTTCTTGATAAAGAGATTATGAAAGGTTTTTTTTTTTTTTTTTTGGCTTTGAGTAGTCTACCAAAAAGGCAGGGATTTTATGTTTCATCAAAATAAATTTCCTGTATTGTTTTTATCAGGTCTTTAATCACAATAGTTAAGGGTTTTCTTACAACTATTTAAATTTCTCTATTTGCCGGAAAATCTTTTATTGTCACTTTGGTTAAATAGATAATTAAGTATTGTTTCATACTGATCTATGATCCTATTTGACCAAGCATTCTAAAACCTTTTGACATTTTTGACAAAGTTCCTAAAATTCAAACTCAAAAAAAAAAGCTTTCTTTTGACCTGAAAGTAACTTGGAGAATTTCCAGTGGGCCCCTGGGACTTCTCAAAGATTTTGACCACTCTTCTTGTAAAAAGGGAAATATTAAACTAATTAGGCTTTTTTGGTATGTTAAATTACATGGGAAGCATTGTCAAATTCTAGGCCTCCTTTATGGATACCCTTGCATGCATATATGTTATTAATAAAAGCATTTTAGAAATTATATGAAATTTTTAAAACTTCTAATATGTCCTGGTAGATAGAATGTTATCACTTGTAATTCTAGTTATATTAAAATGTTACATGTCACAGAAATAACCAAATTTCCTTGTCTATTGTCTCATGAAGTTTTTGTAGGTAATCTAAATATAATTATTGAGAACAAAGTAAACTAAATAGTTGTAAGATTAAAGGTTTTTTAGGTGAACTTTTTAATTTTAAGTGCATTATAATTTAACTGTATTATAATTTTAAGTCTTTTATCATCTATATATACTTATTGTTTTACTCTGATGCTTCTGCAAATATGTTTCATCTTCAGAGAGATTCATGGCAAGGCCTCTGACACTTACTCTAGATGTCTTGACATGAGTACAGCCATGTTTGGCCGCTCCATTGACCTACAGCCACCAGCACAAAAAGAAATATAAAAGCTGCTTTCTGCGTGGTGGGAACTGGCCCTTCTCCCACGGAGAGAGTTGCAAGTTGTAACATTTCAAGGCTCTTGGAGCATCGTAGCATGGGATGGACTGGCCATCTGTGCCAGGCTAAGACGATAACCAAAGAGAACAATGCACGTACACAATTACTGGGCTAGGACATTAGCCAAGGGGCTCAATGCACATACGCCACTGATAACCATTTGTGCATGGGAACACTGGATGCTTGCTCTGTAAACTCTGTAACTGCTTATATAAACTGCTGGAGACTGAGACCCGGTGAGAGTTCCACCTGTGGAAGGGACACCTTGCCCAGGACGTGTGATCCTTGCCCAGCCGCGTCAATTGACAGGACTCTCCCGGCAGTGGGGCGTGGATATTGTGAGTAATTGATTGATGTGAAGTAACTGATTTGATATGAAGTAATTGATCTGATGTGTTCTCTTTTCGGTCAACCTGGTGTTTCTCTTTCCAGTTGATTTGTGTCATTTCCCTTCAGTCGATCTGGTGTTTCCCTTTCCGATCGATCTGATGTTTTTCCCTCTTATTATATGACCTATTCGGACCTGCTGCTATCTCAGCGGATGTGGATGTTTTCCCTTTCCAGTCGAGCTGATGTTTTTTCCCTCATTATTTGACCTATTCGGATCTGTTTGTGGACTATCGCCTTTACTATCCTCTATATAATAAAATATACCTTCAGTCCATTTGTTTGGAGTGGAAAGTTTCTTTTACGTCTCCGATCGAATCCCCGAACCTCTCATAACACTAGAATACAGCTTTCTGATAAACTTTCAGATCATAAAACTGAACTGTGTAAGAAATTACAGAACTCTAATGGAGAAATTGATGGCTTCATATAACTGCTAACAAAAGGTTAAGATCAAGAATTGATCACATGGGGGCCGGCCCGGTGGCGCAGTGGTTAAGCGCGTGCGCTCCGCTGCTGGCGGCCTGGGTTCAGATCCTGGGCACACACCAACGCACCGCTTGTCAAGCCATGCTATGGTGGTGTCCCACATAAGGTAGAGGAAGATGAGCATGGATGTTAGCTCAGGGCCAGTCTTCCTCAGCAAAAAGAGGAGGATTGGCATGAATGTTAACTCAGGGCTGATCTTCCTCACAAAAAAATAAATAAATAAAAATAAGTAAATAAAAAGAATTGATTACATGGGACTACATGAACCAAGAAGAACGCTCTGATGTTTTGCTTTTCCGGATTTAAAGAAATCTTTTCTCTTAAGCTATCAACAATTTGGTAAGATATACCTTTGTGAACAAAGATGAAACATTTACTTTTCCTCCCTATCTGATCTCTCCAGAATTGAGAAACTCTCAGTGAATATTCTTATTTTCACTTATATAAATAATCAGGCCAAGCTTTTAATATCAACAAATTAATTTTACTGTGATTATCTTTGGTAAAAAAAATAAGGGCAATTGTGGAGAGAAAAATTATGTTACACCTTTGTAGATGTTAGATTCTAGTCCTGTTAACTGTCTTTAAGGTTTTGTTATACACCTATAGACTGGCCTCCCCTGGCCTAAGGTATTGCCTTTGGTCTCGCCGACTGCTCACAGAGCCCTCTTTGGAAAACAGGAACTGATCCCACACAGGATGGTCACTGGCAAGATCAGCGTCTGTTGGTATGCTACTTACGCTACTATGACCAGCTACTTTAAGTCTCTAATGTCTTATGCTCAAGCCTATTCTGGAAGCAACATCAGAAGAAGACAGCCCTAGAGCTCCACTGGAAAGGACCTTACCAAGTGCTCCTAACCACTGACACTGCTGCAGAACTAGAAGGCACCGAACCTCAGAGATACATCTCACATTTAAAGAGGTCTGCACCTGACATCTGGTCCAAACACTGGAGGCTTCCAAAACAAATTAACTAGGAAAAGAAGTTGCCAACATCTGAGGCAGACCGTTTTTCCACGATGGCCAAACCAGGCCTGTATACCTTTTACTTGCTGTTGCTTCTTACTTTATTTTCTCTCTCTCTTTCTTATAAAGATAACACTCTTATCCACATCTCTCAATCTATTACAAAAGGAGGAAATCTGACTGCTGGGTTTGTCATCAGAAGACTCATTCTGTACATGAATCTAGAAAATCCTTTAATACATTTAATTACCAATCTCTCCTCTATTCCTCCCCTAATTCATTGTACTAAGTGTCTATAACTTTTTGCCTAACTAATCAAACCTCCAGAGATTTAAGAGGTAACATCTGTAACTGTTGTAAATACCTCTTGTTTTACTTGGGTAAACACCTCTGGCAAGGTAGAGACAGAAGTAGACAGAATTTGGGCACAAACTGAATGGTTAAATGCACTGCCCACTGACCTCTTGTAGTTTTTTGATCTCTTTCGCTGGCTGCCCTCAAGCACTGCCTCCTGGCAATGGGAGGTCTACTCTCCCATTTGGACTTAGTATTTTGTTTATTAATATAGGAATTCTTGTTGTAAAACTTTGTCTCCTCTGCATAGCTTGACGTTATAAAAACATCACTCACATATTGATCACTCAGTGCTCTGAAATGATTACTAAGGTTTGTGAAACTTCACATGAGAAACTTCAAGGAACTGCAGAAGATATTTACCCCTAAAGGAACTTGACGGGTAGAGCCTTACTCTGTTCTGGAACTCCTGTTGCCCAAATGTGGCCTAATGGCTCCTAAGGAAACCACTTTCTCTCCTATGTGAGACATGACATACCAGGAATGAGCCTTCCTGGCGACGAGGGACCAATGATGCTTTGATGGCTGATCAGCAATGCTTTCTGATAGGCGATCAGCAAAGCTTTCCAGTGTTTGATCAGCGATGCTTTCAGAGAAAGATTTTGATCCAAAGGGGAACAATGTGAAAGATGACATGAGTGGAGCTATATTAAAATAGAGCCAGAGCAGCCATTTCAGAGGAACTGCCTTGCATATATTGTTTTCTTTATCTTCCAAACTGAACCAAACCGCCAACATTCCAAAGAAGTCAGCAAGGACGAGGTTTTCTTGTCTGTAAGGACTGATGGAACTGGATTGGACTGATGACTGGATCACCAGCCAATCACTGAAGCACAAGTCTAGCCTTCTGCCTGATGATTGAACCTCAGGCCAATCTGTGAAGTACAAACCTAGCCTTACCTCACCTAGCACCAATGAACTCTTCTTTAATACAACTTTACCTCATCCTCCCTTCTTCCCATAAAAACCCTAAGACCCTCTCCTGTAATCAGGACACTATCTGGGTTTCTACCTAAATTTGTGCTCCCCAAAATGTAATTCTGTGATCCCAAATAAATGCTTTGCCTCTTAAACTGGTTTCTGTTTTTGTAGGTTGACAAAACCATTTTTAAAAAATAAGGAAAAAAGGGAGTATTTGTCATATTTCAGGAAGGGACAGGATCTTCTAAACACAAAAACACAAAAAAATTAGAGAAATCAAACGAAGAACAAGACTGGATAACATAAAAATGTAAAAGTTCTGTAAATCAAAAAATCAAATAGGAGGCCAGCCCCACGGCCTAGTGGTTAAGTTCAGCGCACTCTGCTTTAGCAGCCTGGGTTCAGTTCCCGGGTGTGGACCTACACCACTCATCAGCGACCACGCTGTGGTGGCGTCCCACACACAAAACAGAGGAAGATTGGCACAGATGTTAGCTCAGGGACAATCTTCCTCAAGCAAAAAGAGGAAGATGGGCAACAGATGTTAGCTCAGAGTGAATCTTCCTCAGGGAAAAAAAAAGTTTAAATAAAATTAAAAAGCAAAATAACAACTAGAAACACATATTTACAAAAACTGAATAAAATGTTGATGTGTTTCACACATAAAGAGTTCACATAATTCAATATGAAGAAAAAGGAGGGGCAATGGACAACGACACATATAAAAAAGATCTATGTATTAGATCTTTTATATATTTTACAAATTATAATTAAAACTTCTAGAAAATGGCAGAGCCAAGATTGTAATACAGGTCTATTTGGCTTCAAAGCAATATACCATGTTGCCTATAATAAGTAACTCGCTAATTTTTTTAAAACCACATTAATGTAAAAGTTTGTACTTGACAAGAGTTTTTTTCCCCCTTTTATCACACATTTTGAAATGACTAAAGAAACTAACAGCAAATAAATAAAATGAAACTATGGCTTTTTTTAAGGTCTTAAATGGAGGTTAAATTCTTCTGACATATCCAGATAAACCAAAATTCCTCTGCTAAAAAGTTAAACGAAAATTTATTCATCAAAATCATGGTATGTATAAAAACAGCTTCTTGATTAAGTAAAATAGAAAAGCCTTTCACAACTAATGAATTGGAATGGTAAGTAAAATCTGGTTTTCTGATTTTGTTAAGGACTCAAATGGTTTACTGGAGGAAGATACAAATTATGAAAGAAACTAAGAAAAGAAAAATCTGAAAATACAGTACAGTAAAACATTAAAACATTACCTGTGATTAAATTAAGCAACAAATACTAACCATGAATCAGGGAGCCATTCAGCCACTGAATGTAGTAGTTCTGAGGAAAAGAAAGCAGGATTTCATTGCTGATTATCGAGAAGGGTAGGAGTAACACAGCGCCGGCAGAAACCGCTAAAGTGAAGGTGCTCAGAGATAGCCTGCAAGAGAAGAGCTGCGTCATCCAGGGGGCAGGGAAGATGGAGGTGGTTCAAAAAGAAAAGAAACGCTTACGTTTACTCTTACATGTTTAATCCAAAAATAACTACATAAGAATTTCATTAACTACCAGCATTTGGGAGGCAAATGATGTACGTACAACCCTGGAAGTTAAACTAGATGAACTCTAAGACTCCTTACTCTGAAAAGATCATTAAGGCTAACGAGCAGGCCCTAAAAGATATATATACTGAAGACAGAGCACTTCACACACTTTACCAAGAATAAACTGCAGTCTCATTCCTCTTTTAAATTTAAGTATTTCTTTCACAATTGCATTTAATTAACAACTTTGGCAATACATGCTAACAGTTATGCAACAACTGTTTCAGGTGAAAACAATACTCGTGAAAGCAGTAGGAAAAACGAATTAATTTAAAATGGTTTTTTCAGGGGAAAAAACTTACAAAGCCATTGGTCTGCTACCTCTTAAAATGGATAAAGGTTTGAAAAAATTATACCAGTAAACAGTAGTGAACTATTAAACAACATTTAAAACACTATTTTACCATTTTTTTAAATAAGATATCTCTAATATGTACTAATATAGAAAGATGTCCAAAATAAATTAAGTCAAAAAAACAAACTGAAGAAAAGCATGGACAATAAATACAAAACATGCTCTCCTCCCCCAACCAAAAAAAATGTATATATACACACAGGAAAATACAGGTACAAAAAAAAAATCTAGCATAATATATGACAATCTCATGAGAGAGTGGGATTAGAAGGGGCTTTCACTTTCTCAGCTATATATGTCTGAAGTGTTTCAAATTTTATAGCTAATTCTTTAAAAGATTTTAAAAAGACTAAAATGGCAAAGGAAAAGGGAACCTCATTAATATTAGACATGGAACCTTAATTTAATATCCATCCATTAAAATTAATATAGGAAGAATGAAATAAATGTAAGAAGGTATAAGAAAAAAAACCATACTAAAGGCTCAAAATACACATCTAATAGAGTAACTTTGAGGCCAATGCCATCTTGTGGCAATCAACAGAAGTGTTTTCCTAACTTAAAAGCCAAAAAACATGAAACCTCCTTTGTTCAGAAAATGATTGATAAATATTTAAACGTAGACCATATGATACACACCAAAAATACAATCAGACATAGGAGAAGTCTCATAAACTGGTTTTCCTGAATAGACAACCTATTTCCTGGGAAAAGCACTAGGACAAGTCTTTGTCTCAGGTCCACTGCCAACTCCAGCAGTGACCAGCCAGTGACCTCGAGAGAGTTTCTTTACTTTTGTCCTCAAAAGTCAAATGAGGAAGTTATCCTGATTGCTACCATTCCTTCCTTCCAATGCTAAAATAAAGATCAAATCCACAATCTCATGATTCCAGGTCCTACACAGCCATCCCAATACGCTTTTCCAGACTCCTCTCTCGCCATGACAGATTCCCACACACAGACGTACCTAACCTCCTCATACCCCAAACCTCAATGGGTTTTATGGCTTCATGCCCCTGGGCACAGTCAGTTCTCTCCCTAGAATCCCTCTTTACATCATTTGCTGTGTGAAGCATTCCTCAGTGTCTCTCTTCTCGTTCCTCTCAGTAAAGTCAGTCCCTCTCCTCCTAGCTATCATACACCCTGACCACATACCCAGCAATGAACGCCAACCACAGTTTCCAAATCAAAAACTGGGACCTGTAATCTGACAACGGAGTAAGCTTATGAGGGCAAACAGATAAAGTATTTGAAATCACAAGTGACCCAGAAAATCCTGAACATATATGTTCACCATAACTATTAATGTTGGCTCTTTCAACAAAACACTTTTAGAATGTATTGCATTTTAGGTATTGTGATTGGCCCCAGAGATACAAAAAAGATAATACCATACTCCCTAACTGCCCTTGAGTAGCTACGAAGAGAGTTATTCATAGAAGATTGCTGTGATGGAGTTAAATGCTGGCAAGGGGTCCTTACGGTAGGCCAAGACAAATGGAAAAAGGGTAGTAGTGATCATTGCTCAGATAACTACAGAAAAGTGCCCCTCAGAATTGAAGGACAGTTCCAGAAACGTCACCTTCTGAAATGGACTTCCTGGTATGGGATGAGAGAGAGGCGTCAAGGATGACTCTGAACTTTTATTTTTCATTTTTTTGTGTGTGTGTGTGTGAGGAAGATCAGCCCTGAGCTAACATCTGCCAATCCTCCTCTTCTTGCTGAGGAAGATTGGCCCTGGGCTAACATCCATGCCTATCTTCCTCCACTTTATATGGGACACCACCACAGCATGGCTTGACAAGCGGTGCATCGGTGCACACCCGGGATCCAAACCGGCGAACCCTGGGCCACTGCAGCGGAGCACGTGCACTCAACCACTTGCGCCACCGGGCCGATCCCTGACTCTGAGCTTTTAACCTAAGAATGGGAACGCTGGAGTTGCCATCAACTGTGATGGAGAAGGCTGCAGGTGCAGCAGGCTGAAGGGGGTATAAGGAATTCAGCTTTGGACATATGGAGTTAGACATGTCCCTGAGGCAGGAATGTCACAGAAGCGATGCTTCGTGCTTCTCTCTGCACGCTACCAGGTGGCCTAGGACTTCTGTCTGCCCCATTTCCAGTCATCTTCTCTCTGAGCACTGATCAGGGTGGTGCCTGCCAGGACTCTCCACTCTAAAGTTACTCTTCCCTTTAATTAGTATTTTGTGGGAAGCTAAGTGTGAAACTAGGAAAATATCCTGTTACCTGTTAAACATTTTATTCACTTACTGATTTCTATCAGTATGGACTCAAGATTGTTCTATTTATTCTGTGTAGGATCTATTACGATCATTATTTTGAAGCTCAGATTGTCCCAGATTTAGCGTGAAAGCCCTTGAAGGGCTTCTGTGTCTTTTTGACATACTGCCCCCCCGCCCCCGTCATTCTTTGAGCACTTCCTTGCATTCTTGCACTACCAGATGTATAAAATGAGCCTGGAACTTTCCCTATCCTAGCCCTGCAATCAGCCTTTTCCCCAAAGAGCCCTGGTTCCTTTTAGTGGAAAACTATATTCAGAAGCAAAGTGCCGGGTGCTAAATATACTCATTGCTATTGGGGTGCCGTGCTCCCAGGCGGACAAGCAGAGCTAGGGAATGTAAGTCTACACTATGCATACCTGTACATACACGTACCCACAATCACATCTAGATCTGATTTGATAACTCTCTCTATATTGAAAACCATGCATCCACACTGATACCTCCAATTCCAATGCATCAACTCAAGTGTTCACTTTCGTTTTCTTCCTTTCCCCTAACTGTAACTGGCTGCCATTATCTTTAATGGACCGTTCTCCCATATGTGATCAGTCTCCCATCACACACTGACACCCCCACCCTACGCAGAGGCGCCCTCTTGCTCAGGGGACTCCCCACAGACACCCTCCCTCCCCACCTGAGCTCTGACACCCCATGCCAGGCCATCCCTCTAGAGACACACCTCCTTTGTCTACCTGGGCTCTGCCATCCTGCATGGACACCCTCCCCACTCTGCATGGGCTCTGACTCCCTATGGTAGAGCACCCCCCACCTCATGCCAGGTGACACCCCCTCAGGATGACAGCCCGTGCCAGGATCTCCCCCTGCAGAGAAACTTCCCTCCCTCCTCTCAGATCCTGAGAGCCCACACCAGGTCACTCCTCCGGCTCCAACACCTGTGCTAGGCCTCCCTCCTGCATGGAAACCCTCCTCCCTTGCTCGGGCTCAGAAGCCATCCTTAAAAGTATAGTTTCACCAGTTAGGCACTGTATTTTCATATCAATTACTTTAATCCAAATCAAATAACTAGCTGAGTAGCTCTGAGAAAATGTAATTTTTGGTTGGGAAGGACAGAGGGAGTTAATTTGGGGACATGAGTAGATACAAACAGAGGACAGACTGAAGGCACTTGAGAAGCAAAAGATAAACCAAAGGTGGAGTCTAAAACGGAGGTGAGAGAGGCCAAGGAAAAGACGTTTCAGTCTGACGTGGGTGCCTGAGCCAGTCATGGAGAACCCTCTCTCACGCGGCCAGATGGCGCTGACGGTCACCTACACTCAGGAACTTGTCTGAACTTGCTCTGAAGACTTGCACTTCCACTTTCTTCTCCTGGCTAAGCACAGCCTCTCATTCTTTCTTCCTCTTCAGTGCCCCACAATTCCCTTCAGTGGGAGGAGGTAAGGAGAAGGAAAGGGGGTTAGGCGAGAAGGGAGACAACACCAAGTTCATGCCTACTAGGTACCAAGCACCGTACCCTAGGAGTTTTTTTTTTTTTTTTTGCATGTTATTTAACCCACACAACAGCACTACAAAGTAGGTGGTAGTTGCAGTTCACATACAGAGAAAATGAATCGTTTTTCAGTCTCTTCTGGACTCAAGCTAATCTTGAGTTCAGAATTTGAACCCAGATCTACCTAACTCTTCAGTTCTCACTCATTCCATCACAGAAGGAAAAAAAGCCAGTGAAAGACAAAGAGATCACTGGGTGGGGAATTAGGGTGACAGAATCTCAGGTGACCTTCTCCTCCATGCTTCCCCCTCCTGACTTTACTGTAAGTGCACCCCCATCTACCTCAGGAAGAAGATGTCTGTGTGCATCACGTGATGCAGAAACCACCTGCTGGGAAAACCCAGACCCCTCGGACATACCGCGCCAGCCCCATGCAAAAGCAGGTAAAGGAGGTGGGGCCGCTCCTGGCCTCAGCATGACAAGGAAACAGTCATATTTTCATAAAATACACTGCAAGGGTAAAAGCCAAAGTGATGTGTTCTTGTCTGTTTATAAATTATTGATCTACAAATGCATTTAAGTAGATTTACCACCAAAAGTGGAACACAGACTCAATGGAGAGGAGAGAGGCGCATATCTCACAGGTGCTTCATGCCTAAGGGATTTCACTGGGAAAGAATTAGTATCTGCTCTTTAGTCAGTCTGTGATTCTCCATGGCTTTTAGAGGTAAGTGAAGTGAATTATTCTGTTTTTACAAGAGCAGTAATTTAGACAAAGAAAAACGATTCACTTAAGAATTTTCACAAATGTCATGGTGCTAGGGATAAAACTAAGACCCCTAATCCTGTAAATTTAAACCAAGTTATGGGCCTAAGTTTTAAAACCATACAGCAAGATTTCCCACTATGAAGTTACAGTTGTTTTCCCTATGGCATTTAAAATAATTTAAATTACTAAATCTAGTAAAGCAGGGTCCATTTATATTCATTTTTCAGTTATGAATCAAATCAGCCCTATTGAAGTCATTTATTAGTTGAAAGCATTTATTCATTTGAGGTGAAATTCACATAAAATTAACCATCTGAGAGTGAACAATTCATTTAGTGCATTCACAGCGTTGTGCAACCACTACTTCTTTCTAGTTCCAGGACATTTTCATCACCCCAAAATAAAACCCCATATCCATTAAGCAGTTGCTCCCCATTCTCCCCTCCCCTCAGCTCCTGGTAACCATCAGCCTGCTTTTGATGGATTTACCTATTCTGAATTTCTCATAAATGGAATCACACACTATGTGACCTTTTTTGTCTGGCTTCTTTCACTTGGCATAATGTTTTGGAGATGCATCCATGTTGCAGCATGTGTCAGTACTTCATTCCTTCTAATGGCTAAATAATATTCCAGTGTACATGAAAGTGTGTGTGTGTGTGTGTGTGTGTGTGTGTGTGTGTGTATAAGTGTGTGTGAGTACATGTAGTCTCTCTCCCTCCTCCCCTTTCCTCCCCTCCTCTCTCCTGCCCCTCAGCAAAAGATGCATAATCTAATACTCATCATGAAGAAGTATCAGACAAAGCCAAATAACTGGCCTGTAATCTTCAACAGTATAAAAGTCAGGGAAATCAGGGAAATACTAAAGTAGCATTTCAGTCTGCCAGCAACTAAAGGGACATAACAACTACCCGCAGTGTGTGATTCTAAACTGAATCCTTTTGCTACAAAGGACATTATCGGGACAACTCGTAAATTGGAATGGGGCATGACTGGTACTGTATCAATGTTAATTTCATTATTTTGATGGTTGTATGGTAGATTTGTAGGAGAACGCACTGTTTATAGGAATTATATACAAAAGTATCCTAAGGAAATGGAACATCAGGTCAGCAACTTCTCAAACAGTTCAGGGGGGAAAAAGCTCTTTGTATTACATTTTTAACTTTTCTATAAACTTGGGACTATTTCAAAAAATTTTTAAAGTATCAATAAAAAAAATCCAAGAATATAGATACTCTCTTATGTAGGTATTTCTGTGTAATTTCAAATTTTAATCAAATAAAATCTGAAAGAAAGGAATGCATTGTTTTCCATCCAGTTTGATACCTCAAAAAAATTAAAGGGTATTTCTATCATATATCAGAGTACATAGGCAGAAAGAGAACTATAAGGAACCTAAAAGGACTGAGTCCATCTCCCTGCTCAGAGAAGGTAAAGCTCCCTGTTCCAAGACCGTCATAGTCTTCTTAGCAGACCACTCAAACAGCCAAGAGCTTTCCTTCTTACAGCCCAGCAATCTTCCCAACCTTAAGCCTATTTACTGGTTAAATCCTCTGAAGATAAAATCTGTTGGCTCGTTAAATAAGCAAATTTTAACAGGAGATAATCAATCCTCAATTATCCATGTATATTTGCTTATATGTGCTTTCTGAGGATAGGATTAATATTGATAAAAGGTGCTGAAATACTGTAAGTGAATTTTTTCCATATTTCTGCCCAAAAGGTAGAATTAAATTTTGATAATTTATGACTTCAGAATTAGAAGGAGAATAATTAAACTTTAAAATACATACGAAATCCTGTTGACTATGGCATCTTCATCTTCTTGTTCATCTGCAAAAATGTTTAAAGTATTAATATTTTTTGTTGTCCAACAAAATCTTTCATTAATTTATTAAAAATATAAACTTAAAAAAACAATTATTGAATAAAAACTATTTTCAAAAAGCAATGAGTTTATTTCAGCACAGATCCAAATTTAAATCTCATTAAATGAGACAGGATACAATATGGTTAGAGAATAGAGTGTACTGATTAATCAAAAATCCTGATTAACAAAACTACTATATGTAAATTAAAATTTTCCACGTATTTAGTGCTCAAGAAAATAAAACTTAGTAGACCTTTAGGAGCATTATCAAGTTTACTGTTATACAATGTAAGTGACATTGCTAATTAATGAAATTTTCTGGTTGATAATAGCCAAAAAAATTTTTACTATAAAATTAAAATTCAGAATCTTAGAACTCATGTACTTTTCTATAATTTGAGTATGTCATTAGTAATGGTAATACTGAAGATTCTCTTCAGTACTACCACCCTAAACCACCATGGATAGCATGGCCTCCACATTTCATCATAATTGTTCAAGTTACAGACAGAAATAGATCAAGTTTTGTGTATCTTTTTTAAGTAGCAGATGGCCCTTACTCAGGTGCTCACTTGCCCTCCCCTCTCCCTCTCCCTCATGGCTGTTAGCCATCTTTTTTGTCCTCCCACATAAACTTACCAGCTAAAGAAACTACAATGCAATTACAAGAATATTGCACAACACCTCTGGCCCCTCCTTCTCCTCAATACCTAACTAGGGTTGTCCTCAAAGGCTCTCTCTGTAGGTCTCTGGGATTCTGAGCACCTACCTGCTTCAGTGTCAATGGTGTATTTGGGCCATTCTCTTAGTCCAGTCTCCATTCTTAATTACAGGCTGCCCAAAATAGCTTTACAACCAAAGGGACCACAAAATAACAGTCACAATTAATTTTTATACTGTTGTGTCCACATCCAATCAACCATTAAATCTTGAAGAATGCTTTAATATCTCCATATCCATTTCAATTCTATTCCCAACACCCTACCAACTAGGTCCATGGTCCTCATCACCCCCTCTCCACGACTACTCTAAAAATCATCTAATAAATGTTCAAGGTCCCTCATCATCTAATTTCTGCTAAAACAATGCATTTATATTCATTCATTCTATCTCTCCTTCCTTTTGTGTCCATAATCTATGAAACCTGATGCCAAAACATCTTTAAAAATAGCTAAGATACTGACTCGAATCCCAGGTCTTCAAAATTTTGAGAGATTGTTGAATCCAAGGCCTATTTCAGTGTAGTCACAGAGCCAAGTAATAGCACTAAAGTAATGCACTACACCAAGCACTATTTCCTGATTTCTTTCAAATGTCTGATAAGTTTAACATGATAACATAAGGAATCTTTAATATATGGAATCCTTAAATATTCAAATGGCATCTATTATTAGCCCAGCATCACAGGTGGAAAATCTTGCGATTTCTAGAAAATAGCTGAGATTTAACAGAAGGCAGTAAGGCAACTCTTTAGGTTCTTATAAAACCCTGCTTAAAAATCTGTGAATTAGGGGCCGGCCTCGTGGCTTAGTGGTTAAATGCGAGCGCTCCGCTGCTGGCGGCCCGGGTTCGGATTCCGGGCGCGCACCGACGCACCGCTTCTCTGGCCATGCTGAGGCCGCGTCCCACATACAGCAACTAGAAGGATGTGCAGCTATGACATACAACTATCTACTGGGGCTTTGGGGGGAAAAAAAATAAATAAATAAAATCTTTAAAAAAAAAAAAAAAAACCTGTGAATTAATCAACACAAAGTTCATTTAAAAAAAATAAAGATACAGTGGTCCCTCTGGTGACATAAGGATATATATGAAATTATAAAAGGATAATACAAGATAATATATAACTGAATACTAAACGGTATTATGGAGACTCTAAATTCTACATTGCTTTAGAGAAAGAAAAGATATCCTGTGAGTCTGAGAAACGATGGGGTGGGGGTGAGTATGCTCAAAGTCAGAGCCAGTCACAAGGAACCAAGTATTCTCATGAACTCTGGAATTCCCCTGATACTGAACAGCCCCACATTCTTCTTAGTTGGACATAAGAATGGTGATAAACAAGGGCTGGGGTCTAAGAGGATGAGCCTATGAGCAGTCAGAGTCCCTGGAGGTTATTTTTTAGTGCTCTTCGTACCAGGCAACTGGTGGCTTCAATCATGGGCACACTGAATATACTACCACACAGATGGGCACTGTGGAGCCCATGTACCATAGACCACCGGGACAATAATCAAAGTTTTAATTATAATGTTTCTACTTGCCTGATTTTCTCTTGTATCTTGTGATGATGAAGTAGGAAACTACGTAGAGAATGGCAAAAAGAAGGAAACATATCTGAAACAAAACAAAGTTAACAAATCATTTACATTTTTTGCATATCTTTTCTTAAATAATAGAAGATACATCTTTGGTATTTATAGAAAAAAGGGATTTAATCCATTACAAAGTAAAACTTTCAGATATTTTGCTAATGTAAAGTTTTGATGAAATATTAACTTGTATGAACTAGTCAGTTAACTCCAACTTAATTTCAGGAAAAAAATGTCCAATAAAGATTTTCTTTTCATAACTTGACCAAATTGTTTTCAAAATCATGTGGAAATACAAAGAACCAGACCATCTCTGACAATTCTGAAAAACAAAGTCAATGAGAGGCTACTATCCCTACCAAATATTAAAACATACCATAAAGCTTCAATCACATTTGAAGAGTGTGCTGGCACCAAAACTTGACAGATCAATGAAACAGATTCTATTATATAAAAACTTATATAATTGGTTATACAAACAAGAGGCATCACAAATCAATGTGGGGAGAGGAATAATTACTCAATAAAAATGCCACATATCAAAATACACAGCAGTTGAATAAAAGCCTTTTTTTAATATTAAATTCCATTTCAGTTCAATCAGATCTAAGGGACAATAGGCAAAAAAGGATGAGTCAAGGGGCCAGCCCAGTGGCGTAGTGGTTAAGTTCATGTACTCCGCTTTGGTGGCCCTGGGTTCGCAGGTTCAGATCCCAGGCATGGACCAGCGCACTGCTTATCAAGCCACGCCATGGCAGGCGTCCCACATATCAAGTGGAGGAAGATGGGCACAGATGTTAGCCTAGGGCCAATCTTCCTCAGCAAAAAGAGAGGATTGGCAACAGATGTTAGCTCAGGGCTAATCTTTCTCACAAAAAAAAAAAAAAAAAAAAAAGGATGGGTCAAGGAATAGGAAATCTCATGATAGTCAAAGACCAAGTGTGCAAGAAATAAAGGCTTATTAGAGCTGTGGACCATGGTAAAAATATTTTGAAGACTCTCAAATGAAACCATGGCAAGTGATGATAAAAGTCTAGGAGCACCCCTATGTGTGAATTTCTGAAGAAGGGTTGGTGACCATATGACTGAGAACCACCTTGGACCTAGGCAGGGGACTGTACAATGTCATCTAGGAAACGACAAACTGAGAATGAAGAGGAAGACTATGAGCCTCATGTCAAAGTTCTCCCAATACACGTGGCAGAGTGACAGGAGACAATGCTGACAGTAACCAAAAGGAGCAAAGCATCAAGAGCATCAAAGATGGCCTGCTGCTGGGAGCCTGTAAGGGACTCCAGGTAGGTAAGAGAATGTTAATACCATCACCACCTCCTCCCAAAATCCTTTGGAGTGTTGGAGATGGGTCAAAAAGGAAAACCAGTTATTGCTGAAGAAATGTGAATAGAGGGGGTCTTCTAAGAAGTTGAGGATCGGGGGAAACTGTTTACAATGGAATGGAAGTCTGAGTAGGGCTGGGAGAGCAATGGAAAGAAGAGTGACTGGGCAGAAATACTGCGAATTATGACGTTCAAGTCACAGAGATCAGATGACCAAGAGAACTAAGATTTATGATTGAGGCTGACTGGAATTCATTCATTCAACAGTTATTTATTGTGGGCTTATTATATACCAACCACTCTTCTAAGAACTGATGACACAGCAGTGAACAAAACAAAGTTCCTGACCTCCCTCAGTTTACATTCCAGTAAGAAAACAGATAATAAATAAATATACAATGCATCAGAGGATAATTAGTGCAGGATTAGGGGACTACAAGTGCCAGCAGGAGCAAGGGGGCATGGCTCACTAATAAGGTGAGGAAAGAGTTGTGGGAGCAGAGAGAACAAGGCATGCAGCTATCCAGAGGGAGAGTATTCAAGGCAGAGAGAACAGCAATGCCCAGGGTCTGAGACAGGAAAGGCTCTGCTGTGTTCAAACAAGCAGGGGGAAGAAGTTAAGAGATAAGGTCATATAGGAGTCTGTAGTAAGTGCTGGTTCTTACAGATGGTATAATGTTGGTTTTCATCCTGAGTGAGAGGGGAAGCCACTGCAGGATTCTGAGCAGAGGAGTGACAGGACCTGACACATTGCAAAAGGCTCACTCCAGTGGTAAACGTGGAAAATAAATCAGAAGCAGCAAGGACAGAAGCAGGAGACCAGTTAGGAGTCTACTACAATAACTCAGAAGAGAGGTCACTTAGAGCTGTGTAGTGGAGGTGTTAAGAAGTTACCAAGTTCTGGGTATGTTTTGAAAGCAGACTTGACAGGATAAACACAAGGTTCTTGGCCAGAAAAGACAGAGTTGCCATTTCCTAAGTCACGCAAGATTACGAGAGTAGTTTTGGGGTGGAAATAAGAAGCACACTTTACACTGTTGAATTCGAAATACATAGCATAGACTCAGGTGGAGAGGTTGAATGGGCAGCTGGACATAAAAATCTGTACAATTCAGGAGAAGAAGCCAGGCCAGGAAAAACAAAAAAAGGATCATCAGCAGATAGATGATATTTAAAGCCCTGAGACAAGATGAGATTTCCATCCTAGGGAGTGAGTGTAGCCAGAGAACAGAAATCTAAGAACACAGCCCCGGGGCTCTCAAATATTTACAAGTCAACTTGACACAAGGAATCAGCAAAATCTGCCTGAAGAGCAGCAGTCAGCAGGTAGGAGGCAAACAAGAGACTGTCAGGTCCTGAAAGCCAAGTGAAGAAAGTTTATCTAGTAAAAGGGAATCATCAACCGTGTCAAATGCTGCTGACATGCCAAGTAAGATGAGGACTGAGAATTGACAACTGGATTTAGCAACATGGAGGTTATCAGTGACCTTGACAAGAGTTGCTTTTCTGGAGGGGTGGAGGCAAAACCCTGATTAAAGAGGATTAAGAGAGGAGAAGAACTGGAAACAAAATGTAAGTAAACAGTTCTTTCCAGGAGTTTTATGATAAAAGGAAGCAAAGTAAATGTGAAGGGGAATGTGAAGTTGAGAGGGTTTGTTTACAACGAGAAAAGTTATAAATGGTTGTAGGAATAATCCAGTAGAGAGGAAAATTACTGATGCAAGAAAGAAAAGGGAGAATTGCTGAATAAACGCGCTCAAGTTGAGGGGCTAGATATAAAATTTATCCACAGTAAAAATGAGGAGGAGGAGGAAGAGCAGGAGACAGAACCTCTGAGCTCCGTTGCAGGTAGGTAAGCAGATGTGTGGTGGAAGCATAAAGACATTCTCTTTTGATGGCTTCTATTTTCTTGCTTCCAGAGACAGAAGCAAGTTCATCAAATGAGAGTTACACATGGAGAGAGGGGAGAGAAGATATGTAAGTCACACAGGAGAATGGGAGAACAAATGAAGTAGAGAAATACAATAGAAGGGAGAGGCCAGGTGAGATGAAATGCATTTTAAAGTTCCAGGCAAACCCAAGCCCAAACTCTCAGAATGCAGGAGGCCTGATGGTGCTATACAACATGAGAGCCTGATTCTTTGATGCTGAGGCAGATGCAGGCAGAGTCCCCCAGAAATATCAGAGACTTGATGATTCTAACAGATACCCTATTCTCTCTCCTCCCCTTCACAGCCTATACTTGTGGACTTCCACTTTTTCACCACTCACTCACTCTTCCAACCACTAGTCTGACTTCATGCCCACTGATCAACTCAAAGTGCTCTGGCAGTGGTCAGTAAGGACCCAACAGCCAAATTACACTTTCATGATTTCACTTGACCTCTAAGCAGCACCTTCCATGTCAGCAATCTTCCTCCTTCTCTGACTGTTCTCCCAGTCTCCGTCACTAGCTTCCCTTTACCCTCCAGCCTTTAAACATTATTCTTCTCTACGATTTCTGGGCTAAGCCAGAAACAGATTCTCACTCCTCAAGCTCTTCATAGCTAACCTCATCTGCTCCCAGGGTTTTAACCACCAACCCCACATATCCCTGGACCACTGTTTGAGAACCACTGATTGGGAGAAAAATGAAACCAAGAACAGGGTGATGGATAGGAGGTTCCTGGTAGAGAAGCAGCTGCAATAAAAGAACTTGACCAAGGAGGTTGGAAGAATAGAAGGTTGTGATTAAAGGATGTTTTAGTATTTTTAAAATTAGTATTTAAAGGCAGAGAAGAGTAGTTTCAGGAATTCAAGAGAGTTAGTGCAGAAGTGATCAATGAGAAGGCACGCAAGTTAATGGACAAAATGAAATCAAGGAACCAAAATGCATGGCATGGAATGAAAAGACTAATGGAAAGCAAACCATTTAAGAGTAGAAGTAAGGCTAACAATTATAAAAACAAATGTAAGTATTACTGATTTGGAAATCAGACTCTGTTATGAGTCTGTTATTTTTCTAGTTCCAAAGGTGGGACTAGGAGCAGGTGTTCCTCCTTTAAATGAGTGTCTGTAGCAGACAAACAGACCCACAGGGATGAGTGAGTGAACAGAAAGCAAGCTGTAATGATGCTGCCTATTCTCCTACATGCAGTGGAGACAAAATGAAATTCCTAACCAACAAAAGGAGAAAAACATTCCAGCTCCTCACCACTAAGAGTGAGGAACGGCTGATAACAAGGAAAAGGATGGGCTCTCATGGTTCTCTGAAAAGACTGAGCTTCTCTCCTGGTCAGGGAAGGCGGAGCAGGGCTACCGGAGCTCACAAGCAGAAAGAGACACGGGTACGTGTCCTCTGTGCCAGGTGACCCAGAGGGCAGGCGATTCGGCTCTCTTGAGGCCATGTGGCTTGAGTCCTGATGCTGATCAAGAATGGCTAGGCATTTGGGAGCTGAGTTACCCAGTCACAAGTAACCTAATAATACGTTTAAAATACACTGTTAAAAGCTAATATCCTTCAATTCCAGGTATAAGATTTGAAGAATAAAAATCACATGATCATCTCAATAGGTGCAGAGAAAGCATTTGACAAGATACAGCAGCCATTTATGATAAAAACTCTGAATAAAATGGGTATAGAAGGAAAGTACCTCAACATAATAAAGGCCATATATGACAAACCCACAGCTAATATCATACTCAATGGTGAAAAACTGAAAGCTATCCCTCTAAGAACAGGAACCAGACAAGGATGCCCACTCTCACCACTCCTATTTAACATAGTACTGGAAGTCCTAGCCAGAGCAATCAGGCAAGAAAAAGAAATAAAAGGGATCCAAATCAGAGAGGAAGAAGTGAAACTCACTATTTGCAGATGACGTGATTTTATATATAGAAAACCCTAAAGAATCCAACAAAAAGCTTTTAGAATTAATAAACGAATACGGTAAAGTTGCAGGATACAAAATCAACATACAAAAATCAGTTGCATTTCTATACACTAACAATGAAGCAGCAGAAAGAGAAATTAAGAATACAATCCCATTTACAATTGCAAAAAAAATAATAAAATACCCAGGAATAAATTTAATCAAAGAGGTGAAAGATCTGTACACTGAAAACAATAAAACATTGCTGAAAGAAATTGTAGAAGACACAAAGAAATGGAAAGATATTCCATGCTCTTGGATTGGAAGAATTAACATAGTTAAGACGTCCATGCTTCCTAAAGCAATCTAGAGATTCAATGCAATCCCTATCAAAGTTCCAACAACATTTTTCACAGAAATAGAACAAAGAATCCTAAAATTTATATGGAACAACAAAAGACCCCGAATAGCCAAAGAATCCTGAGAAAAAAGAACAAAGCTGGAGGTATCACACTCCCTGATTTCAAAGTATACTACAAAGCTACAGTAACCAAAACAGCATGGTACTGGCACAAAAACAGACATACAGATCAATGGAACAGAATTGAGAGCCCAGAAATAAACCCACACATCTATGGACAGCTAATTTTCGACAAAGGAGCCAAGAACATACAATGGAGAAAGCAAAGTCTCTTCAACAAATGGTGTTGGGAAAACTGGACAGCCACATTCAAAAAAAATGAAAGTAGACCATTATCTTACACCATACACAAAAATTAACTCAAAATGGATTAAAGACTTGAATGTAAAACCTGAAACCATGAAAATTCTAGAAGAAAACATAGGAAGTACATTCTTCGACATTGGTGTTAGCAACATATTTTCAAGGACCATGTCGGACCAGGCAAGAGAAACAATAGAAAAAATAAACAAATGGGACTACATCAAACTGAAAAGCTTCCGCACAGCAAAGGAAACCATCAACAAAACAAAAAGACCATCTAACAATTGGGAGAAGAGATTTGCAAACCATATATCTGATAAGGGCTTAATCTCCAAAATACATAAAGAACTCATACGTCTCAACAACAAAAAAACTAACAACCCAATTAAAAAATGGGCAAAAGACCTGAACAGACATTTCTTCAAAGAAGATATACAGATGGCCAACAGGCACATGAAAAGATGTTCAACATCATTAACTATCAGGGAAATGCAAATCAAAACTACAATGAGATAACACCTCACTCCCATCAGAATGGCTATAATTAACAAGACAGGAAACAACAAGTGTTGGAGAGTATGTGGAGAGAAGGGAACTCTCATACACTGCTGGTGGGAGTGCAAACTGGTGCAGCCACTATGGAAAATGGTATGGAGAGTCTTCAAAAAATTAAGGATAGAACTCCCATATGATCCAGCTATTCCACTGCTGGGTATTCATCCAAAGAACATGAAAAAACCAGTGCATAAAGATACATGCACCCCTGTGTTCATTGCAGCATTATTCACAATAGCCAAGACTTGGAAGCAACCTAAGTTCCCATCAAGGAACGAATGGATGAAGAAGATGTGGTATATATACACAATGGAATACTACTCAGCCATAAGAAATGATGAAATCTAGTCATTTGCGACAACACGGATGGACATTGAGGGTATTATGCTAAGCGAAATACGTCAGAGGGAGAAGGTCAAATATAGTATGATCTCACTCATAAGTAGAAGATAAAAACAACAACAGACAGACACATAGAGACAGAGATTGGATTGGTGGTTACCAGAGGAGAGGAGGAGAGGAAGGAGGGCAAAAGGGATGAGTAGGCACATGTGTGTGGTGATGGATTGTAATTAGTATTTGGGTGGTGAACGTCATGTAATCAATGCAGAAATAGAAGTACAATGATGTATGCCTGAAATTTATACAATGTTACAAACCAATGTTATTGCAATAAAATAATTAATTTTAAAAAATACATTGTTAAAAGCTAATATCTTTCAATTCCAGGTGTAAGATTTGAACCTAAATTCAAACTAGTGCATTATAATCAAACTGTACTACCTAGCTTTTCACATACGGCCAATGGGCTTCAACTAATTTAGGGTGACTAAAAGGAATAAATATCATAAAAGAGTGACAGGTGCAAATGGGCTCAAAGACTGCTACCACCAACACATTTTTAACAAAATCCTGGGAGAGAAGACAAATAAACTATAAGTGAGCCAATAATCTCATTCCACAGCAGAGAGCTAACAGACATGGCTTTATTTTAAAGTTGATATATCAAAAAATAGAGATGCTGAGTATCCTTGAAAATTACAAACTAACCACTAAAATACTTAAAATTATAATCTTTCAAATTACCCTAAGAGCCAGGAAAATAAAAATAAAAGAAAGAAAAATCCAGACTACATAGTAAAAGACAAGAAAACACATATAGTTATAAAAATAATAATATAAAATAAGCCAGCCCCGATGGCCTAGTGGTTAAAGTTCAGTGCTCTCACAGCCTCAGTGGCCCGGATTCATTTCCCAGTCTCAGCAGAACCACATCACCCGTCTGTCAGTTGCCATGCTGTGGCAGCGGCTCACATAGAAGAACTAGAAGGATTTACAATTAAGATATACAACCATGCACTGGGGCTTTGAGGAGGAAAAATAATAATAATAATAATAATAATAAATAATAAAGATGAAACATATTAAAATCATAATTGTAAATGAGACAAACTATTAAAAGAAAACATTCAGAGACTGAGATGTACCTAAAATAGTGACTCAGAAAGGTTGAAAACAAAAGGATAAACAGAGACATACCAGGCAGATGCTAACACAGAAGAAAGTTAGGTTGTCAATTTTTTTTTCTCTCAGACAAGGCTGAATTTAAGGCAAGAGGTGTTAAGGAAGACAAAGTGGGGCACTTGATGAACAATGGTATAACCCACAATGAGGAAAGAATCTTCATGCACCAAAAAACACAGCACCAAAATACATTTTTCAAAATTGAATATGCAAGGAAAAATAAAACACTTTAGTTGAGAGACTTGAATTCACCATGGAAGAAAAAAATAAACTCAAACTAAACACATAATAATAATAAATGTGAATTTTAAGAAGTAATAAGATTGCTCTAGTAAATGTGCTTATCATACTCAATGCTCTACACCTCATATCCTGACACCCACTGCCTCAGCCTCTCACAACCACTACTCTGCTTTGTTTCTATGAATTTGCCTCTTCTGGATACATCACATGAATGAATCATACAATACGTAGCTTTTTGTGTCTAGCTTCTTTCACTTCACATAACGTTTTCAAGGTTCATCCACGTTGTAGCATGCATCAATACATCATTCCTCTAGGTTTTTTATGAGAAAAATAAACCCCTATTTGATTAAAAACACACTGAATATTTGTTGCTAGTAGCTAAAAGCATTCCTTCGGATATATTTGCATATACACACAAAGATGTATATATAAAGGTGTTCATTGTTTCACCGTTTGTTATCGAAACAAACCACCTTTCAAAAGAGAGAAGAAAAAATTACCACTGCTCTATGTCCAGAAGAATTAATTTGAATACAAAACACCAGCTGATATCTACTCTTCTAACAGTTATAAGCACCCGCAAATAAAGTGCCCTGTGTCTTTCAACTTGCGCTTCAATAAAGGTGAAACAATATTTCCTCATAAACAAGTAACACCGAGACCTTTAACAAGGGGTAAATATTCCACTTTTCAAGATAATCAAAGAAAATTTCAAGTTTTACACTTTATTACCTATCTTGAGATTTTTCAGATTCTACATATTCTTACAATGCAAGTCATCAGAAATAAATTCTTTAAATCCCTTCTGAGATCCAGACTCCAGAAAAATATAAAGGAAGGACAGCTTTATTTGACAGGAGCCAGACCACAGCCAGTTGTCACTCACGCTTTGTCCTTCTGGCTCTTGACCGAATCACAACTATAACCCACAAAGCCTCCCTCTTTCTCAATCCCCACAACATTCCTAGTTCACATATTTTAGCATGACTGATTTCCATTATATGTTTCATGTAAATAAAACTTGTCTCCTAAACTATTTATCATATATATTATATAAATATTATATATTTAAATATAAAATTATAAACATAAATATATATTATATAAAATAGAAATATATTATATATGAATATATATTTATCACACATTTTTATATATATATTTAGGTATATTAGACATACTAACAGCAACAGGGACTATCTTGTACATCTCTTGAATCTTCTTGAGTGCCTAGATAAATAATTTTAAAATAAAGTGAGTAACTCACACTCCCTTCCCACTATTGGTTCCTTAGCCTCAGTCAGGTCTGATCAGGGCAAAGGGAAGACACTTTGAACTAGATGAAAGGTGGAAGTTTCCATTAGACTGGACTCAACTCTTCAATATGTGAAAATGACCATAAAGCTATGAGATGAATAGGGAACAGAGATCCAACAAAACATCCTTGCAAACAGCCATGGGAGAAAATTAAGCTTCTTTATAATTATTTCCTACCAAGTTTACCCATGCAATAGACAGTTAAGTACTGACATCTTAATGATACCGAGTCTTCCTTCCATGAAGATGGACTCTCTCTCCATTAATTTAGATCTTTTTTGATACCTTTATCCGAGTATGTAGTTTTCTTCATGTAGATCTTGTATATGTTTTGTTAGCTTTTATATCTAAGCATTTTCTTTTGGTTCTAATGTAAATGGTGTGTTTCTAATTTCAAATCCCAATTATTCACTGCTGGTATATAGGAAAGCAATTGACTTTTGTATATTAACTTTGTATCTTGAAACCTTGCTATAATCTTTTATTAGTCCCAGTTTTTTGTTATTGACGCTGGGATTTTCAACATAGATGATCATATCTATGTAGAAGGAAGAAAACAAAGACAATTTTATTTCTTCCTTCTCGATCTGTATACCTATTATTTACTTTTTGTTTCTTACTTTATTAGCTAGGACTTCCAGTACAATGTTGAAAAGGAACAGTGAGAGGGGACATCCTTGCCTTGTTCCTGATCTTAAGTGGGGAAAGCTTCTAGTTTCTCACCATTAACTATCATGCTAGCTGTAGATATTTTGTGGATGTTCTTTATAAGTTGAGGAAGCTTCCCTCTATTCCCAGTTTACTACGAGTTTTTAGCATGAATGAGTGCTAGATTTTGTCAAATGCTTTTTCTGCATCTATTGATAGGATTATATGATGTTTCTTCTTTAGTCTGTTGATGTGATGGATTACATTAAGCGATTTTCAAATGTCGAACCAGCCTTAAACACCTGAGATAAATCCAACTGGATCACAGTGTATAATTCTTTCTATACACTGTTGGATTTGGTTTGCTAATATTTTCCTGCAGAACTGTGTATCTATGCTCATGAGAGATATTCATCCATAGTTTTCCTTTACTGCAATGTCTTTGTCTGATTTTAGTATTAGGGTAATGCTGGCCTCATAGCAGGAGTTAGAAATTATCCCCTCTGCTTCTACTTTCTGTAACAGACTGCAGAGAACTGGTATCACTTCTTCCTTAAACTTCTGGTAGAACTCACCAGTGAAATCACCTGAGACCAGTGTTTAGAGGGTCAACTCCTTAGTTAATTTCTTTAATACATATAGATCTACTCAAATTATGTTTCACCTTGTGTGAGTTTTGATAGGTTGTGTCTTTGAAGGAATTTGTCCATTTCATTTCATCTAAGTTTTCAAATTTGTGGGCATAAAGTTGTTCATAATATTCCTTTAATTATCTTTTTAATGTCCACAGAATCAGTAATGGCCTCTCTTTCATTTCTGATATTAGTAATTTGTGTTTTCTTTTTTTCTTGGTTACCCTAGCTAGAGGTTTTATTGATTTTATTGATCAATTTTATTGATATTTTCAAAGAACCAGCTTTTGATTTTGTGAAATTTTAAAACTGATTTTCTGTTTTCAGTTTAATTGATTTCTGGTCTATTTCTTTTCTTTTGCTTACTTTGGAATTACATTGCTCTTCCTTTTCTAGTTTTCTCAAGTGGAAGCTTAAATTGTTGATTTTAGATCTTTCTTTTCTAATATGTCCATTCAATGCTACAAATTTCCCTCTAAGTACTACTTTTGCTGCATCCCATAAATTTTGATAAATTGTATTTTCATTTTCATTTAGTTAAAAATATTTTTAAATTTCTTGAGCCTTCTTCTTTGACCCATGTGTTATTTAGAGGTTGTTTAATCTCCAAGTACTCTGGAGCTTTCCAGCTATATTTGTTATTAATTTGTAGTTTAACTGTACTGTGGTCTGAGAGCAAACATCATATGATTTCTATTCTTTTAAGTTTGTTAACGTATGTTTTATGGCCTAGAATGTGGTCTATCTTGGTGAACGTTCCATGCAAGCTTAAGAAAAATGTACGTTGTGCCATTGTTCAATGAAGTAGTCTATAAAATGTCAATTACATCCAGCTGACTGATGCGCTGTTCAGTTCAACTGTACACCCTGATTTTCTGCCTGCTACATCTGTCAATTACTGATAGAGCAATAATGCAGTCTCCATCTATAATAGTGGATTCATCCATTTCTCTTTGCAGTTCTGTCAGTTTTGACTCATGTATTTTGATGCTCTGTTGTTAGGCGCATACACATTAAAGATTGTTATGTCTCCTTGGAAAGTTGATCCCTTATCATTTTGTACTGCCCGTTTTATCCCTGATAACTTTCCTTGTTCTGAAGTCCACCTTGTCTGAAATTAATACAGCTACTCCAGCTCTCTTTTGATTAGTGTTAGCACGGTATATCTTTCTCTGTCCCTTTACTTTTAATCTATCTATACCTTTCTATTTAAAGAGGATTTCTTACAAACATATAGTCAGGGGTTTTTTATCCACTCTGACAGTCTTTTTTTTTTTTTTTTAATATATATACATCTTTATTGAGTTTTTTTATATTTTGTGATAAATGTCCTCAACATGAAAAGATTACGTGCATGAGCAAAGGACTCATACATGTTGCGCTACTGTGTCGGAAAAATTAGCTAAAGAAGATTCAATTAAGCAGAATGGTGGCTTTATTTATTAAAACTCACAAATATTTCATAAATTTTAAAGCCACAAATTTATGAAATATTTGTGAGTTTTAATAAAATGACAGTCTCTGTCTTTTAATTGATGTATTTAGACCATTCACATTTAAAGTGATCGTTGATACTGTTGGTTTAATATTTATCACAGTTTTAACTATTTTCTATTCATTGCCCTTGTTCTTTGTTTCTATTTTTATCTTTCACTCTTTTTCTGCCTTCTGATTTTAATTGAACATTTTATATGACTCTATTTTCTTTCCTCTCTTAGCATATCAATTACACTTCTTTTAAAATATTTTTAGTGGTTGCCCTAGAGTTTGTAATTTACATCTACAACTAATCTAAGTCCATTTTCAAACACTAGACTGCTTCATGGGTAGTGCAGGTGCCTTATAAATTATTCCCAATCCCTCCCTCCTGTCCCATATAACATTACTGTCATTCATTTCACTTATGTGTAAGCTATAATCACTGAATACATTGTTGCTAGTATTACTTTCAATAAACTGTTACCCATTAGATTAATAACAACAAAATAAAAGATTTTATTTTACCTTCATTTACTCCCTCTCTAATGCTCTTCTTTTATGTAAATCTGAGTTTCTCACCTAAATAATTTTCCTTCTCTCTGAAGAACTGAAGAATTTTCCTTCTCTCTGAAGAACTTCTCTTAAAATTTCTTGCTAAGCAGGTCTACGAGCAACAACTTCCCTCAATTTTTGTTTGAGAAAGTTTTATTTCTCCTTTACTTTTAAAGGATAATTTTGCTGGATACAGATTCTAGGTTGGTGGATTTGTTTTTTTCTACTAACATTTCAAATATTTCACTCTCCTCTTCTTGCTTGCATGGTTTCTGAAGAGAAATCTGATATAATTCTTATCCTTGATCCTCTATTTGTAAGGTGTTTTTATTCCTCTGGCTTCTTTCCTCTCTTCTCTTTCTCTCTGATTTTCTGCAGTGTGAATATATGCCTAACCTTTCATTTTAAATACAGTTTTTGGTTGACATGGTAAAAATTATTTTAATTTTTCTTTAAAAAACACAAGGTGTGCAATTATAATGGGAAGTAGTTTTTCTCCCCCTTTTAACATTACGTAGTTTGGAATGATCTATCCTTTAATCTCTTAATGTGCCCCCAAATTTTTTTCAAAGAGCAAGGAATTTGGTTATTACAATATCCAATTAAACTAGTATTAACTTTCCCTACTATGACAACTTACAACAGAAAATAAACATTACTTGTAAGAGGCTATTCAAATTGTGCATATATGTAATTACTTCTGTGCTTAGCTTATATACTTGTTTGGCAGTTAGTGTGAAGACTAGAGTTCCTCAACCTTGGCACTGTTACCATTTTCGGGCAGATAATTCCTTGTTGTTGGGGGCTATCCTGTGCGTTGTAGGATTTTAGCAGCATCTCTGTCCTCTACCCACTAGACGCCAATACAGGATCCCCCTAGTTGTGACATTGCTACATGTCTCCTGGGGGGGGCACTGCCACCCCAGTTGAGAACCATAGGTCTAATACATATATGCTAAATATGGAAAAAGGCAATAATGTAAAAATGGTATTATTTGGTGTTAATTTTTTCAAATAATGTAACTTTTGAAGCGAAGGAGTGATAGATAAATCTCTAAGGGGCGACTTGAAAATTACTGTGTCAGACATATAAATGCATGTGACGTATAGGAAGACCTTAAGAAAAGTAAGGCTGCCATCCAACTCTCCTCCACAGGCAATCTCTTGTTTTTCTAAGCCACTTCCACAATGCTAGGTAATAATTTTTGGTTTCTGAACATTAACAATAGACACTGACTTCCCAATACAGAAGCTGAGGATTTAGCTACTAGCTTTCTGATACCGAGGACATCTACACCATAGGAAATATTTCCACTGCTACCTGTCTCCTACTTCTTCCTCTTGTGTTTACTGCTATATTATTATTCCTTGTTATTCTCTTTCGTAACCTTGCAAGGACTTAAATCTTTACTTCTTGTTTTATCAATTTATTCCCAGAGGTGTAGCTGACAGATGTGTCCTGTTCTTAAATTCTCAAGTGGTAGCTGCTATTATTATTATCAGTAGTTATGATAACCTAATTATCTAACAATAGAGGGATGGTTCTGTTTAGTTTTTCACAATTTAAATATCGTTACAATGGCGGGCCGGCCCCATGGTGTAGCGGTTAAGTGTGTGTGCTCTGCTGCTGGCGGCCCAGGTTCGGATCCCGGGAGCGCACCAAGGCACCACTTGTCACGCCAAGCTGTGGCGGTGTCCCATATAAAGTAAAAGATGGGCACGGACGTTAGCCCAGGGCCAGTCTTCCTCAGCAAAAAGAGGAGAATCAGCATGGATGTTAGCTCAGAGCTGATCTTCCCAAAAAATAAATACCTTAAAAAAAAAAAAAAAGGTGATCACTCTTTAAAATAAATAAATAAATAAAGTTACAATGAAAATCTTAATGCATATAGCCTTCTTCTTGAAATTACTGTAATATAAATTCCCAGGAGTAAGATTATTAAATGAGTGTATAAATATTTCATTATATTGCTTTTCAGCAGGGTTATTAGAATTTATTTATTCATATTGAAAATAGTGTTATTCTTTTTTTCCAATTATATAAATAAAAATCCTTATTGTTAAAAACTGAATTTATTCAGAGAAGTATAAGAAAAGGTAAAAGGGTAAAAGTAACCCTAAATTCCACTACTCTGAAATAAGCCCCCTTCTCTCATACCTCTCTCTGTGTATATCTACACTACTTAAATAACATTTATCTTAGTCAGATTATACATTTACTGTTTCTATGTGGAAATATCTTCAGTTTTTTCTTGCCCTGTGATTTTTGGCTTCTGGTCATACCTTCTTTATATACACCTCCTCCTCCCAACTTTACCATCTCCTCAGGTAACTAGTAGGAAGGGTAGTCTGGTGTACAGGCTTCCATTCTTGTTACTGGCTCCAAAATATTCCACAACATGTGTAAGTGGCTGTATAAGGCTACGTCTTCTAAAATTTTTGTTTTTTTTTTTTTTTTTTTTTACATTTAAGTCTCTAATCCGTCTAGAACTCATTTTCATATATATGATATAGGGTTTCAATTTCATATTTTCTTTTGTTAGGCCCAACACAATGTATTAAATAAACCATCTTTTCCCACTAAAAATGACTGCTGCTGTATATTAAATTCCCAAATATAGTGGGACATATTTCTATTATGTTTGTTCTCTTTGTCAATTTCTATAAGAGTGACATGCACTTTTAATAGTAATGATTATATAGCATTATTTGCTCTCTGGGAAGGCAAATCTCTCTCCATGAGTTTCATTTTTCATAATTTCCTACACTAGTTCCAGGCTTTTTTATTTTTTTTATTTTTGGAGGCAAAAATTCAGACATTTAACCTTCCATATGAACTTTAGTATCATTTGTCTTCAATGCTAAATAAAACTCTGGGCCTGCCCGCATGGCTAGCCGGGCTTCCGCCCAAGTCCCCCGGCTAGTCTGGAAGGTGCGGGCACTGCCTCGACGGCGGCTCCATGGGACGCGTGGACCGGCCGCCCCCCGCCCCTGGCAGACGCCGTCATGAGGGACCTGCCGTACTTCTGCCGCAACCAAGTGGTGTGGCTCCAAGCAGCTAACTGTGGGCATCCCACAGCTAACTTTCCTGAACAAGTAGTAGATAATCTTCCAGCTGATATATCCACTGGCATTTATTACGGTTGGGGCAGTGTTGGAAGTAGAGATGTCCCTAAGATGGTGGTGAGCATAAGATGGAACCCATACTACAAGAATACGAAGAAGTCCATGGAAACTCATATCATACATACCTTCAACAAGGACTTCTATGAGGAAACCCTCAATGTGGCTGTCGTTGGCTACCTCAGACCAGAAAAGAACTCTGATTCTTTTTTTTTTTTTTTTAAACATCTGATGCCAATCCTCCTCTTTGTTTTTTGCTGCAGAAGATTGGCCCTGGGCTAACACCCGTGCCCATCTTCCTCTATTTTATATGGGATGCCGCCACAGCATGGCTTGACAAGTGGTGCATCGGTCCACACCCAGGATCCAAACCTGCAAACCCCAGGCCGCCAAAGCGGAGTGCAAGAACTTAACCGCTACGCCACCGGGCTGGCCCCAGAACTTTGATTCTTTAGAGTCACTTATTTCAGGAGTTCAAGGTGATATTGAGGAAGCTAAGAAACAACTTGATTTACCAGAACATCTGAAACTCAATGAGACAATTTCTTCCAGGTTCCTAAAAGCAAAATAATGAATGGCCACTGATGAAAAATCATGTTATTTATTCATTCACTGTTTTCTAGTATTTTACTTCTTATAACTCTGTAGTCTCAGCTTTGTTCTATTTTTAAAATGTTTGGGGCCGGCCCCGTGGCTTAGCGGTTAAGTGCGCGCGCTGTGCTGCTGGCGGCCCGGGTTCGGATCCCGGGCGCGCACCGACGCACCGCTTCTCCGGCCATGCTGAGGCGGCGTCCCACATACAGCAACTAGAAGGATGTGCAACTATGACGTACAACTATCTACTGGGGCTTTGGGGGAAAAAATAAATAAATAAAATTTTTAAAAATGTTTGATTTTTAAAATAGAACAAAGCTGTGAATTAGTTTAAACAGTATAGTGCAGTTACCATATTATGCTTCAACTGTTCAGTTAAACCCATCATGCTACAGTGCTAAAAGATTCATTTTAAAAATCAAGATTTTTTTATGTAATATATTGATTAAAATGTACCAACAGAAAAGTCTTAAGTGTCTTATAATGGAAATAAAATGTATATAAATATGAGTAAAAAGGGAAGTCACTAGTTTGAGAAGAGAATGATATTCTCATGGTAAAATACTAGCATGTCTGTACTTGTATAGCGTGTGCTGCTCAACAGAGAAGGTTATAAAAGTAAATGGATTAAACAGAGGTTTGACACTTTATTACAAACCTCAGGGGGAAAATCCAGATTTTGTATTTCTGATACCTTGTGCATGACTATATTATTACAGACATGAAGACTTGTGAAATTTCATTTTAATCAGTCATCTCCTTAATGGGGTCAGATCATTATACTGTGTTCCATTTGTGTTACAGCTGCCTCAGTTCTAATTGGTCTCAACTCCCTCTGCCTATCATTTTTTTGTCTTTCAAAGCAGTAAAATGAGTGTTTTTTGAATCTCTAGGTCTCATGCTGTATAACACTTCTCTATTCTTTTTTAAGAGTAGATATTCTTCTTCAACATTTTCCTTGACTTGGGTTTTTTTCCTTTAGACAATTGTCAATGTCAGGTTTTTTCCATTTAGAATATCCTACAACTGTACACTTACAAAAGATTGCATCTGTATCTACCACTCCATCCCTTCGCTATATGAACAGTCATTAAGCACATAATTGTATTGCATTTTAGGAAAAAAATTTCATCTTTAGGTTTTTTCAAAGTTTTAAAGAACACATAGCAGTTCATTTATATATACCAGTTTCTTAAAGAACACAAAATACTTGTTTTCCCCCAGGGAAGCTATTTACGAGCCAATTAAACTATGAAGCAGAAAGTTATTTATTTTTAACATGATCATATGTTCCTGAGCAAATGTAAACTGTTGAGTTGTGTACGCACAATGTGATTTAACGCTAAAGAGTGCTTGTAGCTTGGGGGAAAGGCATAAATAATACAGTTTTAGTTAAGTAAAAAATAAAATAAACAAAACTCTGCTTCCAACTACAGTTGCATTAATTGTACATATTAATTTTGGAAGAGTTAATATTTGCATGATATTTTGTCTTTCCCTTCAGGAATGTGGAATATCTTTTCACTTGTTAGATCATGTTTCATATCCTTCAATAAGATTTTTATGGTTCTCTGCATATAGTCCTTATTCCCTTCTTGTTAAGTTCTGTTTTACAGTTTTTGTTGCTAATGTGAATAAAATATTTTTCTTATTTTGACTGTGGCTGGTTATTGCTAGTACAGAGAAAAGCTCTTGACTTGTGTATACTTACACTGCCTCTAGTTAGTTTACCCAAATCACTCATAATTTCAGAATCTTATGGTTTTTCTAGTTACACAATCATATCACTAATTAGGAGATCATTTTCTTCTTTTCTAATAATTATAACCAATATTAATTCTTACCCTTTTGAATTCCCCAGAACCTTGAAAATGTCCAATAATGTTGATGATAGCAGGCATTCCTATCTTTTTCATCATAATAATGAAAATAGTTTTTGAGTTTCCATATTTAGCATAATGTTTCCTGTTGGTTTTTGACAAATATTTAAGTAAATGTCATTAATTTCTTTTTTTTTTTTTTAAGATTTTATTTATTTATTTTTTCCCCCCAAAGCCCCAGTAGATAGTTGTATGTCATAGCTGCACATCTTTCTAGTTGCTGTATGTGGGACGCGGCCTCAGCATGGCCAGAGAAGTGGTGCGCGCCCGGGGTTCCGAACCCGGGCAGCCAGCAGCAGAGCGCGTGCACTTAACCGCTAAGCCACAGGGCCGGCCCATTAATTTCTATCTTATTTAGCATTTTTGTTAGGAATGGTTGCTTAACCTGAGCAACATTTATTAGAATAATCAATTTTCCTTTTAAGTTGTTGAAATGATAAATTATGTTGTTATATTTCATGGTTATTAAGCCATCCCAATACTGAACCATTCCTGGAATAAACTCATCTTGTTTACTGTGTATTAATCCGTTGATACAGTATTGTACTGTAAATTTTTATTGGTATTTATAAATGACATTATTTGATAATTTTCTTTCTTACTCAGATTTTATTGAGGTTATGGTAACTTCATAAAATGAAATTAGGAGTTTTTCTCCTTTTCATGTGAGTCACTTTAAATATTAGAATTATCTGTTCTTTAAAGGTGATATAGAATTCAGCTACAAGCCCATCTGATCCTAATATTTTATATAATGATAGATTTTTAAATGTTTCCCATATCTTCTATGGTAAATAACTGATTCAAGTTTTTAGATTTTTCCTTGGTTAAAGAAAATGAATCTAGACAAAGACCTTCTATCTTTCACAAAAATTAACTCAAAACGGATCATAGACTTAAATGTAAAACACAAAACTATAAAACTTCTAGAAGAAAACACAGGAAAAAAATCCAGGTGACAGGTGATCTTGGGTTTGGCAATGACTTTTTAGATACAACATGAAAAGCATGATCCATAAAAGAAAAACATGATAAACTGGACCTCATTATAATCAAAAACTTCTGCTCTGTGAAAGACACTGTTAAGAGAAGCAAAGACAAGCCACAGACAGGTAGAAAATTTTTGCAAAACGCATATGTGATAAAGGACTTGAATCCAAAATATACAAAATTAAAAAATAAAAAATTAATTTAATTTTAATTTAAAAATTAAAAATTAATTTAATTTTAATTTAAAAATTAAAAAATGGGCAAGAGGGGCCAGCCCAGTGGCATAGTGGTTGGGTTTGTGCACTGCTCTTTGGTGTCCCAGAGTTCACAGGTTCGGATCCCAGGCGCGGACCTACACACCGCTCATCAAGTCATGCTGTTGCAGCGTCCCACATACAAAATAGAGGAAGACTGGCACCGATGTTAGCTCAGGGACAATCTTCCTCAAGCAAAAAGAGGAAGATTGGCAACAGATGTTAGCTCAGGGCAAATCGTCCTCAACAACAACAAAAAAAGAGATCTGAACAGACTGCTCACCAAAGAAGATATGTCCCTTTCTTTACCATACACAAGAATTAACTTGAAATGAATCATAGATCTAAATGTAATAGCTAAAACTATAAAATGCTTGGAAGAAAGTACAAGAGTAAGTCTTTGTGACCTTAGGTTGGCAAGACCTTCTTGGATATGACATAAACATACAAGTGACAAAAAAAAATTTGATAGATAAATTGGACTTCAAAAAAATTAAAAACTTTTTGTGCTGCAATCAAGAAAGTAAAAAGATAACCCATAGGAGAAAATATTTGCAAGCCATATGTCTGATAAGGGTCCTATATCCAGAATATGTAAAGATTTCTTATAACTCAATAATAAAAAGAAAAAGAACCCAATTAAAAAATGGACAAAGGATCTGAACACACATTCCTCCAATGAAGATACACAAATGGCCAATAAGCACACGGTAAGCTGTTCAACCTCACTAGTCATCAGAGAAATACAAATCAAACCACAATGAGATAACTTTTTCTCTTGTATTCACAAGAATGGCTATAATCAAAAATCAAAAAAAAACATTAATGACAAGTGTTGATGAGGATGTGGAAAAATCAGAACTCTCATACATTGGTGACAGAAATGTGAAATGATGCCCTGACTTTGGAAAATAGTTTGGCAGTTCCTCAAAATACTAAACAGAGTTACCACCACATGACCCAACAATTCTACCCAAAAGAAATAAAACCATAACAATATGGAGAAATGAAACTTATACACAAATGTTCATAGCAACATTTTTCATAAGACCCAAAAAGTGGAAATAACCTGAAGCTCCATCAACTGAAGAATGAATAAACAAAATGTGGCACATCCATACAATGGAATATTATTTGGCCATAAAAAGGAATAGAGTATTGATGCACGCTACAACATGGATGAACCTTGAAAACATCAAGCTAATTGAAAGAAGCTAGACACAAAAAAACACATATTGCATGATTCAATTTGTATGAAATATCCAGAAATAGGCAAATCCATACAGACAGAAAGTAAATTAGTGGTTGCCTAGGACTGGAGGGAGGAGAGTTTGGGGGTAAATGGGGAATGTACTGCTAATGGGTATACAGTTTCTTTTCAATATAATAAAATGTTCTATTTGTGGTGACACAAATAAAATGACAGATTGTGGTGATGGCTGCACAACTCGTGAATATACTAAAAACCATTAAATTGGGTGAATTGTATGATATGTGAATTATATCTCAATAAAACTTTAAGAAACAGATGAGTTAGTTTTGTGCAGCATTTCCACTGTTCTGGTGAGGAAAAAATACATATACGTGGATGAACTACTAAATACGAATTATATAATTTCAGTGATTCCACATACAAGCTAAATGTTCTTAAAAGTGCATTTAAAACTAACATTGCACAATATCAAGATGAATGGTAAAATTCATGCAATAAAATTTAATTTTTTTCCTTAGAATAACATTGAATAGCATATAAAAAACACTATGACAAGTTGGGAGAAAAACCACAGAATAAAGGAAAAAGCTTTATATTTTAGTACATTTAACAGTGTTTTTTTCCTGCTTTTTGAACAAAGAGCATATTTTCATTTTTGCACTGGGCCCTGAAAATTATGTAGCCAGCCCTGGCACAAATCTGAAAACCACTGCATGGAACGTCCTGGAAAGTATAGAAGCAAAATCAGAATATGAATGTGAAGAAAAATTTCCCAGGCACCTTGCTCTTTTAACATCTAGATGTCCCTCAAGTTAACAAAGTTACATCAAGTGCTCTTGGTAACTAGTAGAACTCTGAAACTTGTTCAAAAATCATCTATTCTTGAATAAGCTTAATTCAATACATCAAAGTCAAAAGAAATAACAAATAATTTATTAAGTAATGATCATGTGTCAAGCACTGTGCCAGGCACTTTCCTAACATTATCTCATTTAATTCTCACAACTTTGGGATATTATAATTCCCATTTTTACAGATTAGACAATTAAGGTTTCAAGAGATTAAGCAACTTACCCCATATCACCCAGTTAGTCAAGAGCAAATGTGTGACTGGAACCTACACTGCCCTATCCAAAGCCAGCAGATCCACCTCCTTGTTCAGCTCTCAGCACTGCTGAGCAGTAGGGAGAAGCACAAACTCAAAATATAGTGGGTAAAATTCTGGGTTTTGAAAGAGTATTAGACGATGGATAACAACAGTTATAGGCCTCAATGATACATCCGATATTAAAATACACATCAACTAATTCACAGATCAACTACATGGAATTACCGTCTCATGAATTAGCATGGTGGTGAACAACTCTGTTCACAGTCCTAGATGCTCAGCTTTTGGCAAATTCCTTATTTAGTGATGGCGCTGTACGAAAGATACAGACATAGTAAATTTGATGTAAAGTAATATTAGATGATTCTTAAGGCCAAAAACTGTACTTTAAGGGATATGTGGAATGTTCCTGAATCTCAAGCCCCCAAGGAGATACACATGTGAAAAACTGATATTAATTAAATATCAGAATAACTTTCAAAATTCTTATCTAGAGGGTCTATGGCCTACACAACTGAAGCACTCTGAGTTTTATCATGAGTCCTACCACAAAAAAAAAAATTATATTGTATTCCCTCTCCAACTTCAAGTTCCTCTCACACAATTTCAAGTTTATGCAAATTTAGTTCTACAAAGCTTATTAAGAACCAAGAAATTTTGGCATTCCCAAATTTCATGTCACTCCTGGAGATGGGTCAGTCAGCAATGGAAAGACAAGTAAAATGGGATGACAGAGAGGAACGGTTTCTGCAGTGACACCTGGGGAAGGCAGATCCAAGCTGTGGAAGGCACCCCACCACCGTCTGTGAGGGCAGTAGGAAGACAGGTACATAAATGACCACAAGTGCTCTGACATGGAGTCATCAAGGGCAGAGCTAGGGTTCTACACCCAGTATTTGGGAAAGGTCACCCAAAGCTTCTCCGACCTCCAGCACACAAGTTCTTCTGTGCCAGAAGAATGATAGCAAGGAGCTGGGTGTCCCAGGAGTCAACAACTCCAAGCCAAAAATCAGAAAAATAGGGGCTGGCCCAGTGGCGTAGTGGTTAAGTTCACACACCCCAGTTAGGCGCTCTGGGATCACGGGTTCAGATCCCAGGCACCGACCTACACGCCGCTCATCCAGCCAAGCTGTCGTGGCATCCCATATACAAAATAGAGGAAGATGGGCACAGATGTTAGCTCAGGGCCAATCTTCCTCACCAAGAAAAAAAAAAAACAGAAAAACACTAAACATCTGGATGGAGGAACAGACAGAACATCCACTATTCTCAGAGTGCATATTATTCAAAACAATCCAAAATGCATTTCCAAGGATTCCATTGAAATTCTAGGCAAGAGGAGTCTGAAAAGATTCTAACACACAAAGGATAACAGATATTAACAGTGTAAAATTAAAATTTATTGTCTTTATTTGGTGCTCTTTCTGGATTGTTTTATTTTAACTGTTAAAACATTTATAAGGGCTTTCAAAGCTAAATTCCAAACTTTATTTCCACATGTCTGTTTTCTCCTATAATGCCTCAAGTTCCTTGAATTACCTTCCTACCAAGGTTTTCAAGAAATTAACCTGTACTATTATATCTGGATATGATCTTCATAGCTCTAACATCGTCATGAGTGAATATCTTCCAATATCTACTAAAGACACTGTGGAGAATAAAACAAAAGCATACAGCTCTCAGAGACTTTATATTCTATCCTACTGCATACCTCTGGCTTGGCAACAAAAGGAAGACTAGCACTAGAAATCATGCTGAGAGGATATCACATCCTTTGGATATCTACGCCTCTCAGGACATATACTTCCAACAGTCACTTAAGAAGGAAAGGAGGCCGGCCCAGTGGCGTAGTGGTTAAGTTCAGCATGCTCCGCTTCAGCAGCCCAGGTTTGCAGGTTCCGATCCCAGGTGCAGACCTACACCACTCACAAGCCTTGCTGTGGCAGCAATCCACATACAAAACACAGGAAGATGGGCAGAGATGTTAGCACAGGGCCAATCTTCCTCACAAAAAAAAAAAAAGGAAAGGAAGAAAGGATAAAATACCTCAAGTGTAATTAGCAATGCCTCAGTCTCCTTTAACCTCAAGTATAGAACTACAGAGACGTGAGGTATACTCACCAGGAGAGTAGGGTAGGCCAAAGCTCCTGTTACCAATTACCACAAACTTAGTGACTTAAAACAACACATACTTATCTCATAGTTCTGGAGATCAGAAACCCAACATGGGTTTCACTGGGATAAAAGTAAGGTGTCAGCATAGCTAGTTTCTTCTGGAGACTCTAAGACAGATTCCATTTCATGACTTTTCCAGCTTCTGGAGGCCACCCACATGCCTTGGCTTATGGCCCCTCCCTCCATCCTCAAAGTGCATCACTCCAACCTCTGCTTGTCATCATATCTCCTTTTCTGACTCTCACCCTCCTGCCTCCCTCTTATAAGGACCCATGCGATTACATTGCACTCACCCAGATAACTCAAGTATAATCTCCCTTTTAACATAATCACATCCACAAAGTCCCTTCTGCCATGTAAAACAGCATAGTCACAGGTTCCAGAGATTACCACATGGACATCTTTATGGGCCACTGTACTGCCTATCAGAGAAAACTGATTTAACTCAGTTTAGCAAAATCAAATACAAAGAATCCTCTATATCTCCATCCCATTCCTTTTTGCTCACCGGTATAAAATGTGCTATAAAATCATTTCAATATATGTTGGCTATCGGATTTGTATCGACTACATCCTTCCACTATAAGATTTTATGACCACAATGAGAAAGAGAAAAGCAGCCCCTGACATCTGGCCTGCTACTATCAGCTAGGCCTTGGTGTTGCTACAAACTGGCTAGCAACTCAGAGTGAGGTACTCACAGCTAGGGCTTGAGGATTCTCCTGTTGAAGATAAACAACTTAGAAAACATCAGAGAAGGCCACTCTATGACGATAACGGATAAAGAATAAACAAGACTACTCTGTATCATGCCTGAATAAAGACAAAAAACATGAACACTGCCCAAATCATAAAAATGGCAAAACATCTCCCCACCCTGGCTAATATGAATAACTTGCTTCTTTATCAATTACAGTTTTAGCCTCACTCTAGTCTTCTTGCCTTCTAGATAAGATTTATTAAGATACCCAATCACAGAATTATCTCTGCTTCCTAACAGCATCCAATACAGACCAAAGCCCCACTTCCTTAAATTCTTCTCAAATCACCTAACACAAGCCCAGATCCCACTTTAAAAATTTCCTTTCTAGGGCTGGCCCCGTGGCTTAGCGGTTAGGTGCACACGCTCTGCTGCTGGCGGCCCAGGTTCGGATCCCGGGCGCACACCGACGCACCGCTTCTCCGGCCATGCTGAGGCCGCGTCCCACATACAGCAACTAGAAGGATGTGCAACTAAGACATACAACTATCTACTGGGGCTTTGGGGGAAAAAATAAACAAATAAATAAAATTATTAAAAATTGCCTTTCTTGGGCCGGCCGCATGGCTTAGCAGTTAGGTGCACGCGCTCGGCTGCTGGCAGCCCGGGTTCGGATCCCGGGCGCGCACCAACGCACTGCTTCTCCGGCCATGCTGAGGCCGCGTCCCACATACAGCAACTAGAAGGATGTGCAGCTGTGACATACAACTATCTACTGGGGCTTTGGGGGGAAAATAAATAAATAAATAAAATCTTTAAAAAAAAAAAATTGCCTTTCTAACATTGAGATGCCCCACAATTCCCCACGGTATGCACTTTCCCTTTGTACAACATGCAATAAACCCAGCTTGTCCAACTCAGGTGTGTTCCTGGTGGTCTCTGGCAGAAGGGCAATGACAAAGGTCAGAAAAGACCATGGACCCCCAGACAACTTCATTCCAAATTTATATACAAGATTGGTGATGGGCTCCCATCTTCTGCCCTATCCCTTTCTCAAGAAGGAAGGGATAAAGTTTTTATCTCCAACACAAGGAGTAACCCATGAAGGTAAGTGCAAGACCCTGGTAAGAAAAGGCAAGTAAACTCACCTTGGGAAGCAGTATGTGGAGGATGATTCCTGGCATCCACATTATTTCCCCCCTCCTATTTGGCCAAAAGAAAGCCAAATAAATAGGAGGGTCCTAAAATCTCTACTGTTGTAGAAGTCCAAGTCAACCCCAGAATTGTCCCCAAAAATATTACAACCAGGTGAGGGAGCTTAAACCATAGCCAGGATAAGGCAAATTTAGATTGTGCAGCCAGACCCCAAAACTCCCTGCCAGCTAGCTTCACAGGCTCTCCTGGTCCTTTCATTAGCCTTACAATAAGCCAACCTCACATTTTATGTAACCAACCTAGTTGGATCCCACTTAACACTGTCATGGTGGAGATTTAAACTTTATAGGACTGTAAATATAGTACAGGCTGTGCAGTCAGTCTGCCTGGATTCAAACCTTGGCTCCACTGCACACTGACTGTGCCACCATGGCAAGGTGCTGCAAAGTACCTACTTCATAGGGTTGTTGTGAGACTCAAATAAGATAACCTGGTAAGCACTCAATAAATGTTATTTATTATTAATTTGATGAAGGGATTATCGGGGGTTTTTGGTACAGTTATGCACTAATCTGTGATCATTTTACAGTAATAATATATTGGTGAAAGTGGCATCAACGTAAGAAAACCATTTTGAAGGTATCATCTAAGTAAATGCATCCAAAGAATAGATGTACTGAAAGACAACTGTTCCTGCGCAACCATGACGGGCATAAAGAACAGATATATATAAATTACTGTCAATGTTTCAGTTCTCCTGCTGGATATTAATAAGCCAGAGTCAATGTTTAGTATCCTGGGCGATGGTTCATGCGTGCATATTATTTAAAAATAGGTTAATCAAAAGCATGTCACACACAGACCAACAAAAAGTTTGTGTATGAACCAATGATTATAACTAATCCAATTCTCTGCACCTGAAGTACAAAAAAAAGGAAAAGAAAGGAAATGGATCATTACCACCTGATATTAATAGATAAAGTCCAATGTGATCACTAAAGTAACTGACAAGAGAACTCTGAGATATTCATAATACTAAAGACAAAATAAGATTATTACATGAGTATTTAAAGTTAAACACTACATCATCTACAAAAATTAACTCAAAATGAATCAAAGACCTAAAGGTAAGAGTTAAAACTATAAAACTTCGAAGAAAACCCAAAGGAAAATCTTCATGACATTGGACTCGGCAATGATTTCTTGGATATAACACCAAAAGCACAGCCAACAACAAAAATAGATAAATTGGACTTCATCAAAATTAAAAAACTTTTGTGCAGAAAGGACACTATAAACAGAATAAAAAGGCAACCCACAAAATGGGAGAAAATATTTGCAAATCACATATCTAATAAGGGATTAATATCCACAATATACAAAGAATTCCTAATACTCAACAACTAAACAACCCAATTCAAAAAAGGGCAAAGGACTTGAACAGATATTTCTCCAAAGAAGATACACAAATGGCCAATAAGCACATGAAACAATCCTCAACATCACTAATCATCAGGGAAATCAATCAAAACCACAATGAGATACCACTGCACACTCATTAGGATAACTTTTAAAAAAAAAAAAAAAAACAGAAAATGACATGTGTTGGCAAGAATGTGGAGAAACGGGAACCTTGGCACATTGCTGTTGGGAATATAAAATGGTGCAGCCAGTGTGGAAAACAGTATGGCAGTTCCTCAAAAAATTAAACATAGAATTACCATATGATACAGCAACTCCACTTCTGGGTAGATATCTAAAAGAATTGAAAGCAAGGTCTCAAAGACATATCTGTACACCCACATTCATAGCAGCATATTCACAATAGCCAGGAAACAACTCAAACGTCCACTGACGAATGAATAGACAAGCAAAATGTGGTACAAACATACAATGAAATATTATCCAGCCTTAAAAAGGAAGGAAATTCTGACACATGCCACAACATGGATGAAACTTGAAAACATTATTCTAAGGGAAACAAGCCAGACACAAAAGGACAAAAATTATATGATTCCACTTATATGAGATACCTGGAGCAGTCAAATTCATAGACAGAAAGTAGAATGGTGGTTACCAGAAGCTGGGAGGAGAGAGGAAAGGGGAGTTATTGATCCATGGGGACAGAGTTTCAGTTTGGAACGATGAAAAGGTTCTGGAGATGGAGAGTGGTGATGGATGCATAACAATGCAAATGTACTTATGCCACTGAACCGTACACTTAAAATTGTATGTTATGTATATTTTATCACAATAAAAAAGCTAAACAAAAATTATAGCATTATATGGCAAAACCAAAAAGAGGTGAATAACTAAAAGAACTGGCAAAAAGCCCTAAAGAAAAATCAAGCATTTATATTCACTCTAAATATGAATAATTTGAGGAAGGAATGCCAAAGACTGGAAACTCACTAAGCTTGGTCACTGTCTGCACTGGTTCTATAGAGAGTGGAGTATATTCACCACCCAAGGGTGCTGGTCCAGGGGAAGTGGGGGTGACAAGGGGCAGAACTAAGGAACTCTAGAATCACTGCCAAATCGAATTGTTTCCACGGTAGTAGACAAAAGTAATAAAGCTCCTGGCTACTATAACATGGGTCCCTTTCTCAATCCAATGACAGAATATCTAATTAATTTAAAATAAAGCCAAAAACAAAAAGACCAATGGAACAGCATAGAGTCCAAAACTTACCACAAATATACAGTTACCTAACTGAAGCGAGCGGACATCTATGTGAAAAAAACATATATGATTCTTACTTCACAACACACACAATATATAAATTGCAGATGAACTGGAGATCTAAACGGGAAGAGCAAATCAATGCAGCATTTAGAGAAAAGCACAGGAGAACATCTTTCTAACCTTGGAGGAAGCGAAGATTTCTTAAATAGGACATTAAAAAGTATTGAGCATAAAGAATAAGTTTTGATAAAGTGAGCTATATTAGAAATAAGAATTTCTGCTCATCAGGAGATATCAAGCCAGTGAAAAGGCATCCACAGAATGGAAAAAAAAATTTGCAATATACGTATCTGATCAAGGTATCATATCCAGAATTCGCAAAGAAGTCTCGCAAATCAATATTGAAAAGATAAACAAACTAATCTAAAAATAGGAATAAGACTTGAAGATACTTCACAAAAGATTTCCAAATGACCAATAAACATATGAAAAGGTGCTCAAATTCATTAATCATCAGGGAAATGCAAATAAAATCTTTTGTGCAATAAATACTATGACACTTACTAGAATAGCTAAAATAAAGGAGAGAAAATACTAAGTGTTGTCAAGATGGGAAGCAACCATACCTCGCATACAGTGCTGGTGGGAGTGTAAACTGGTACAACCACTCTGGGCAGACCGTTTAAAAGTACCTACTAAAGAGGAACAAATGTACAACCTATAACCTAGCGGTTCCACTCCTAGGTATAGACCTAACAGAAATGCATACACGTGTTACCAAAAGACATGTACAAGAATATCATATCCAAAAGCTGGAAACTACTGAAGTGCCCACCAACACTAAAGTAAAAATAAACTGTGCTACGGTCACACAGCTGCAGCACCGAGAATGAATTATAACCACATACAACACGGAGGAATTTCACAAACACTGCTGAGTGAAAGAAGCCAGGCACAAAAGAGGGCATCCGTAAGGTTCCGTTTATATACAAGTGCAAAACTAACCTATTACTGTCGGGAAAGGGTTACTGCTGGTGGAGCGGAAAGGAACTGGGAAGAGAAAAGGAACGGGCCTCTGGGGTGCCAGTAAGACTGTTTCTCAACCTGGGTTCAAGATTACACAGGTGTGTTTAGTCGGAAACGCTTCCAGCTGTACACGGTGATCACGCACTTTCTCTGTTTATTTTAGCTTCAATAACAAGATTAAACTTAAACATGCTGTGTCAAATTCCACTAGTTCAGACTTTATATCGCCTCTCTGTTCAGAGCTATGACTTAGCAAAGTGATTCCCAATTTTCAAGATCAATAACTACACAAATTAGGCAATTCTAAATCAGAATTTTTCACCTCAAACCAGGAGCGTGGCTGAATTGGGGAGAAGTTAGTGGGAAGCGGGGAGGGGTAAGTACGAACACATGACACTGACATCTTCTCACCGCTATGCAAACACAGACAGAATGATAACGGAAAGGCGAAAGCATCGAGCCGGCTTCACAGGACGCGCCTGCCCCGGGACCCCCGCCAGCCCCCGGACCCGAGGAGGGCGCCCCCGGACCCCGGCCAGGCCCCGGACCCGAGGAGGGCGGCCCCGCAGGAGGAGCTCCGAGCGCGCGGGACTCCCGCCCAGACGGCGGTTCCGGACGCAACGCCAGCGGGCCGAGCGCGGCCGCGGAGGGACGGGGAGGGGCGCTAGCGGGGACGGGGGAACGAGCCCGGGCCCGCCCCAGCCCACACGGGGCCGCGCGCGCCCCGCCGCACACCTGCGCCGACACCTGCGTGCCGCCAGGCCCCGCGGCCCCCGCCGGAGGGCAGGGCAGAGCCCCGGACCGCGAGGGCGTCCCCGCGGGAGCACCCGCGGTTCGGCCCGACCCGGGACGGAGGGGGAGGGGGCACAGGGGGCCGCCGCGGGGACCGGGGGAGGGGGCACGGGGGCCGCCGCGGCGACCGGGGGTGGCGGCGAGGGGAACGACGCACCGGGCCCGCGGGGGGGGCGGAGGGGGCGGGGCGGGGCCCGCCCGCCGGCTCACCGTCGACTCCCGCACTTGGCTGTGGAAGTGCTGCTCCCGCGCCGACACCTCGTCCTGCCCTTCCATCCTCCCTCATGCCCGCCGCCGCGCCGCCCGTGTCCGCGCGCTGCGCCGCACCATCGCCCGCCGGCCCGGGACGGGAGCCGGCCGACCGCGGCCGCCGCAAGCACAGCCACCACGACCCGGCCGCCGCCTCAGGCGAAACCGCTCGGCTGCGGAGGGCGGGCGCCGCGCGGGCCGGGGCGGGGCGAGGGCGGGGCCTGACGTCAGAGGCAGGCGCCGCGCGTCAGAGGAGCGCGCCGCGTCGTCGGCCGGGCCTGAAGCCGTGGGCGGGGCGGGGCGGGGCGGGGGCGGGGGGGGGTTTGGGAGCTGGGGTCGGGGCTTGAGGCCACGCCCCCGGGGCGGAGGCTGGCGGAGGACCCCCGGAGCCCGGGAGGGTGCGATTGGGCTGGGTTCGCGGGGCGTGTTCTCCCCGCGCTAGGGTGAAATAATGTCGTGGGCGCGCCGGCGCAGCCTCGGGGCTCCTGTTCCCACGGGAATTAATCGTTTATGGCAACTCCAGTGAGTGCCCCTCGCGCGGCCCCCGGCGCTCAGCACCCAGCTCGGCCTGCGGGGCACTGGGGCCGAGTGAGCTGGTCTCCCGCGGAAGCTTGCGCTCAGCCCAAGTAGGTAAAGGGTCGGAAATCGGTTGTTTCAGAACGCGCTTTGGCGGCAACCTGGCTTCTCTGGCTCTGATAAGGGGCTTGGGCAGCCGGAGGTCTTGGGCTTCCCCACCTGGAAAACGTAGATAGCCTTGAATGTGAGGTCCTTGCCAGATCGCAGGGTAGCCCTGATCCTAGAGCGGTTCTATGACCCTCCGGAGACCTTCGACAGCACGTGTATTTGGGGGACTGCCAAACATGCAAAACACATTCACCCCCATTCTCCGTTAAGTATATTTTGTTTGTGTTTTTGCGGTAAAATTGAGTTTGAAGGAATAGTTGTCATTTTACTTTTGGATTTATTTGGCTATAAGGAGGTCATTTAAATTTCTATTGGTTGTGATTTTTTTTGGCATCTCTAATTGAGACTTCTTAGGAAGCAAGAAAATCTACAAATTGCTTTCAGATGATTTTTATGATGTATATTTATTTAGGTTTTGCAGTATCTTTTTGCAATTTTGAGTTAAATTTTTTTTCACAACTCGAGCTTTTCTGTGACCCCTGAATAGCTGTGCTAAATACTGTGTCTATGATGCATTATACCTGAAAATGTTGGTAATAGGAAGACTTGGAGAATATGCAACTTGTTCTGAGCGAGTGTCCCTGCTGTCACAGGCTGATAAGACACCAGGAATAAGTTCCAACTGGTTAAATTCAATGTTCACCTTTATTTTTAAAATGTCTCAGAGCCCTGAAGAACTGGGGAAAGACAAAGAAGTATTTTTCTGGACACCTACGTTCTGAGAGCTGGGTAAATACCTGCCTGAACTGACCTGGATAATTTCTGGGGTAATCTCTCCAAATCAGAGGGTAAGCAGATCAGATTTTAAGATGTGTGGCATTCAGACACATATCCCAGAAAGTGGATGCGTGTGCCATTTCTGGTCTTTCTAACCCAACACTCCAACCATCTAGACCTTTTCATTTTCTTTAATTAGTGCAGTTGTCTACAGAGGTTCAGCCACCTTTGTTCTTAGTTGTTTCCCTGTCTTTGATACTTACACACTTAACCCAGGGTAGCAGATTTCAAAAATGGCTACAAGCTCACCCCTCCCTATACACTCGCCTCTTGGCCTGTGGCTTTGCCCCTCCTTCATTAAGAAGTGGAGTCTATTTTCCACCCTTTGAATCTGGGCCTGGACATGTGACTTGCTTTGGCCAAAGGGACATTAGAAAATAAGAAGCTATTGAGAAGTGCTTGTGCATTAGGGCTTGTCCCTTCTTAGGGCCACTGGGCACCCTCCAACTACCACTGTGTATATGAGCCCCAACCAAGCTGGAGATAGGTGGCCCAGTTATCTCCATCACCCCAGCTGCCACCCTCTTGTCTGCATCTCTCTAAAAGATGAATCTCCCCAAAACACAGTTTTTCTCCCCTGCTGAGAGCGCTGCAATGCAGTTACTCCCGTTAACTACAGAATAAAATCAAACTCTTTTAACTTGGCATTCAAGACCTTGACTTCGGGGTCCCACCCTGCCTTCCAGCCATCCCCTCCACTTCTTTCCTAAAGAGCACCTTCCCAGAGCCTGGCTTCCTCCTCTCTCCACCCCCACGTGTCTTCCTAGTGCCGAGGCCCAGCACCTTTACCCGTTCCATATTCTCTTTCCTCCTGTTCAGCTTCAGCCTTACCACCCCTCAGTGTTCACACGGAGACCTTCCTTCTCCACAGAGTCTTTTCTGACAATCCCAGGCTCTCCGTTCAAAAATATGGACACACAGTGGAGAGAAAACTGCTTCAGTCCTGCTCTCTTAGAGCTTACAGTCCAGAGTAAAACAGAAAACCTAGGACGTTATGTTCTCAACCCTTTCTTTGATGCTTAGCACACATGTCCTTATATTTTAAGTCAATATTTCATGTGTATGTGTCTATCCACAGTCACAATATAAGCTCTTTACAGTCTGGAGTATCTTTTCTCACATCTTGTAAACTTCTGTGTACTTCCTGCAATAACTATTAGAATGCCTTGCACAGACTTGACACCTAACAAATATTTATTGGTCAGTAGATTGGTTGCCCTTAGAAATTCCCAAAGCTCTTCAGAGTTCAGTAAATCTTAAAATTTCCATACCAATGTAGATGATTGTATGGACATTGCCATCGTTTCCACCATTACTCATATATCCACAACTGAGAACTTTGTGTGTTACTATGTACTACACTATTACATCGTGTCGTTGAAACTTTCAAAATTCAAGATGATTCTCCCCACTTGACTAAGCCTTGCTGTGATTCTCTTGCTCACAATAAGATCAAAGTTTTGAGATATAAGGAGACAGGGAGCAATTTTTTTTTTCCTCTTTATGCTCTATACAAAGCCAAGCAATATTCAGATGTAACCTGCATTCCTTCCAGCCTCTGTCAAAGGTATTTTTTTCACTTTTCCAAGAGACATGAGATATGAACAAACAAAAGTTTAGAAACAGCCAACAGTGGAATGGGTAAATAAATTGTGATGTGTTCCTGCAATGGAATATTATCCTGGAGTGAAAAAGTCAATGAACTACAGCTGCAAGCAACAATATGGATGAACCTCTAAAACAGTGTTGAGCAACAGACGGTCATAGAAGAATGCATACAGATGATTCCATTTACATAAAGTTCAAAACTGTGCAAAACAAAACAGGATATTATTTAGGGATACAAACATGTGTCGTAGAATTATGAAGAAAATCAGAGCAATGATAAACCTCTAAGAAGGGAGGTCAGAGATTGGTGAGAGGCATTCAGGGGGCTGCAAAGAGAATGATAATGCTCATTTCTTAAACCTTAGGGTGGTGCAGTTCACAACTCCTTGTGTTATTCTTTATGCATTATATATATATTGCAAAAACTATATCTAATCAATATTAAATAAAGCAATTGTTTTAGGAAGCACCACTGTCTAGTAGCCTAAACTGTGGGCTCTCTACCTCAACTTGACCCCTTGCTAAAGGGAGCATCTTAGAGTGGAATAAACACTAAGCAACGATTCTGGAAACCAGGTTCCAGGTCTGCCATGAACTGGCTGTGTGACCTTCTGGGCCTCAGTTAAATTAATGATGCCTCAGTTCCCTTCCAGCACTAAAATTCTGTTTGTGGTCTTAAAAAATAAGTTTTGGGGGCTGGCCAGGTGGCTTAGCGGTTAAGTGCGCGCGCTCCACTGCTGGCGGCCCGGGGTTCGATCCCGGGCGCGCACCGCCACACCACTTCTCTGGCCATGCTGAGGCCGGGTCCCACATACAGCAACTAGAAGGATGTGCAACTATGACATACAACTATCTACTGGGGCTTTGGGGGACAAAAAAACAGAGGACGACTGGCAATAGATGTTAGCTCAGAGCCGGTCTTCCTCAGCAAAAAGAGGAGGATTAGCACGGATGTTAGCTCAGGGGTGATCTTCCTCACAAAAAAAAAAAAAAAAAAAGTTTTGGGCCCAGCCCCAGTGGCCTAGTGGTTAAGTTTGTCTCGCTTGGCTTCGGTGGCCCAGGTTCGGTTCCTGGGCACGGACCTACACCACCTGTCTGTCAGTGGCCATGCTGTGGTGGCGGCTCACATATAAAAAGAGGAAGATTGGCAGCGGATGTTAGCTCAGGGCAAATCTACCTCAACAACAACAACAACAAAAATAAGTTTGGAAACTTTCCACGCAAATGCATGTTTCTGTTGGAGTTTTCATAGTTAGAAGGAAGAAGAAGGTGACGGGCATCAGCTGTTAGCTCCAAACCTGAGAGTCGTCCTGAAGTCCACTCTGCCCGTTGCATTTGACAGCCAACCAACCAGCAAAATTGTTGACTCTGCCAACAAAACATGTCTTGAATCCAGCCGCTTCTCACACCTCCACTGCTATCTCCTGGTCCAGGCCACCTCATCCCTCCAGTGGCTCCTGAGCTGTCTCCCTGCATCCCCTCTTCCCAGCCCCTTATCATCGGCCCCCACCAATGCATCCCAAGCGATAAGCACGTAATCAGATTCACTCTCCCCCAGAGGTTCCCATCGCACTTAGAATCAAACCCTAACCCCTCACGAGAACTGCAGGGACCCCAGGATTGTCCCTGCCCACCTCTCCAGCCTCATCTCCCACCACTCCTCTCCCCACCGCCCCGCGATCCCCCCGACCCCGGTCACCTTTGCGCTTGCTGTCCCCTCTGCCCAGAATGCTCTTCCCCATCCCAACCACCCCCTTCTCCTCACTTACAGTGCAGCATAAACGTTACCACCTTAGCAAGGCCATCACAGACACTGTAGCTACAGCAGCCACCCACACCCAACCCAGTTATGCTCGCTCACTTCACCTTTTGCTATCTTCCTCAAAACAAGACCATAGACATGATGTATGTGTGGGTTTGTTTTCTGTCTGTCTAGTCTAGACATGGCACAGACTTTGACTTGTTTACTATTTTCCAACACCAAGCACAGTGCCTGGCACATAGTAGGAGCTCAGTAAGTCTTTGCTGGATAAATAAAGAACTAAATACGTGAATGAGAGAGAGAGAGGGTAGTGGGGGACTACCTTTTGTAGAGGAACCACTACATTCCAGGCATTTCACATTCATTTTTTAATTTAACTATCACAGTAACTCTGCAAAGTGGGTATTGTCAGCTCCATTTTATCACTGAAGACACTGACACACGGAGTCAGGGGGCTTGGGCCTCGGAGAGGGTAAGTGACTTGACATGGTTTTCACAGTCCACACTGGAACCTCCATCTGATTCATCAACCCCTGTTCTGTTCACAGTCCCATTGCTCCCCACCAGGCAATCAAACTGAAACCTTGCATCATCATGGGTGAAACGTAGTAAAATTCCCAGGTCCCTGTTTGGAGATTCTGCCCTAACCACTCCCCTGCCCTGCCCCCTAAACTCTTCTGAACTCAGTAGGGTGCCTAAGTATGTGCTCAAGTAGAGCAGTACGCACAAACCGCTCTCTGCCCCCCGGATTCCAGGAGTGGTGTGTTAGTCAGGCTCGCCAGAGCAGGAGTGCTGCTCCTCATTCCATGACCTCACCTGGGTAGCTGGACTCGGCCCTAGGAGAGCATTCATACCATGGAAATTAGCAAATGCTACACATAAGGGCCCTTTGTCCTCCCCCTTGTAGAGCCGGTTATTAAAAAGTTACAGCACACCATGGGAGCCAGCAAAGATTTTAGAAAGAGCCTAAAGTGAAGATTTTCCATATTGTTGGCTAAAGGCAAACAATCAGATAATAAAAGATGGCATCTTCTCATGAAAACTGAGGAAACTGAACAAGTTTCACCTGATGGTCGGTCATCTCAGGTGTCTGGAGAGCTGGACCAAGAGGGATCCTGAAGGGAAAACAGGATTTTTCTCAAGAAAACAGTTCTAAATCCATGAAAGTACATCTAAATTTAGGAACACCCATTACTTCACGCTAATCAGAACTCTCACCAGCAGTTTGTATATCTGTCAATTTTCTAAAGGGATGAAATAAATTGATCATTCCCCATTAGAGGAGAGGCAGCATGCATGGGTCCAGGTGCAGGGAGGCGGATGGATGTGGTGGGGTGTGTGTATTAGTTTCCTGGAGCCGCCGTAACAAAGTACCCCAGACTGAACAGCTTAAACAACAGAAATTTATCACCTCACAGTTCTGGGGTCTGGAAGTCTGGGATCAAGGTATAGGCAGCACTGGTTCCTCCTGAGGCCTCTCTCCTTGGCATGCATGTCTGTGTCCTAATCTCTTCTTGTAAGGACACCAGTCACATTGGATTAGGGGCCACCCGTATGACCTCATTTTACCTTAATTATCTCTTTTAAGGCCCCATCTCCAAATACAGTCACATCTGAGGTCCTGGGGGTCAGAATGTCAACATGTGAATTTCTGGTGACACAACTCAGCTCACAGCAGGGAACATGTGAACGTTCTCTTCTGTTTGCCAGTCTTTTCTCAGGGAAATAAACAGCAAGACCGCCGCCAGACGGAAGAATACAGAGAAGTGTTTCAGGTCCTGGGAGAGAAAAGGTGTGACCTGGTCCCCTAGGGGAGCGGGCAGGAGGGGCGAGGGAAACGCACTGTGGTCTCTGGGCAGCACTCGGCTCCCAGTGTACACCGCAGTCTTGGCTCAGCACAGGCGCCAGGCCCCTGCGCCTGACCGCTGCCTCTGCTCTGTAACCCCTGGGCTGGGCTCAGCAGTGTGTGGGTTGGACGCTCAGCTTGGCCTCTTGTTAACATAATTAGATGAACTGATCCTTTGATAATTAGACAAGATAGTGGTTAAGAACACGGTCTGAGAAATCAGAGTACTGGATGTGAATGCCAGCTTCACCACTTCTCAGTTACGTGGCCTTGGGCGAGTTACTTATTTGGTCTGTGCCTCTGTTTTTCTTGTCTGTAAATGGAAATGATGGAGATGCTTACCTGATACGGTTGTTGTGATTAAATGACATATCCATAAGGTGCAACAACACTCTGTAAAGTTAGCTGTCATCATCATCCTCTTCTGAAAATCCAGGATCTAAGCATGGATTGTGCCAAATTTACACATTGGGTTATGTATCTATGAAATACAAGTTTCTAAGGAATTCAGGGCAAACTTGTAACTTTTACACAGGAGATTAAAGACTAAAAGGATGCTTAAAATGGAAGAGAAGAGCTTTACTTTGTTGAGAAATTGTGTGGCTATAGTATCCACAGGAGTTGAGACTAATCAGAGGAAATGAAGGGATGCAGACCTGGAATTAGCTGGAGGGAATTACAGGGATTCACGGAGAATTTAAATCCGCAGATAGAAATAGCATCCCCCTTCTGACTTCCACTTCAACCTTTGGTGTCAGCTCCTGATTTTAACCAGATTTTATCTTAGGTAAATCAGTAAATTTCACAAATCCCTGACTAACCCTCACTGAAGGATAAATAAATAGATGATCAAGACTGTACTGGTAGAAGAAAGAAGGAGAAAAGAGGCGGGAAGATTTGTGTGTAATCAGAATTTGGCCTTATTCACCCAGCATGCCATTGGCTTAGCTTCATGTGTACAGTAAGGCTCCTACCCCTTCGCACAAGAACATACCAGACGGCCACAGGCCGTCCAAGATAAGAGACTTGTGCAGACATCTTTAAAGGTTTCCCCCTTGGCAGTGTAGACATACAACCTCACCTCTGTGATTCAGGCACAACTCTCGAGGAGGTGAGCTGTCTCCCCGAGGTGCACACTGAATGGCAGGAAACAGAGCAGCAGCAGGAAGAACAGCCTGGGCCGAGGTGGCAGGAGATCAAGGAGGAGAAAGGACGTGCTGAGGCTGGAGGAGAAGAGTCAGAGAGAGGACAGGACGTGTTCTCGTGCTCTCTGCAGACGTGGTTTTGTTGTGAACACCCGATGGAGTGAATACCTCCCCACCCCGATGAGACATCAGCAAGCCGAGGAGGTGGAGCTCCTGCAGCCTGCCTCTGTGGGTCTCGTCTGGGCCTTGTGATAAGCAGGCCATAGCTAAACTGCAGAAACTGTCTGCCTGAGAAAATACTCTGCATGGAGAGCCGGCTAAGAAACTGCTCTAGGAGAGGGAGTTCAGAGCTTTGGAAAATGGATGCTGAACTTACACTTTTTACACTAGCTTTTAAATTATACTTTCCAAAGAGGAATAAGATGGAAATGGTGAGGAGGGTATACTTAAGAAGTTAGCCTTTCTCCCCTCACCCTCAGGTCCGTTCTCTGGGTGCACCCAGGGGATAAGGATTGCTAGCCATTCCTCCGGAATTTTCTACACGCATATAAGCATTTTTTTTATTACACAATTGAGATCTATTTTGCCACTTGATATTTTTATTTAACAATCGGTCTTGACTATCCTACCACATCATGTGCAGATCTATTCCATTCTTGTCACAGCTTGATTAGTAGCACGTTGACTAGTACTGATCTCATTTGTTTAACCAGTCTTATGTGGATAGACGTTCAGACTGTTTACGGTTTTGCTTTGCCTTGTGTTTCTCTCTGAATGATGCTGTGCCATCTCTCCCAGCACATATTTCTCTGCCTACTCGCACAAGTCTTGGAGTCAGGTGGCCACTTGGGAGTTTCCTGTTGTTTACTCCAGACAAGATGGAAGCAGCCCAGATGCTTTTGGACATGGCTGCACTGTGCCCAGGCGCCATCACAGCAAAGGGTTCCGAGAGGGACCTGGTATGGACAGAACCAGAGCTGGCTGGGAAGGAGGTGGGTCGCATTTTGAGACTTCACTTGCCACCAGGCCTGGTAGGGGAGACAGTGCCTGTAGGAACCTCAGGGAATTCACCCAGGAGAGCGCAGGCCTCATCCAGGCCTCCCCTGGGGCTGCCAGCCCCAGAGCCCAGCCCTGGAAGGAGCCCACTGAGGATAAAGTCAGCAACACCTGGGACGGGGTGCCAGTTGGGACTCCCCGCTTTGCTGCTGAGATTTAACCCCTGAGAGCCCAGGCCACATGCTGAGAACTGGGCCTGGAAGGGAGCAGGTGGAGGGGGAGGAGCGTTGGGCTGAGATGGGGGTGAGCCCATTAAGAGTGTCCCCTTGTCCCCATGCTAGGATTTCCTGGTTACTCTCAAATGCTTATTTTTCCAGATGAACTTTGATATCATTTGTCATTACTTCCCAAACCCCCAAATTCTCCTGGTATTTGGTTGGAATTTAGTTAGGGAGAATTGACATTTGTACAACATTTGAATCTTCCTATCCAAAACAAAGAATATATATTTAACTGCACTGACGCCTTTTATCAGCTCCTGCTCTTGGGTTGCCAGCCACTGCAGGGGACAAAAACATCTGAACGGCTTCTTTATTCAGATCTGTCAGATCACACCCATGGTGGCAGCCTTGATTGCTTCACGCGATCCAGGTTCACTGTCACAGCCAGACGCTGAGGAACCAGTCCCCAGCTGCTGGCGGTAGCCTCACAGGCACGAAGCAGGTACCTCTGCCAAGTGTTACTTAAGGAGTTGGAAAGGATAATCGATGCAGCTTGTAAACCTTGACAGAAATATCCTGGTCACCTTTATGAGCTCCTGAGCTGTGACATTCCTAAACATCCTGCTGCTAATGTTCCTCTTTTACAGCATTTTTAAACCAATTTTCGAGTGAGTGTCATAAAATCACTCTATCCAGGAAGTCAGCTCAATAATCTCCACGACATAAACTTTAAACCCAAGAAGTGAAATGCTATCAGGATGCCCTGACGTGCTTTCACACTGTGCTCGTTTGTACATTTATTAGCAAGCCATTAGGACGAAAAGATCCACACCGGGGACCTGACTGAAGATGGCTCACCAGTTGTAGTTGGAGGCATGTTAGGTTTCGTGGGAAACTGTGATGGGAAGGACAGGGACATTACTCCATCTGTGCAGGGCTTGCTAATTTCGAAAGAGTTTGCCTTGTGAAATGGTTTCTATGACTGTAAAACTGCAAGACAAACACACCGAACAGCCCAAGGCCCTGTGCTGCTTGGTGTTCTAATGAGGTGGATGGCGCAGTAGAAGTTCTTGCTGTCATTGCTTGTCTTTTTGTGTGTGTCTTGTCTCCCGTAGTATCAGTTCTCCAGGGGCAGGGACCACCCCCTGGAGTTTCTCTGTCAGGCGCCAACACAGTTCTCACGGTGCTTCTCGGGACAGGCTTGTTGTGGACCAGGACCGGAGCTTGCAGACAGTAGCAGACTCATGGAATGCCTTATTTTTCACCTCGTCAAGAGATCTTCAAATGAGGCAAAATGCCCTCCTAACGATACGCTTAGAAATTCAATGCAAGAATCACACACACAAGTGTTTGCTTGGAACATGCAGCCTGTGGAAAACGCTTTATTAACCTCGCATTTGTCTGATATGAGCGGGGCCTGCCTGGGCTTGCAGCGTCAAAAGCGTTAACAGAAGTTTGGGGTCTCTCTCCCCGGACAAAGGCTGGTGCCTTGGCTCCCACTTCCCTCCCAACTGGCTCTGCAGGAAGTGGGCTCCGTCTGTCCTGCTGTTTGTTCTCCTTGGGAGGATGCAGCCTGCTGCGCTCTGAGCCCCGGGCAGAGCTAGGGGGCAGTAATGCTGCACGGATCGCTCCTGACACAACACCCAGCCCACTGCACAGTCTCACAGACCCGCTCATGGCTCAGCATTTGTTCCCTCCTGCTCCTCCCGGCCTCCGAGCAATCATCTTCTGTCTTTTCACCAGGGTCCGGGTTTTGAGCCCAGGAGACCATTTCAAATCAGAGCACCACATATTCTGGACCAAAGGTGATGCTACAAAGTTTATCCTACTTATCTCTACACTTAATTTTTCCTTAATCATGGACTTATATAGACTTGGGATGGATCTTAGGGCAATGTCTTTTAATGGAATCAACCGAGGATGTTACAGAAAAGGAAACTGAGGCTGAGAGGGGTGAGCACTCAGTACACGTCCACTCCACGGACTTGCCCCCAGCTGGAGGCCAGGCAGCCGGCTCCTTGTGCCCCCTTTCCGCCCCACAGATCCTCCCAATGTGAGCAAAACGTAATAAACTACTGTTGTTCACTGGAGAATGGGCCCCAAAATGAGAATGTATCCTAACTTTTTTTTTTTCTTTTTTGTGAGGAGACCAGCCCTGTGCTAACATCTGCCAATCCTCCTCTTTTTTTGCTGAGGAAGACTGGCCCTGGGATAACATCTCTGCCCATCTTCCTCCACTTTATATGGGACACTGCCACAGCATGGCTTGACAAGCAGTGCGTCGGTGGGCACCCGGGATGCGAACCGGCGAACCCCGGGCCACCACAGCAGAGCATGCGCACTTAACCACTTGTGCCACTGGGCCAGCCCCTATCCTAACTTTTTATCACTTCCCAAACTGGACCTAAAATTTTTATCACTAATAATGTTTTACTTTTATGTGGTATTTGTAGCCGACAAAGCACGTGACCCATTATTTAAATTCACAATAACCCGACAAGATAAACTAGGATCATCATCCCTTTTTAACAGATGAGGAAACTGAAATATAATGGGGTAAAATAACATACCCAGGCTTGCACAGATAACAAACGGTACAGGCAAGTCCAAACTTCCCATCTCTGCTCCAAACCCTGAGCTCTCTCTTATGCTCTACACAGCCGTTCCAGGAGAGAGAGTGTCATAGATGTAGATATGGGTGTAGGTGTAGATACAGTTATAGCTATGGATATTATAGATGTAGTTATAGTTATTGATATGGATATGAACATAGACATGGTGAAGGTTATGGACGTAGAGGTAAAGATATAGATAGACAACAGAGACATAAAGTGCCCGTTTGAGCTGGCTGAATTAAAAATTCTGTTACGCAGCTAGAAAGCCCTGGGTCTAGATATTCTAGCTCCTGCCCCTTCCCTTCAGTCCACAGGAGGTCTTGTTTAAGGAGACGATGCCATAGAAATGGTCTCGGCTAAGCTGGGGAGTTCTGGGATTGCTGGTCCATACACTGAGGGCTGGTAAAACTTCTCTGTCTCTTGTTCATGAAAATCAGCTGTTTATAGATTTAGAAAATTTTGGAGCTTCCTGGGACAGTCTGGGATATTAGTTTATAAATAGTCCTACTTTGTCTTTATATATGCGAGGATAAAAGGGGAACTCAAAGAAAAAAATTAACAGTAAAAATATTTATTATATTTTTTACTATTATAAAATTAAATGATAATTTAAGAGCTCCAATACATTTCTAACTGTGGTAGATTTTAAGGTAATTATGTGTCTGCTCAGTAATATATTTGCTATCAACTTATTGCATAAAAGGATTGCTTGTGAATTTGAGATTATTTTTAGATTTATGGCCTTTTCAAGTGAAAAAGGGGTTTTTCAGAAGTACTTCCGATTTCCAATGTCTAGAGAATCTTCCACTTGCCATCAATAATGCCACCTACAGAAATCCTCCTTCATATAAATCCAGCCTGACATTCCTATAATGCACAGTGCAAAAGAGTGCTCTTAGGGCAAGAAATAATATCTGTGTGAATTATATTAGGCCAGCATGTGGAAAAACATTCATCCTGCAATTTATGAATTTAGATGCTCCCAGAACACGTTTTGGTATTCTAAAGAGACATAGGTGTTTTTATAGTCATTGGCTGTTTTGATAAATGTTTATTGTGGGCACTGTGAAAACTCCTGATTTGAAAAAATATTTTTGTAATCATTTTTTTTGGCTTACCTCTAATATTTATTACTCACATTATCAAAATTGTATGGCTTCATTACCCAATCTAAGGTCATTTTGTTTTTTTTATTTTTCCAACATAAAGACTTTGTTAGTGGCGTCAGTTGAAACCTCGGAGTTTGGCTTTCTCTGTACTACGCTCAGAGCCTCAATATCAGTGTACCTCTTCACTGCTGCCTGGAGTCAGTCTGTCCACAAAGACTTTGGAAAGGACCTGGGGAGGCAGCAGAGATCCAGTTAAAGCTATTATAGTACATAATGTTACGTTGTGTTACTTTAAGTTACCTTATGTTTTGTTACCTGTGTTACGTTGTGTTGTGTTGTGTTGCATTATGTTGCTTATATTATATTAAGTTATATATTATATTATATTATATTATATTATATTATATTATATTGTCTGAGTCTATGAAGCTATAGTTGCAATGCAAAAAATAATTTTGTCTGAATCAAGGATGGAGTAAGTGTTTTGGCTAAATGATGCACACTCTACACTGTTTACATTCACTGAATAGTTACTATTCTCTTCACTGTCTGTCCTATGACTTTATCATTAAAATATGGGTTTTGATTTGTTCATTTGGCTGTTTTAAAAGTTAAAGGCTGAGACCTCAAAACTTACCCAGCCTCCAGCCTCCTGCCACTCAGGTAAGTGAGTGTGTGTGTGTGTCTGTGTGTGTGTGTGTGTGTGTTTGTGTATTCTTGAAGATCTCAGGGAACTGGGATTCTACAATTTATCTCTCACTTCCTCTCTCAGGTCGTATACTCCATTCTTCTTACAATGGTATCTGTCTAGCTTAGTTCCTGGCCTGTGTCTGGGGGTGGAATTTAATCTGTTATTTGAATAACAGTTATAAGAAAAAGCATACAAATAAATCTGTAGCAGTAAATGAGGAATTATTTTTGAAAGTCAGTCACTTTCTGAGGTTAGGTCATTGAAAAGAAACCATACACTATTCTTTTTCTGAAAGATTTGTTTCAGAAGCACTAGAAATCCAAATATAAATAAATCAGATTAATTTTCAAAATGAGCAGGGATAAGCTTTATTCTGAAATCATGAATGTTCTCTTCTAATTAAATTCAAATGTGGTTAATTCCTCTTAGGCATGTTACAATAATAAATAGTCGATTTGTGAGGGGCGGGGGTGGCGACGAATATCCTTGATCCCTGTAAATAATTAGATTGGTTGGCTTAAGAAGCATAATGTCTAACATTGTAAAAATCCCAACCTTCTACTTCTGTCTCATTAGCAAAAATAAGTAGGTTTGTGTTAGGCACACAGACTAATATGGGATTCGGTATTGTTCAAGGACCTGCCAGAGGAGGTGCAAGGCTCTTGTTGGCTGGCAATGGTGTGTCAACTCAGTTTTCCCCTTCCCAAAAGGGAGAGTGAGAAAAGTGATTAGATGAGCAGCTCTCACAGTTACACCGCTGGTCCACCAGGTCATTCGCCAAGCGGCGGGGACGGGAATCAGTGCTCTGGACAGCCACAGGGACATGGCAAAGAGCTTCTTTCTGCTTCCCGGAAGATGGGCGATGAGGGTCCAAGGAGGTGATGGCAGTGGTCAGTGTGACTGTGGCTGTGAGCCCAGCCAGGCCCACACTCAGCCCTTTCAGGGCTTCCAAGCAGAAGCAGAGATAAACCCTGCAGACATACTCATGCCCTGCACTCTTCCCTCATTGTATTTACAGAGTCAAAAGGGACAGTCTTCCATTTGTTAATGATTGTAAACAAGAGGAGAATCAAACTTGCACTGTGAGCAACGTCACACTCGGCCGATCCACCCTAGGAAACTGGTGTCCTTTCTTCATGTACTAAGTAGGGTACATGTTTGGGTGTGAAGACTTCTACAATCACTCTCTTGTTTTTCTTTTTAGTTTCGTTCATTCAGTTCACCAGCATTGATTTTCTCTGTGCTCAGCCCTATTCTAGGCACTGAAAATACTTACATAAATAAAGTTTATAAATAAATACTTACATAAATACAGAACAATACTTACGGGTCCCAGCTGTCCCATGCTTATACTATAGGAGAGAGACAAATATAATTATGATTATAATCAATCAATTAATTAAAGTATCAGGTAATGACTGATAAATGCTATATGGAGAATTAAAGTCGGATATTGTGACAGAGCAGATAAGGTCAAGAGAGACCCAAATGAGAACTCCAAAAGGTGGAAAGAGGCAGGCAGACCAGTTAGGGGCCCAGACTGGAGGAACAGCACAGAAGCAGGGCATCTTACAACCCCCCGGACCAACAGCACAGGTGACCCAGGCTGGCATCTCCTGACTCATAACCCCGAACAGAAGGTGGCCCAGGTAGGCTCATCCCTCACCCAGATCAAACGGAAGTTCAACCCCCCAGCAAGACCAAGTGACCCCGCAGCACCAGCAGGGAATCGACCAAGAGCAGGCTGACAAGAAGTGGCCAGGGGATACACACCCTCCCCCACCTACAGAAACTGGGTCCTCTGGGGCTCCAGCATGGAGGAATCCACCATCTGGTCTGGGAAGCACTCTAGGTTCTGGTACTGGGGACTCTCCCCCCACCATAGAGGCACCAGGTGCCTGGCCTGGGGGAGGTCCTTCCACCCCCTTGGGGTGGCACCAGTAGGGACCAGTGGGAGCCCCACCAGCATTAGATAATATGCAGACTGAAATAGCACCACAAGGCTCTGAACATTAAATTGTCACTAGAATCACAGCCCACAAAATTAGGCCAAGACCTCGTGCTAAACCTAAACAGGGAGACTCTCTGCTAAAATAAAAGATTTAAGTAGCATCCAGAGTCTCCTAATACAATAACCAAAATGTCCAGGATACAATTGAAAATCACCTGGCATACCAAGAACTAGGAATATCTCCACCAGATAAGACAGTTAATGGTGCCAACACCAAGATGAGATCAGATGTTGGAATTATCAGACAAGGGTTTTAAAGTAGCCATCAATAAAGATGCTTCAGTGAGCAATTACAAATTCTCTGAAAACAAATGAGAAAAGTGGAAACCTCAGCAAAGGAATAGAAGTTATAAAAAAAGAACCTATGAAAACTGTAGAACTGAGAAATACAATAACCAGAACAGCAAACTCACTGGACAGGCTCCGTAGGAGAGTGGGAGTGACAAGGCACAGAGTCAGTGAACTTGAGGACAGATCAATAGAATTCACCCTATCTCAACAACAGAGAGAAAACAGACCGAAAAAACTGCCCAGAGCTTCCGAGACCCATGGGACAGGAACAAAAGACCCAGCATTCATGTCATCAGGGTCCCAGGAGAGGAGGAAAAGAGTGAACCTGAAAGAGAATTCAAAGAAATAATGGCTGAAAACTTGGGAAATTGGTAAAAGACATAAACCTACAAATTCAAGAAGTTGAGCTTATCCTAAAGAGCATAAACCCAAAGAAATCCATCCAAGACACATCATAATTAAATTTCTGGAAACTAAAGACCAAGAAAGGTTCTAGAGAGAAACTGCAAAGAAAGCAGCTAGAGAGAAATCACAAACTACAGGTAAACGAACACCAATATGAATGACAGTGCATTTCTCATCTGAAACCACAGAGGCCGGAAGGAAATAGCATGACATTTTTTCAAGTGCTGCAAGAAAAGACCTGTCGGCCACAAATCCTATATGATCAGTGAAACCGTCCTTCAGGAGTGAGGGGAAAATAAAGAGATTCTCAGAAGAAGAAAAACTAAAAGAATTTGTTGCTAACAGACCTACCCTTCAAGAATGGCTAAAGGAAGTTCTCCAAACATTAAGGAATTAAGGAACTTTAAGGATTAAGGAAGGAATCTTGAAGCATCAGGAAGGAAGAAGGAACAACAGGAAGGACAGAAATATGGGCAAATACAATATGCTTCCTTTTCCTCATGAGTTTTCTAAATCGTGTTTGATGATTGCAACAAAAATTATAGCAACATTTGATACTCAGGACCATGATATTTAGAAGTGGGGAAAGTAAAGGAACCTCAGTGGGAGTAAGCTTTCCATACTTCACTTGAAGAGGGAAAACGTGCCACCACAGAGCAGACACTCACGAAATGCTTATCAAGAGAAACTGACTCTGAGCTATAAAATGGCAAGCTCATAACAAATTTGGGGAAAGCACATGGAAATTTTCATTATTAGCACTACAGCACTAAGACCTAATGCTTGACTGAACATTACCTAAAATGTGTGCATACTTAAATGGGGGAACAAAATTTCCTCTTGCTTATTTTTCCTCTGATTTAACATTAGTCAAACCTGCTAACGCACACATTTCATCATTGCTGATTACAAAGATGGTGCCTTGGAGAAGGACGACCACCTGCGTTTGCAGTCATGATTTTAAGAACTGTTAGGTAATAAGCTATCATTCTACAGAGGACACACATCCAAAAGGTCTGATTCTGCATTGAACATGGTTTGTGATTTTCTCTTTTACTGGAGCGTTGCCTCCGTTATTTGCTCTTTATTCCAATAACAGTAGCATGTGCTACTATCTAAACAGAGATGGATTCTGCTAAGCTGGCAAGCAAGAAGCAGAGATGTGGCAACTAATGGGACACTGGAAAAACAGACAAAAGATGCCAACAGAGAATGGAGACCAGAGAGACAGCCTGAGATGAGCGCTCCAGACTGTTTGAAACACCGGGGTGGAGTGGGGCAGGGAGGTGACACGCTCCAAAGCTTGTGGCCTTGTGAATAGGTTACCTTCTCCTTTGTGTGACCTCTCTGCAGGCCCCGTCAATTACAGAGGGGCCATTTCAGGGGGTTCTTCCTCCAAGAGGCAGCATAGGAGGGCATCCTGGTGAGGCTGGAGTGGTCTCAACCCCTCCGTTTCTGGAGCCTGCAAATGGCTTTCGTTTGCCTCACTTCTGCAGAGGTCCCAGCTCCATGTATCCCCTGACTTGACCGTTTAGTTGGTCCCTGCAGTGTGAGCTGTTTCCTCCAGTCGGACTCACATGACCCTGGCCCCCCACCCCTCACCTGGGTCTGTCTCAGCCATCTGCTTCAGGGTCCGGCCTCTCCCTTAGGGATCCTGGCCTCTGCCAAGTCGAGGAGAGTCACTGCCACCACATCTTGCGTCGTGCTGTGGAAGAGAAACTTGACCAACGAGCAGGACACCTTGAGTCATTCTCTAAAGTTTCAAGTCCTGGGCAGTCGCATCTGATTGGCTCTACTGTGGTCTTGGGTTCACATTCTGGCTGCCCTAAGCAGGTAGAGGGAATGTCTGTCCCGTTCACTTCCTGAGTGGGGGACAACGCCTTGCCTTCCACCCTTCTTGGGATCAGGCAGCCATAATAACAATACAATTCTACAGAAGCCCTCTGAGGGCCGCCCATGTCCCTCACACACCCCAGCACCTTCATCTTTTCTCAGTAAAGGGCTTTTCTTCCTGAGCCCACTCTGAAACCTCTAAATAGAGCAGAATCCTTCCCACCCCACTAGAAAAAGTGGGCTCAATGGTGTCCAAAGGCGACATTCCCTCCCAATCCCACCCCTAGCCTTTGGCTTTTTTCCTGCTCCCTGTAAAATAAGAGATAGGCTCTGTAAGAAATTCTGTACGATTTTAGCCAGTTTTAAGCCTTTAAAATCTATCTGTAAACCTTGAAGACATTATTGTAAATGAAATAAGCCAGACACAAAAGGACAGATACTGTGTGATTCCACTTGTATGAGGTCCCTAGAGTCTCAAATCCACAGAGACGGAAAGGAGCATGTTGGGTGCCAGGGGCTGGGGTGGGGGTGGGGGAGTGAGTGTTTAATGAGGACAGAGCTTCAGTGTGGGAAGACAAAAAGTTCTGGAGATGGACAGTGGTGATGGTTGCACAGCAATGTGAATGTACTTAATGCCACTGAACTGTACACTTAAAAATGGTTAAAATGGTAAATTTTATGTGTACTTTACAATAAGAAAAAAGAAGTTGCAAAAATATCTATCTGTAACACACTGAACTATTTCCAGGACATGGAAAATTATCACAAAATTAGATGATGTCAGAGATTTACCCCAAAATAATCCAGTCGGAAAGATGGAGGTTTGGGTGGGGGTGTAGATAAAACAAGATGGGTTACAATGTGCAAGCTGATGGTGGGCACATGGGGGTTAATTATACAACCCTGTCTACTTTTGTCTATTGTAAAATTTTCCAAAATGAAAAGAAATGAAATACGAGTCTGTCTGTTGTTCTTCTACTGCAGGATATTTCCTCTGGAATTCCCTGTGATTCACCATCGGGCCTGAGACTGTACAACCCTAAAGTCAAGAGTTTTATTTGTGACAGTTTTACCTGCAGCAAAAAATCAACATCTTCTTATTTGCTGTGGATAAAGGACAGTTGTTAGAGAGTGAGAGGTTCACCAGAGAATCTGGCAATTAGGGAGACAGGAGATAAGATTTCCCTCTCAGAGATAAACAGTAAAATCAACACACAACCGATTGGAAAGAAGTATGCAAACAGACGGAGCTATTGCAGGCACGCAGGACAGAATCCAGCCTGCTCTGTCCCAGGCGAGAAAGGCTGGGACCCAGGAGGAGAGACCCAGGTGTGGGCCTTCCTTCCTCGTGTTCTCCTTTGGGGTCAGGAGTGTGTGGGGCGGGGGTGGGGGTGTCTGTGTGTGGCTGTATCTATGCGTGGCCGCACCCTGCTTGTCTCTATATCTGCTTGCGGATCCTTCTGGTTTGGGTTACCTAGGCTACACTGAAGGGATGGAGGACTCTTCCGCTACAGCTAACTATAAACTAATTGAGTATATTAGTATATCTAAATAATCAATGCATTCATCAGAAAAGGGGTTCCATGAAGGCTTGGGATAAGCCATCCAGGCACTGTCCACACACTGGCAGCGCACCAATGAACTTCAAGTCCTACAGAGCCCACCCTGCTGGCTTATCTTACTGGGACATGGGCATAGAGGGCTGCAGTTAGTGGCCTGCGTACCATGGGGCTACAGACAAGACTGTTCCTATGTGGGATACCTCAAGATCTCTTGGTATCACGCCCCGAAGCACACAGGTAAGACAGCTAGCTCCCCTCTCTCGAGTCCTTACTCTCCAGGAGCCCTTGATGGCATTTAAGCTTCCCATGGAGCCTGCCTCCAGGAAAACCACCACTGTGGTCCTGCAACCATTTCACTGTACATTGAATAGACCAACATCTGTTTTCATCACCTCTTTCATGAACTTGGCTCCTGTGATGGGCCCCTGAATTGATTTGCTCTAGGTCTTTTGCTAACGTTGAGTTTCTGAAACTGTGAAGCTCAGGGCAAGAGCCTGAACCGTGAAATTTTTACCTAGTTAATGAATCTGACCTGGGGGGCCCTTCCCAGGAAGAGGCACACTCTTGACGGATCCTCTGAGCTTCTGCAGGAGCAGGCCCTCAATCGTGAAAGCTAAAAGGAGAACAAGCATGAGGAGTTAAAGGAAGACGCCTTGCTTGGGTTTCATTTGCCTTCTCTGGATAATCCTGGAGACACTGAAAACATGCCCTGGGTCTCGGGAAGCCTGGGCCCCTGCAGCCCTCCCTGGACGGTCCTGGGTGAAATTCACTAACTATCGACAGAGTTCTGGTGCCCAATGCGCTCCCTCTCCCCAGCCCACCACCACCGCTCCCCCTCCCCTGCCAGCACCTTATTTTTTGGCTTTAGAGCTCATTGTCATATGACATGTGGCTCTCTTTGTATCTATTTGCACGGAGAGGTAATGCCACAAATAAAACAGTAAATGGGAAAGTTTCAGAGAAAAAAAATAGAATCCAGAATATTCTGAGCCACTTAAACTCCTCTGGAGAAGTGGGAGGGACAATGTGGAAGTGTTAATATTTGTATTATATTGAGACGACATTTTAAAATGTGGCGTTTGTATGTGATTGTGAGATGTATATAAACAGAAGAATTATTATCATTCTATCATAATTTACTACTTGACCAAAATAAACTAAGATAAATAAATACTGCTGCTCATGCCCAACTGACTAATATGACCTGAATAGAAATAAAATATTGGATGAACCGAAGAGGCCAAGTTTAAACTAGATTAGCGACAAAATCTCAGTGTGCTGTTTCGATATAATTAACGTGATGATTTAATGTGTTTTTAGCCCAGAATCGTGGTGAGAGGTTTTTTTGTAATAACGTAGAAATGAGGACACACTCCTCCGAGCTGCAGAGGAATAAAAGGTTGTAATATTTTTGAGTTCTCTTGGCAGAGTAATCCATTCTCATCAATCTTGCACTCTGCAAGAGAACATGAGGATGTTTTTCTTCCAATCATTCACAGCCATTATTTAATGTAGGGTAACAGCCACAGTCTTCATTAATATATTAACCTATGGCTCAAAAAGGCCTTGCAGTAAACCAACTGAAGACTCCTCATGACAGGTTTATATCATAGGGCTTGGAGGTATTAACCGTCAGAAACACTGACCTCAGCGATAAGCCTGATGTTAATAACCAATTGAAGAAGGCTGGCCAACAAGCAAGAAAGAGGAAGTCAAGAACTCTAGCTCCTGGAAGCCACTTACAGGCTATTCATGAGGGACTGGTTAAAAACAGATAGGATACAAGCTTATAGTGGAATATTTTGCAGCTTCGAAATAATGAGCATTTTGCAAAATGGAACAAGTGCTAAATATATGGTTATATGAAAAAAAATGAAGATAGTACATGTAATAAGCTCTCATTTGCTCAGCATTCTAATGTTAAGGGGTCCCCAGAGGAATGGCTGACTCCTGGCCTGATTACCCTAAAGCAAAACCCACCTACCCAAGGCTCCTTGGAAACACATAGCACAGTTTCCTAATGGTTCCAGCTGTCAGTCCCGTTAAAGGAAACCAGAGACTCTTGTACAAGTGTAACTACACTGTAAAGCATGTGTCTCTGGATTCCATTTCTCTGTTTCCAAATAACTCACAGTGCAAGGCTCTTCACATAGTAAGCCTGTGGGTCTCCATCCTGCTGACCCTGAAGTGAAGCCTGACACGATGAGCCGGATAGGAAATTCAGACCCCTCCCCAACACACCATTGCCTCTTTCTTAGCTTGAAGGTCAACAAAGAGTGGCCAGACATTTCCAGGAAAACAGAAATAATGAAAGAGAAAGAGCAGGAGAATCAAGAAAAAGGGAACCAAGAAACCATATGTACCTGTGATTCCATAGCAATTAAAAATACACACAGATAGTGTGTCTGTAAATGCATCAACATACATGTGTTTATATGTGTGCATACATGTTTGTGTAACTGGAAAGATATGCACTCAGATATTAACAGTGCTAATCTCTAGGTGGTGGGAACATGATTTTTTTCATTATTGCATTTTTCAGTTTTCATTTTCCAATTCCATAAGTGTACAATGCTTCTGAAATTATAAAAAACATTTTTTTCAAAATAGAAATAAATTAAAACAGTATTTTAAAAACCTAGAGTGAAACAGAACAGAACTTCAAAAAAGACTCTAAATACTATCCTTAGAGAAACTGGGGAAACAATGCATTCATAAAACCAGAATAGAATAATATGAAAAAGGAAAAAATAGAGGACAAAAAGAATGCTGAAACTGAAAAAAATCAATAGAAAAGTTGAAAGATAGAATTGAGGAAAAAGACAAAGAGATGAAAAATATGGGAAACAATAAGACCCAGAACACCAATCCAAAAACAATCCAACATCAAACAATAAGAGTCCCAGAAAGAGAGCATAAAGAAACTGAGGGGGGAATGTTGTTCAAGAGATAATATAAGAAACTGCCAGAACCAAGAGACACTAGGCTTCAGATGGAAAGTTCTCAACACGGTAAACGAAGAAAAGACCCACATCTCAGCACATCACTTCAGAACACAGATAGGGGCCACGATCAGATTGGCATTTGATTTTTCATAAACAGCACTAAATGCTAGAAAATAATGAAGCAACATCTTCAAAGTTCTGAGGGAAAAAATTATGTTTAACGTAAACTTCTGTACCCCACCAAACCACCAATCAGGCGTTAAAGAGCATGTAATCCTTTTCAGACATATACACATACAGTCTACTTCCGGAAGTCTCTTCCCCTTTCTGGGAAGTTACTCGAGGCCGTGGATCAGAGAATGGGGGAGAGAGGGACTCTTGCCCCTTCCATGGCCCACAGGCAGTCCTGCAGCATAGTGAAGGGAGATCCCAGACGACAGCTGCGTGGGGGTCCAGACATGATCTACTGAGAGGACGTGAGAAGCAAAGATTGTGTCCGAGCTGTATTTGCACAGGGTCAGCTGAGGAGGAGTCCTGTCGCAGATTGGCTTTTCCAGAAACAGGAGCTGGGATGGAGTTTGATGTGCAGGGATGTTATTAGAGATCAACGCGGAGGAAGAGGAAGAGGAAGCAGGACTGGGCAGCTGTGGCACAGGCCGAGAGCCTGCAGAGAGGCCCATCAGAGCAGCCCCCGGAATCCCCCTCCCTCAACCCTTCACTGGATGGGGACCACCCAGGGGAGGGTGCACCCTTGGTCAGGGAGGCTCTCTGCAGCTGAGGCCCACCCTGAAGGGGCGTCTGGTCAACGCAGCATCTCTGGGTCGGCTACTGGCTGCAGCGCACTCCGTGGCAAACCGCTGGAGAGCACAGAGGTGACCTACCGGGCTTTATCAACCCGCTTCGAAATCTACAGGCCGAGGTTAAGCTATGGTTCTGAAGAGTTTTCTACTGGGGAGTGGAGCAGAGTGGGATAGTGCAGTATGCAATTTCTTGAAAACGAGTTAATGAAACTTAAAGGGTGTAAAAACTAAATTAATTTTTTAAGCTATTCATCGCCAATATCCATTGCCTAGGCTAAGCTTTGTTTTAATGACTTTACTTTTTTAGAGCAGTTTTAGGTTTACAATAAAATTGACAGGAAGATACAGAGATTTCCCATGTACAGAGATTTCCCATATACCCTCTGTTTTATATATGTATATATATATATTTTTTTTTGATAACAATCCTTCATCAAATGTCTTTTGCAAATATTTTCTCCCAGTCTCTGGCTTATCTTCTTCTTTTTTTTTTTTTTTTGTGAGGAAGATCGGCCCTGAGCTAACATCTGCCAATCCTCCTCTTTTTGCTAAGGAAGACCGGCCTTGGGCTAACATCCATGCCCATCTTCCTCCACTTTTATATGGGACGCCTCCACAGCATGGCTTGCCAAGCGGTGCGTTGGTGCGTGCCCGGGATCCGAACTGGCAAACCCCGGGCCACCACAGCGGAGTGCGTGCACCCAACCACTTGCACCACCAGGCTGGCCCTGTGGCTTATCTTCTAATTCTCTTGATACTGTCTTTGCAGAGCAGAAGTTTTTAATTTTAATGAAGTCCAGCTTCTCAGTTATTTCTTTCATGGATCGAGTCTTCGGTGTTGTATCTGAAAAGGCATCACCAAACCCAAGATCATCTAGGTTTTCTCCTATGTTGTCTTTTAGGAGTTTTGCATTTTACATTTAGGTCTATGCTCCATTTTGAGTTAATGAGGATAAGCTTTTGACAGTATTTATATTATAGACAACATACAGACAACATATATATAGACAATCATACAGATAACTGCACTCCCGTGTCCTTTGCAGCATTATTTACAATAACCAAGATATAGAAACAACCTAAATGTCTATTAACAGATGAACAGATTTTAAAAATGTGATGTATACATACAATTGAATATTATCCACCCTTAAAAAAGAATGTATATTATATTTTGTTATATACTACAACATGGATGAACCTGGAGGACGTTATGAAGGAGGAGGACTAACGTGAAGTAAGCCAGTCACAGAAGGACAGATACTGCATGATTCCACTTATGTGAGGAATCTAAAATAGTCAGACTCATAGAAGCAGGGAGCAGAATGGTGGTTGCCAAGGGGTGGCACGGGTGGGGAGAAACGTGGGGTTGTTGTTCAACCGGTATAAAGTCAGTTATGCAAGGTAAATAATTTCTAGAGATCTGCTGTACAGCATAGTGCTTCTGGTTAACAGTACCTTATCGTATACTGAAAAATTTGTTGAGTGTAGATCTCATGTTAAGTGTTAACACAAAAAGCGGGGGGCATGAGGAAACTTCTGGAGATGATGGATATGTTTATTACCTTGATTGTGGTGACGGTATCATGGGTGTATGCATATGTCCAAACTTGTCAAATTGTATACATTAAATATGTGCCTTTTTACATATCAATGGTATCTCAATAAAACTGTTAAAAAGTAAAATTAGTAAGGTTACTATAAGGTTATTTTTTGAAAAGACATTCATATGCTGTAGCTATCAGCAGACCAGGTAGTATTGGTATTTAGATAGCATGGCTGAGGTTGTATTCTAAATGTCAAAAATCCTGATTTATATTCCTATCCTCATGAGTTACAGCTCTACCTTCCCATGGAATAGGATTGCAGAGGTACCAAAGACAAGTTATTGTTCAAAAAAGCAACTGGAAGTTTATTTAAATACCCGACGGGTACTCAGTTATAGAGCCCTCATTCTGTTCCATTACGTAGAATAATAGCTAACATTTACTGAGCAACAGGATTAAGTCCAGCTTTAAACCTTTATATTTCTTATCTTGTTAAGGCTTTGTTAAGGAATATTTTAAGGGCATCTTATTCTATCATAAAAGAACTGAGCAAGGCTTCTGGAAATGTATACCAACGGATCCACCAAAAAATCAAATAAGTTAATCCATTAAATAAAATTGCTTAGTATATTATCAAATCAGATGCCAGAGTTAGTCTGACAAGAACGACTATTTTGATGGTGGTGGCACTGGTATTTTACTGTTTCTCTTGACGGTTGTTGACCAGAGGGGTTAGTTTCCTGAGGCCTTCTGGGAACCTCAGCAGTTCTACATTATCAACGTGGAGGAAGAGCTCTTGTTTATTTAATTTTAGAGGCCACGTGACCAGATCAGCTAAGAACTATTCTAAAATCTTTAGATGTAAGGGCTGTGTAAAACAGAGCCATCTTAACATAATCAAACACGGAATTTGATGTCAGAAGGCCATTCCAACCCACTCTGAGTTTCTCAGTGACATTATGATAAAGGCAAAAGGTACATTAAAAGCTTTAGATCTATACTGAGGTCATAAAATCTCGCCCATAGACAGTTCCTGTCTAGGGATTCATATGCCAGAAATAGATCAATAAATGCTATGAAAAGTTCTACAGTATTTCCAACCAGCTGCTCTATAAAATACAAATGAATGCTTGCTAGTTGAACACGAAAGCGCTCCCCTAATTCCAGTATTAAATATACAATTTACTCAAATAAAATAATTTGTTTTCTATTTATTTTCTTGGGAAAATTAATTGAGGAATGAAATATTAGACTTATCTCATTTCCAGGATAAAATCCTGACAATAACCACTGGTCCACACCAACCCCAGATAGGTGCCCTTCTCCAACCCCAGAAGATACTGGAGGCTTACTCTGGCATTGTAAGGGTTAAACTTGATGTTATAACACTCTAGTGGTGGTACAGAGTTTGTAATCAGAGAAATGCCTTTATTATGGCAAAAGCCAGCTATTACCAACTGACCAGAAAGAAGATAAAATGAGCAAATGCGTCTTGGTATAGATGTTTGATCTTGAAAACCTGTAAAAATTGCTCTCTGAATGACAGAATGTGTACAAATTTCCGTGATCTTCAGGCAGGCGGCAGACAGCTGGATCAAACTAGTGCTAGCAAGTGTCCCCAAGGCAAGGGGACCTTCAGATCCGCACCCCATCTCTCCAACAGGAAGGATAACTTTCCTGGCGACAGAAAGATTAATCATACATTTCACAAAGGAGACCCGAAGTTCGGGAATGTGAGCATTTGATTTACAATGGTCCCCTGATTTATTGTAGTGTATTTTTACGCCATGCTGTTTAAAACACAGCTAATTTAAAAGCTAGTGTTTAGGCACCGTTTGATTTTTGCTGAAGATTTACTCTATGCTAATAAGAGAATTATTCTGTCTACATTATTCCCAGTTCTCCAATGCCACAATCCAAGTCCAATAAAATTGCTTGTCAGCTGATAGATATTGGTTTTCTTCTGGGTAGTTATTATTTCTTTGTCTTTTTTTTTTTTTTTCCTCAAATGCAGTTTAAATGGTGCAGAGGCAACATAAGAAAGATGCTTCATAGCAACAGCCTTGCTGGGTGAATACAAATGACAAGTATTTTTAAAGAGCCCTTTTTCATCAGCATAACTAACACCATTTGTGCAGCTCCTATCTCTGATGAAGCACTTGCAAATGGCTCATTTAAGTCGTAGGATGCCCCATAAGGTCAATACAACCAACAGCCTCCTTCCATGGTGAGGAAACTGATTTGCCTGACTCCACACAGCAAAGGAGGGCTACTCTTGTACTCTGCACACTTCCACTGCTGCCTCCTGGGTTTCAGGGGACACTAAATGAGTTGATATTTTTTAAAAAGCTTGGAATAGTGCCTGACTCATGGCAAACATACAATTCAAGTTAGCCATCCCTATTACGATTAATACAGAAAGATTAAATTCTATCCAATCTCATTACGTGCTAAATATCACTAGTACGAGACTTTAGTACAAGGCCAGCAAATGATTTTTAAATGATCTGTTAAAATTCTCCAAAGAACTGACACGTTGCAGTGTGAATAATTAAAATAACCAAAATGAGCCCACAGTTTCCCATATGAACCTCACGGTCCAAATGACTAGACCAGGGATTCCCAACTCTGCTGTTGTAAAGACGTAAAACATCTCCACTTCAAGCAACCAGCGAACAGAGGTTTTTTAAAGACCTTATGCCAGGCCCTGAGAAATCAAAGTGTGACCCAGGTTCCCATCCTTGGATAAACAGGTAAAAAGCATGCATGGGCCATCACAGAGGCTCCCACCATCATAAGGAATGCACCGGAGAAGATGCTGCCAGGGAGTTCTGAGGGAGGGGGATGTTTGGGAACGTGGAAGAAGAGACTTAAAGTCAATTTCAAAACAGAGGTCATATTGGTTTGGGCTAGATGGGCGAGAAGGTGTCACCACGAGAAAAGGGGCAGAAGCCCCGCTGGGCAGAGGGAAGGACGAACAGCAAGCCGGGATGTAACATTGGTGGCCCAGGGATGGCAGGACAAGAAGGAGACACCTGAGGTCTAGAGCGACGCTGTCTGCCTGCCTCTCCTGCCCCGCCCTCTGGAGAATTCATCCTCAGCTCCTGGAGCTCAGTGGCTGGGATCCTCACCAGGGGCCATCCTCACAGCTCTCCCGGGCGCAGCGAGGGCTTCGGGGAAACATAAGAGCGGAATATGACCCCCCTCTCCCCAAAAATCTGTGTGTGTGTGTGTGTGTGTGTGTGTGTGTGTGTGTGCACGTGCTCACAAGAAAGAATTTTGTGCTGAGGAAGGAGGAAACCAAGTTTGGGTTTAGAAAGATAGGAAGAGCACTCTACGTTGGTTGGGTCTGGATAACTGTTTGATTATTATTACTAGTTTGTTTTTTTTAACTACTGTGTTAATTAAGTTAGATGCTTCCAGAAGCAAACTTTGAGACAAGGATTTTAACGTATGAAGTCTGAAGCCTGGGCATTGAGACGGGAAGGCGAGCACCCCGATGAGGGTGTGGAACGCCCAGCTCTCCACTGTGGGCAGCTGGGACTCAGTGGACATGTCCAACAGTCCTGGGAGTTAGCCGGGTGAGGAAAAGCTGGGTCTTGGTCCCCCAGGGCTCAGCCGTGATAGGCCGAGGGCTGCTGGGGGGCCGGGAGGACAACTGTCCACACTCAGCTCCCCTCCCTGCCCCTGGTCAGACCCAGAGAGCCAGATGCTCGCCCAGGATGCCCCAGGCACATGCTGCTGGAGGACACAAGGGAAGCACCAACAAAAGTGTCTTCTACAACCTTCTTTTCCAAACTTTTCGATATTTTCTGAAATTTTTACATTGAACTTTTCATCATAAAAAGAAAAACTATTTCCATTTAGAAAAAATAAAATATGCCTGGTTGTGATCATATTGCCAGGGTTTCTGAATGGAGAAGACCATGTTTGCATTTAGTTTGTGATCTGAGCAATATTAAGGGGTTGGTGACTTTAGCCAGTGACAATACTAAGTAGAATTTTAGGCAATTTGAAAGAGCTGCAGTCAAGTTTTATCGGTTTGCTCTAATGTGAGCATGATACAGTAACAGCAAGATAAGACAGCCGTGAGGAAAGACTGAGAGTTCTATAGGTACATGTGAAAGCAGCAGACATCTTGGTCTAATGTTGGCCAAAATCACAGCAGCTACAATGCGTTAGGATAGATTGTCTCATGCAAGAATATTAATGGAAAACAAACCACATCTGAGATTGCCCTGCAGGAACGCAAAACTGCCTGACCATAAAGCCTTGCACAGAAACAACAAAAACAGAGACAGTAATAAAAAGTAATGAGAAATCTTACGTAACTAACCAAATAGGCTTAACTTTTATCAAGAAGGTAAAGTGTATCCGTGTCGAAAATGTAACTACCTGAATTCAAGAGCTTTTAGGTAAGATAGGCTGCAAATGGGAGAGGCATCTCCAGATCATAGAAAAATACACTGCAAATGGGGAAAAGTGTACAGAAAGAACAGGAAGAGAGCTAATGAAAATTAACGATGCATCTGAAATACAGCCAGAAGTAGATGTAACTTTATGTTACTCAAACGCACAAGAGCTGACCGATGGGGCCCGCGCCAGGGAACAAAGGTTTTGTGAGGACTTTGGTAATCGGGAATGAGATTGATAACCAAGCGAAAGCCACGCCATTAATAAAAAAGGGATCAACGACACAGACAAATATATTTACAGATTATTGCCTCAACTTGAGGCCTGCAGAAGCCCAGATGTATCACTGCCTTCAAATTTATTTATAGATCAATGTCTTAATGTGATAAACAGTTGGCTTGTAAACTAAAAATACTAAAAATCACAACATATGACTTTTTTCCTTTTCTTTACTAAGAGATGTCAGCATAGGCCTGCGACCCAGGGACAACTCCTTAGTCATCTGGTGAACGGTGTCAAATGGTGAGCTTACCCTACAGCCAACATCTAATAAACAACAGCCTCAGGTCCTGTTGACAAGCTCAGCTGAGAGCCGAGTTGCACTAGAAGGCTCTCCCACGGGAACGTGCTTCCCTACGTCTACCCTGAGTGTGCTGCTGCAACTTCCTGCTGTCCGGGCTCTGACCAGAGAAGACCTGAGCGCTTGGCTCAGCCATTCCATAGCTAACACACACAGCAAACGGAAAAGACCAAGGACACGATGGCGCTGAGAGGGCCTTTCTGCCCCAGTGTGATCCGACCGGGTGGGTGCTCTCAGAAATTTACTCAGTCATTCATTCCTTCACCTAACAAATACGTGAGTGCCCACCGAGAGCCGGGAACTGGAGTCGGCCCTGGGGGTAGAGATGTGTGCTGCAGGAGGTTGAGGAAGACAGAATGTGAGCTCGTCCCTAGGCAGACACAGAACCTAGTGTGGAGGTGGAGGTGACCACAGACTCCCACACGCGGGGGTGACCACAGGAGCAGGCCCACAGCCTCGGAAGCAAGGAAACGCTGAGCAAAGTAGCAGCTGCTCAGGCACAAACAGGAGCATGTACCAGCCAGGGGGTATATCAGGGGTCAGGGTATCCTGCCACACCCAGGATCTCTGGGAGGAGGAGGAGAGACGGGGTGGAGGGGGGGACCCAAACAGCTGACATGAGTGTGGGGGCCTCTTGCATTCCAGCAAGGCTTCACACTTGGTTCTGCAGGCACAGCGAGCCACTGAAAGACCTTAAGCAGGGAAACGGCAAGGAGATTTAGGGCAAGCACTCTGGGAGCTAGCAGCTTGGAGAGGACCAAAGGGAGGGGCTCGGCTGGGGCCTGCACTGGGGCAGTGGCCACAAGGACCAAGCAGAAGGAGACTCTCGGTCAGGGTGGAAGGGGTGGATGCTGGGGAGGAAGTCTGGGTTGCGGCCCAGCTGGCTGGTGAAGGACGCTGGAGAAGGGGGTTTGCAGAAACTTGCAGCCAAGGGTCTCACTCCCAGGGCCTCCCTGGGGGCTGGCCTTTCACCTATCCATGGGCAAATATGAAAACCTGGAGGCTCGTCAGTGAAGGAGAGGGTGGGGGAAACAGGCGCTCACTCTCTCCACTTGAGCACAAGCCGGCACAGCTTTAGGGCTGGAAATTTGGCATTATCTGTTAATTAAAAAAAAAAAAAGATACTTATACAGTTTCCCTAGGCAATGTCTAGGATGATAGCCTTGTGCAATACTTTTACGGCCCTGCAAACACACACACACACAGGGATGTTTGTGATAACATTTTTTTTTTTTTTTCCTGAGGAGGACCAACCCTGAGCTAACATCCAATGCCAATCCGCCTCTTTTTTTGCTGAGGAAGACTGGCCCTGGGCTAACATCCATGCCCATCTTCCTCTATTTTATATAGGACACTGCCACAGCATGGCTTTAACAGGCAGTGCGTCGGTGCGCGCCCAGGATCCGAACCGATGAACCCCGGGCCGCCGCAGCAGAGTGCACGCACTTAACCGCTTGCGCCACCGGGCTGACCCCCGTGATAACATTTTTTAATTGTGCAAGAAATAGATGTTTTTAAAAGGAAACAATAAAATATTCACCATTAGCAGACCGGTTACATAAATTATGCCCATTAAGCCACTGAAAAGAGTGAGGGATCCAGAATCAGTGATTCTCAGATGTTAAGGTGCCGAGAATCATCCTGGGAGGCTGTGAAATGCAGGTTCTGGCTTGGGGGTCTGGGGAGGGCCTGCGACACTGCGTTTCTAACAGGCCTCCAGGGAACGCTGCCGCCAGGACCAGGATGACTGATGTGGAAAGAAACATAAGCTGTATCATCAACAGCAAAACAATATATCCAATTTTAGTGAAAAATAATCGTGATGCAGGTTAATATATGCATCAATGTCCAGAAGGATGTGTATTGCTGGAAGGAAGAGCTTGTGGTGGACTTCCCCTTTCTACACTACTTATATAACTATTTCAGTTTTTTATTCAGTGAGCATGAATTATTTTTCTATCAGAAAAAAACAATATTTTAAAATAATCAATCAATAAATTGATACATTGAAACAAAAAGTTTGTGAACCTGAGTGTTATGGACTGAATGTCTGTGTTCTCCCCAAATTCCTGTGTTGAATCCTAATCCCCTGGTGAGGTGTGAGGTGTGAGGATGTGGCGCTTTGGGAGGTGATGAGGTCGTGAGGATGGGGTTCCACTACACAGGATCAGTGCCCTTGTAAAAGGGACCCCAGAGAGTGCCCTCCCTCCTTGCACCGTGTGAGAACACAGCAAGAAGATGTCTATGAACCTGGAAGTGGGTCCTCACCAGGCACTGAATCTGCCAGTGCCTTGATCTGGGACTTCCAGCCTCCAGAACTGTGGGAAATAAATGTCTGTTGTGTAAACCACACAGTTTGTGATATTCTGTTACAGTAACCCGAACGGACTAAGACACTGAGTTCAAGGTTACACTTTAAATTGTATATTCTATTACTCTTAATAGATCATTCATGCTATTATTTTTAAAGAGCTGTCAGGCAAAGCCCCAACCAGCTATTTTTTCCAGGCTGGGGGACAGTGTCTGATGCAACAAGCTTCTGTCTGCCCATCAATTCTGACCCGCCCCAGCCAGTCCTGCAAGCAGCAGGGCAACCTTTTCAAAATGAAGATTTATTTAGGTCATTCTCCCACACCTTTATCCACTTCTCCACCTAAAACACTTCACTGGCTTCCCACTGCTCCCAGAATAAAAACAAAACGTAGCACAGGTCACCAGAGCTTTCACACCTGGCCCCTGCCCACCGCTCCAACCCCGTCTCTAGCACACACACATGCATATGTAGACACACACACACACACACACACAGCACACACCAGCACTCTGGCCCTGCTGCTTGCCAAGTGCCCTCTGTTGCACACCCACCAGCCCCTGTGTCATTAATGGACTGTTTCAGTTTGCGACCAGACGGTGAAGTCTCCTACTGCCCCACCCCCGGCCCCTCTTGCCAGGACCAGGGAAGCAGAACTTCCTCTGCACCACCTGCGGGAATGCCTGGGCCACGGGGCTGTAGCACTTTGCAGGCTCAGAGACGCAGAGCTCCTCCAAATGAGAAACAGCCAGGATAACTGCCAAAGGCCTCCTTCATTAGGATCTTGAGGTTGAAAAATACCCTCAAGATTTGCCCACATAAATCCCCTGCCAAGTCTTAGAAGTGGTGGCTTCAGAGCAAGAAACCTCCGTCCTGGGGAAGCCTGAGCCAGCACAGCATCCAGGGCTCAGAACGTGAGCAAGAGCAGAGGATTCGCGGAACCAGCTGATCAGGGAGGGCACTGGCATTCACGGAGTTGTTACTAGGGGCCAGACGGCTTCCTTGCACTTCGAAGAACGAATGAATCTAATTCATGTGGTTCCTGTTAAATGGGATAGTAGTCAGGGTGACTGGCTCATTCTCCCCAATTAGTATCAGGCAAATTATTGAATGAGAGTGAGACATAGGCTCCAGGGCCGCTGGAGAGACTTGGGGAGGGGGATGGTGCTGACTAGGAGCAGTGGGCTGGCAGCACTGGAGGTGGGGACGGCAGATGACAAGCTTTCTCCTGCCTGCCCCCGCCTCTCCCTCACGCGGCCTTGCACACTCATCCCCAGCCCCTCCGGGCGGGAAATCAGCCATCAGCCACAGCCCCACCGCCAGGGCACAGGACAGGAGGTACCTAGGAAGGAGAGGAGTGGGCTAGTGCCCTTGGCAACTCCGCCTCCTGCTTCTCACCCCGGACCCCCTGGACTGGGGGCTACAGCCAGGAGACCCTTCCTCCTCTGACACTTCTCTCCAGGAATTTAGGAGACAGTGATCCCAGCAGGTGGGCAATGCCTGGAGCTCCCCACATCCGAGCTTGCTTGTCAGGCATGGCTCACACCTCAGCCTTTGAAATACTCATTCCCAGACAGAGCAGTTAATACCCCAGGCAAACAAGCCCTCAGAGGTCGGTATCTGAGGAGCACAACAGCCCCAAAATACAGGTGACAAAGGGGGCAACTAGCAGCACCGGACACAGAGTTGGGGGGGAGACAGACCAGGAACCCAGAGCCTGGCAGAGCCACTTAGGGACAAGGGGACCAGTTTCAATATGAAACAAACAAAAAAAGTTACTTTTGGGACCAGCCTGGTGGCATAGCGGGTAAGTTCCCATGCTGCGCTTCAGGAACCCAGGATTCACGAGTTCAGATCTGGGACGTGGAGAGACGCTCTGCTTACCAAGCCATGCTGTGGCAGCATCCCATATAAAGTAGAGGAAGATGGGCACAGATGTTAGCCCAGGACCAATCTTCCTCAGCAAAAAAAAAGAGGAGGATTGGTAATGGATGTTGGCTCAGGGCTAATCTTCCTCACCAAAAAAAAAAAAAAAAAAGAAGTTACTTTTTAAGATCTCAATTTTTATAACAGCCCTGTGAGATAGGCACTTTGATCAACCCATTTTGCAGATGGAGAAAGTGAGACTTAGTAAGGTTGAGCAAGATCACATGGCTGCTCAGCTGTGAGGGCAGGATCTGAACCCAAGCCCCAGACCACTGGCTGTTGACCACTCTGAGTTTTGAACTTCTGTGCAGTTGTCACTCCTGTGCTGCCTGAAGTTTCCTCTCCTCACCACTAAGGCGTGGGCGCTGTTTGCTTCTACCCCCACCTTTCCGTCTAACTCAATTAGTTTCCTAGTTCCGATTACCTAGTAACAATGTACCACAAACTGGGCAGCTTAAGAAAACGGTAATTTATAGTCTCCCTCCTGAGGCCAGAAGCTGGAAATCGAGGTGTGAGCGGGGGTGGTTCCTTCTGGGGCTCCAAGAGAGAATCTGTTACAGGTGTCTCCCGTACCTTCCGATGGTTTTGGAATCCGCGGAGTTCTTGGCTTGCAGAGGCATCTCCCCATCTCTGCCTCCGATGTCACACGGCCTTCTCCTTGTGAGCCCAAATTTCCCTCTTAGAAGAACACCTGTGACTGGATTTGGGACCCACCCCAATCCAGACGACCTCCTCTTAGCTTGATTACATCTGCAAAGGCTCTGTTTCCAAACAAGGCCACATTCACAGTTTCCGGTGGACACGAATTTTGGGGGCACTAATTCATCCCCGTGGCACCTATCAACAGAGGAAAAAGTCGTGGAGCATCATCCCAGGAAACACAGGCAACCCTAACAAAGAATGAGGTGAGTCATTCCAGGCACACGGAGAGATCTGAGCCTGAGGTTGCGGGAAAAAAGCAAGTCTCAGAACAGTAAGCTGACTATGAAGTCTCCCTTGGAAAATACACACGGAAGACATCCCTTACGTTTCCCACATACGTACGCGTGTCAATGCGCACACGTCTGAACAGACTCAGGCCATACCGACAAGTACGGTTACTTTTGTGGCCGGTCGTTAAGAGGCCTCTTTACCATAACCTGTGAGGTTTTCATTTATTAGACGAGAACGCATTCGTGTACTCACGACAAAGTTCAAGTTCACACGCGTTCGGAGGGCAGGCACCCTTTGCCCCTGTGCGGTTCCCTGCGCTGCCGCCCTCCCGCCAGCAGGGGCGCCGCCTCACCCGCCCCGCGCAGCGCGCCGCTCTCGGCCCGGAAGTCCCGCCCCGGCCGGAAGCCGGGCGTCCGCGCATCCCGGAAGATGGCGGCGTCCAGGGGCACGGGAGTGCCGGGTCGCGGGGGCCGCCGCGGGCGCGTGGCCCCCAGGAGGCACGGGGGCGGCGGGGAGGGGGCCCTGAAGCGGCTGAGGCTAGCGGTGGAGGAGTTCGTGCAGGCCACCTCCGCGGGCGGGCCCCCCGGCGGCTGCGCGCGGCTCCGGGCGGAGGGGCGCGTGCGCCCGGGCGGGAGGAAGAGCCGCAGGGAGCTGAGGAAGGAGAAGCGACACCTGAGGAAGGCGCGCCGGCTGCGGAGGGCAGCGGGCCCCGCGCAGGGCCCAGGCCCGAGAGAAGACGGAGCCGGGGGCGCGATCCGGGGCGGTCCCCCCGGGGCGGACGGGGATGAGGGCGTCCGGGCGCCCCCACGGCGGACCCCACGGCCTCCCGAGCACCTGCGCCCTCGCCCCGCCCCGGCCGAGGCCGCGCCGGCCGGCGCCCAGGTCAAGGGTCCGCCCGGGAGGACCGGGCCCGCCGCCGCCGCCGCCGCCCGGAAACGAGCGCTGCTGGCGGCCAACGAGGAGGAGGACCGGGAGATCCGGAAGCTGGAGCGCTGCCTCGGCCTGAACAAGCGCAGGCGGAGGGGCGACGCGAGCTGCGTGCCGCTGAGCTTTGCCCGCGATGGGCTCGACTACATTCTGGGAGCCCTGGAGTCTGGGAAACATGGTGGCCTGTATGAGAGCAGTAGTGAGGAGGAGGAGGATGCCGGACAGACTCTCCCCGAAAGTGAGGACGAGAGTGACCCCGAGGCCGGAGGGGAGGAGGAGGAGGACGACTTGGTAGAGGAAGAGGAGGAGCAGGACGCAGAGTCGGGAGTGCAGAGCGAGGACGAGGACGTAGAAGAGGAAAAGCGAAAAAAAGCCAAAGAAGTGGAAGGGAGAGCCAAGGAGAAAAAGGGGAAAAGGAGAGTCCATTTTGCGGAAGATGAAGAAAGGAGAGAAAATTCCTCAGAGCATGTTGACACAACAGATCAGGTATCCTGTGAACAATCTAAGTTTTCTGGGATGTCTCTCAAGATAACGGGTGGGGGCAGAGCGTGGGACAGCGGTGACACAGCTGTGGTATTGATGATTGTTTGAGCTGAGAGTGGGTAAATTGGGTTATTGTATTATGTCTACTTTTATGGTTTTAAATTTCTTGATAAAGAGTTAAGGGAGAAAACATTTCTAGAGACCTTTTTATCCCAGGGATTTAATGGCCGTTTCCAGCGGTTGTCCTAAGGGGACTATCTCCTTCATTTGGTGTTTTCTGCCTCAGTCTCCAAACCTGACTTTGACTCCCCTCCGCACTTGCTTTGTTCCGGCCTCTGGTGTGTCCTGAGGACAGCTGTACTCCTGACTCGCCTCTGCCCTCTCCTCGTCCTTTTCCTGTCCAGCGGCTCTGGAGTGAATCTTCTAAAACACAAAGCTGACCTTGGATGAGGTCTCACATTAAGGACAAGTTCAGAATCCATGATGTAGCAGTCCAGGCCTTCCCGGCTGGCCCCTTGCCTGTTAAAACAGCTTCCTGTCAGTATGCACCTTGAAGGCAGCCACATAGAATTGCCTGCGTTTCCTTTTCCACACCTCACTATTTCAGCATTCTGCCTCTTAATATGTTATTCTTTCTGTCTACAAGGCCCTTCCTCCTTTTCTCTCTGTTTGTGTTCATCTGTTAATGTCAAACGTCTCTGGGATCCTCCCCATCTTACATATATGAACTGTCTTCATTTCTGTCCCTGGTGCCTTAGCACCTGGCACTTTGTGAGCCATCCCTAAGTACTGTCGGTTCCTCTCCTAGGACTTTATCTTTGAACTACTCTTAAGTTTTCTTTCACAGTCTGTTGAGGTGTAATGGACATACAGTCTGAACTAATGGGTGTCTCAAGGGTAACAGTTTTTATGTTACATTAATGTGCTTTCTCCAACTGAGTTTAAACTCTAAAACAGGGATCATACCTTACAAATGTTTGTCTCCTAAAGGCTTGTCACTTAGGTGCCCAGGGTCAATGATAATGATTTGTAACCCTCCCAGTTGATAATCTAGGGAATACTGAGCAGTGAATTGATTTTGACTTTATCGTGTAAGTTTAGATATTAGTTTTGAACAAGTTTGAAATTATTTTAGAACATTTTCCCTCTGAAACTGGTGATGGTCGTGTACTGCCCTGCCTGCCATAAATTAAGCCTGGGCACAAGCGTACAGTAATAGGGCTGTGTTGGGCAGATGCGAGAGGGCACGGCCAGATTTGAAGAACTACAGAGGGAAAAACACGATGATGAAATGTATTGACATTAACGTAAATGATGACATCCAGCAGACTGGTGGGTGGAGTACTCATCCAGGACATACCAGGCACTCAGTGAATATCTGGTGTTTAATCAGCAGCAGTGGTCAGTAGCTACAGCTTCTACCAGTTCTTGGGAATTTAATATCTAAATGTGACTATGGCAAGGGAAAAAGGGGGATTTGTTCAGTGTAAATTTCTCATAATTTATTTCTGTCCTTTCAAGCAGAATCTTTGTGAAAATGGTGAAAAGTACATCCCGCCTCATATGAGGCGAGCAGAGGAGACAGTGGATGCCCAGAAAAAGGAAGAACTAGAAAGGCTAAAGAAACACGTCAAAGGTCTCATTAACAGGTGACCTGGCAGCGTTGTTACATTGTGTCACTTAGAGAGATTGTGTCTTTTCTAAAACTATAAAAACTACCCCAGAAAGTAAACCGTAAGTGATGGGGGCCTGGGAGTGCAGCTGTTGGTTGGCTGCTTTCTGTTCCTGTCTTGATGCAGCCAGACCGACCTTGAAAAGCCCGCCTTTTCTGTTTGGTACTTTGAATCCTTTGAGTTTGAAAGCAACGCAGGCGCACATGTGGTTATTCTGAGAAGTCCCAGGAATGGGGCAGAGTTGTGGTCAGGCCCAGGAACGGTGGTAGCAAGACCGGTCCTCCTCCCTCCAGAGGGGAGTTCATGGCCTGAGGGTGACGCTCTCGGTCAGGAACATGGTCTATCCCCATTGCTCATTACTCACGTTTGTACGTGTGCAGCTCTATGCTGCGCCTCACAGAGGATGCTTTGGGTACCTACCCTACACTCAAGGCAGAACTATCTCAGCACACACGGCTCTCTTGTGATATGCTTTTATGGTCACCCCCCATTCCTTTTTTTTTAATATTTCTCTTTAATTAAAACAGTGTTTCTGTGGTGCATTCTGGAATTTTATCAAACATGTTGCTTTAGTGTTCAGTGTTAGCACACTGAATCTTCCATGTACATATACATCCTTCTCTCCCCACCCTGTAAACCAAGCAACCTTTTCTCTGTGTTAGGAACTAAAGGTTTTTATGCCAGCAAAAAAATGGAAAAGTTGGAATTTTTTCCAACAGCACATACTGATGTGTTAAGGGTGGTTCCCTGCCTCTCCCTGGGGACATCAGGTCGGGGTACAGTGGAACATCCTCATTACAGTCGCAGTGATCCTAAAGAGAGTCCTGTGTGTGCTGCTCTGTGGCCACATTTCGTCTGGAAAGACAACGGTTACATTATTTCAAGGTTCCAGATGATTATGTGTTATGTAGGGTATATACTGGGTTATGGGGGCAGGATAAGAGTTGTTCATAGGTCAGATGTGTCCATAAAATAGGATGTATTGGTAGTATTGAAAACTTTTCCATTTTTTTAAATTGACCTAAAAAATACTTCTTAGTTTGAGACATCCTTGCCGCCCTGTCTTTACCACTGTCTGCAGGTTGAGTGAACCGAACGTGGCCTCCATAAGTGGACAGCTGGAGGAGCTGTACATGGCCCACAGCAGGAAGGACATGAATGACACTCTGACGGGCGTCCTCATGAGTGCCTGTGCTCCAGGCACACCCGTGCCCAGCAGGCTGGTGATGGAGCATGTCCTCCTGGTCAGCATTCTTCACCACACGGTCGGGATCGAGGTGGGCCTCCCTTTCCTCCAGGCTGTTAATGTGTCTGAATGGTGCTTGTTTTTTGTTTTTTTTTTCAGTGAGGAAGATGTGCCCTGAGCTAACATCTGTGCCAGTCTTCCTGTATTTTGTATGTGGGTCGCTGCCACAGCATGGCTTGACGAGTGGTCTAGGTCCACGCCCAGGATCTTAACCTGAGAACCTGAGCCACCAAAGCAGAGTGTGCCAAAGTTAACCACTACACCATGGGGCCGGCCCCTAAATCATGCTTGTTTTAGTGATGGGCCTGATAAGGTCGATACTACTTCGTCTACATCATATCACTCTAAATGGCATTCCGTAAATAACCTGATTTTGGTCAACTTCTGCTTTTGTGTTGGGTCCATTCTGGCACGTCTTTATTATTCATTAGTTTATCTCTCTCTGGACTGACACCTTGGACCTGCCTTCATGTTCTTTGTATTCCCCACTATAACGTTGACTTACTCCAGATGTTCAGGATACAGGGCTTTGTGTGGTCTCACTGCCGCAGTATTCGTATTGGGTGGGAGGTCGTTCCTTCATAAGTAAGAAGGCCACCAGAATGTGACAGGGCCTGGGCTTGGAGCCGCCTGGGCCACTGCCAGGTAGGCCACAGACCTTCCCATGTCCTCGTCTGTTAGTGGGACTGCAGCACCTTCCTCGTCAGGCCCTTGTCAGGATTAAATTGGACGATGTATGACGTTTGTAAGGCACTTCCACGGTGCCTGGTGCCCAGTAGGTGATGTCCTTGCCTGATGGGGTTAGTGTCAAGTCACCTGCACTTCTGGGGTCCTCTTCTGCCACCCGGTACGGTGGAATCATAACCTTCCCCATCAGTATTCCATTCCCTCCGTGTGGCTGATTCCTGGGTTGTGAGGGAAGTTGGTGTGATACAGGAGTTTACACTGAGGCAGGTGAATGGATGGGTGATGATGCACACCAGGCTTACTTTTCCCAGATGATATTTGTCTTCCGTAGAAGAACCTGTTGATCGCTTTGGATCTTTATGTGGTACAATATCTTTTAACATTGGTTTTTAGTTTCTTTGCCCTGTGATAGCCCTCTTCCCAAGAACAGGCCTCCGCAGCAAAGCGTGGCTCAAGGGCTGGTCCTGGTGTGAGTCTGCACACTTGCTGTTTTTGTTACGTTGGGTCCTTACAGCCTCCCAGCAAGATCAGTAGGGCAGATATTTATTTAACCCCACAGTGCAAATGCAGCAAAGCCCTGAAGAGCTGCGTCGTGTTCCCAAGTTCCCGTGCCGAGTGCTCTTTGCCTTTGTTTTCAACTCCTAGGTCGGCCCGCTGTCTGCCACAGTGCTCCTCATGCACACTCAGTTCCTGTCTCTAGTATTTGCTCTCAATCATAGTCTTAAAATCATCTGGAGTCTTAGAGACTGGGCCTGTCCGGAGCTTACTTTAAAATGCACAAATTTCCCAAAATGAATCCTCCTTTGCGAGTTAGAGGTTTTGCAGTGAGAGCAGTGTGTAATGTGGGGAGGACACTGCCTGTGTCCAGAGCACGGCTCTGCCGCTCACCAGCCGTCACCTGGCGACCTCTACCTCCGTGTCCTCTTCTGTCGAGTCGGTTTAGCGAGTTTTACGTGTAGTGAGTGTCTCCAGGAGCCTGGCCCTTGAATGTGCTCATTAAAGGTTAGTTATGATTAACTTCTGCATGATACGGAAGGATGTTCTCACGTTGAAATTCTCCTCTTCCTCCCACGTTCTCTTCACTGGCCTTTCCTGCCACTACAGGCTTCATTGCTCTTTGTAGAGAACCTTCTGAACCACGTTTTCCTCATCTAGCAGTAGTCACGTTGTGGGAGTTTTGAAAGATGGAGACTCTAGTCCTCCTGGGCATGGGGAGGTGATGACAGAAGAGAGGGGCGTAGGCCCCGAGTCTTCCGGGTGGCAGGACTCTCCTCAGCTACCGCTGCACTGGCTATTTAGGGCATCGCTCTTCTGAAGTAAGTATTTTATCTCTAAGAGCTGTACTCACTCTCACATACGACGCTGGGTCCTGCTCTTCGTCAAAGTGTAATGGGATCCCTGACGCTATTCCTAGTGCCCCGTGATGGCGTGATCCAGTGCTGTTATAGGGCTCTCTTAGTGCACCCCGTCCTCCTGGGTCATGCTGGAACACTTCATGATCAGCATGGTCTCAGTAGAGGCAGTATTTCGTGGAGTTAGAGTAAAGCTGTAGACCATGACCACCCACAATATCAGGAGTTCACTGGACTTGAAATGAGATTACCTCTCATTTAAACCTTCACTAATAGCATGAAAGACAGCTGAGTTGAGTCGTCCAGGGAAGTCATCATGGTACTTGAGCTAATGACACCCCCTAAAACTTGTGCCAGCGTATGATGAGCTCTCTGGACGCTGGTTCCATTAAACTTCTTTCGGTTCTATAACGAGGAGAACATCCTCACGGGAATTCACGGAAGGAGAAAAGTGAGTTACAGAGACCATGGTGTCATTACTGAATTGCTTCTGAGTCATTTAAAAATCAAAAATCAGGTCTATGTAGGTTTGTGTTAAAAGCCCCAAGTCAAAATTAATGTATATGCTTAAATAACTTGAACAAAATGAATATTAGTCTTCTTTTTAAATGTTATTTTGTTATATTTTATTTTAAAAACATTAAATGGAATCTAAAATTTTGATATAATTAAATAATTCTGTTCATGTGATTGAAAGCATACCTGAGTATATTTTATGCCTGAATTTTCTTGATGTCTGCAGAATTTTAATTTTTTTTAAGTTATATTTGAACATAAAATATAGTGGTCAAATAGGTCCTCGGGTTTATTTTTAGTGAAAGGGCTTGAATTGGGAGTTTACTGGTTAAATTTGTTTATTGAGTCTCAGGTCTTTAGAAGCTGAAGAAGACGTCCAGTCTGTCAGAGCTGGCCTCCGTGAATTCAGTCGCGGTTGCCTGCTGCCCATCTGGCACCTTTCCTGGCTTCTTGTAGCATTTATTTCTTGTGGTTTAGCAGTGATCTGTGTGTACTTTCCCATTACACTGTAACCTGTCTGGTTGCTCTCATCTTTACCCACAACCTTAGCTACCCCTCATACTTCTCCAAGTATCCTCATGCTCCCTGCACGTGCTGCGGTTCAAGCTTAGTGAGTCTTCAACTGATTTTATCCAGCCCCCGCTAACCTGCTCTTCCTCAGAGATTACTGGTCCAGTTAGAAGGTCTGTCATCTCCTGTTACCCAAGTGTTTAATCTTTCACATCCAGTGACTGGTCACACCTGCTGGTTCTGTCGCTGGGTCACTCTCATGCCCAGTCTTCCTTCCTGGGTCCAGCATGGCTGCGTTGACTCAGGTCATCATTTCTTGACTGGAGTGCCAACATTACTCCACGCCACTGCTGTGTTCCTGCTTCCGTCTGCTCCCTCCAGTCTCAGCTGGAGCTTGAGAAGTGAGTCTTGTTAGATACTAGTACATTTTTAGAGATACAGATGCCTTCTTAACATTTTTAACAATTTTATTTTTCCAAGGAACCAGAATGGCAGCTGGCCAAGAAATGCCACCCTGTTGATTTTGAAGACAAGAGGGTGTGCTTACAGTGAAGGTGTGAGTGCTGTGGCAGATTGCTCTGTGTGTCATTGACTGCTTAGTGTCCTCCCACATGTAGAGCACTGTACACGCAGGCTTATATTTTTAAAGTTTACGTCTGGTTGGAGTTTATATCCTATCATGTGTATATTTTACGTGTTAATGTAAAAAGTACTAATTCCACGTACATTCAAGTTTGTTGAAAGAGGAAGAAGGGTCTCTGAGAAGAACTTGGTAACGTTTGATTTTTACATGTTTGCAATGATATCTTTTCTGTCTTCTCTGTCCAGGTCGGCGCTCACTTCCTGGAAGCTGTGGTGAGGAAGTTTGATGACGTCTATAAAAACGGAAGTGAAGGCAAAGAGTGCGATAACCTGTTTACCATCATTGCCCATTTGTATAACTTCCATGTAGTACAGTCTCTCCTCATCTTTGACATTTTGAAAAAGCTTATTGGAAGTTTCACAGAAAAAGATATTGAACTGATCCTGTTAATGCTGAAAAACGTGGGCTTTTCGTTGAGAAAAGATGATGCTTTGTCACTTAAGGAACTGATTGCTGAGACCCAGGCCAAGGCCAGTGGGGCGGGCAGCATGTTCCAGGACCAGACCAGGGTATGAGTGCGCCACTTGACCTGCTTCCTAAATGCTCACAAACTGACCAGAACTTAAAAATAAGTATTGGGGTAAATATTGCGTTTCATTTCCTAATGATCCGTGTCATCTTCTGCATCATCTGATTTTATGGCTTTATCTTTAATGTGTGAATGAACCTTGTTTCTTTACTAAGAACTCAGATATCTATTTTGTGAATTTAGGAATCGATTTATTGAGCATTTACCCATTTCAACAGTGTTAACTGAGGAAGGCCATGTGGTGTGGGGCCAGGTGCCCGCTTGGCTCTGCTGCTTGCCAGCAACGTGACCTGAGTCTTCCAAGCCTCCCTGCCCCCATCTAGAAAATGGGGGCTGATCGTGGTTCCTACCTCGTTTGCTGTTCTGCGGGTTGAGAGGTACCATGTTGAACGCTCAGAGGTCAAGTTTAAAACACAAAAGTTGGCAGAGACAGGAAGTAGATTTGTGGTTGCCTAGGGCTGGAGGAGTTGGGGGGATGGGTTTGCAGTTTCTTTTGGGGCTGATGAAAATGTTCTAAAGTGGATTATGGTGATAGTTGCGCAGCTCTGAATATATTAATCGTACATTTAAGTGGGTGAGTTTTATGGTATGTGAATTATATCTCAATAAAAAGTTAGCATTTAGGGAAATCTCAGAAGGGTATATGGGAATTCTTTGTACTGTTCTTGCAACTTTTCTCTAAGTATGACCTTTCCAATTTAAAGGTTTAAAAAGGCCAGGAGTGGGGAAGAAGTTGAAAATAAAGTGGAGAGGAGGGGGCAACTCAGAGCAGGTCCCCGGGAGGCAGGAGAGCCACAGGTGATCGGACAGGAAGGGCAATAGCTGGACGGTGATGGGAGGGCAGCTGTGGAAGGAGGGGTCAGCGGTGGTGGGAAATGGGAGAGAGAACTAAGATCTGGAGGTAGTGTTCAAGGTCCAGGTGAGGTCAGGTGGTGGATTTATATGAAAATGTCCTGTGGCCCCGAGCAAGATGTTCAAGTTAGTGGAGACCATTTGCCTGAAGACCATCTCTGATTTATCGTCAGCAGTGATGACCATGTGCACAAAGTTGCTTTATTTCTTCCCAAGTTGAAGGGTCAGTTGTTTAGACAGTTTGAAATGATGTTTTTTTTCTTGTTTTCTTTTCTAAGATTCGGTTTATGCTAGAGACGATGTTGGCACTGAAGAACAATGACATGCGTAAAATTCCAGGCTATGATCCTGAGCCTGTAGAGAAACTGAGGAAATTACAAAGAGCTTTGGTAAATCACTCTTACTTCTAACTTGTTTTGAGCTTCCGCATCTACATGAACCCATCATGAAAATCTAGAAGGTGGTTGGAGCCAAGCTGGTTAATAAGAGTTCCAAGATATCGAAAGGAAACTTCATGTTTCTGTGGGAGACCCTCTGAGTGGTCCCTGTAGGGAGGAGTCCCTGTGAGTTAAGTGTCCCCCACACTGAGCCTGTGGTGCTCTTCTCAGCTGTGTGATAGAATCTTCTCATTGCTTTGAAAGAGGGCCCGGGCAAGTGTCCCGCCCAGACCAGTGAAGTTAACTCCCCGGGTGTTCCTAACTCAGGGCCATAGCTGAGACCCAGTGACCTCCCCAGTCAGGGCAGGTCCTTCAGCCCCAGTCTTTGGTCAGACCCAGAATCGTTGACCCCAGCAAATCCCAGGCTCCTCCTGGTCACGTTCTTACCGCCAGCCCAACAGAGCTCTGCTTGTGGCGTCTGAGCCTCTTCCCCTCGTGTGACACTTTGCGACGACAGTGGTATTTGGAGTGGTAGACCCACACACCTCCAACACAGATACTGGGAGTTTACCTCTAACTTTGGTGTTATTCCCAGCAGGTTAACTGTCCCAGTTGTCAGTGACTCATCACAGTATTCAAGCACCGAAAATGCCATTATCAGAAAAAGGAAAAGCCCGGGGATGATCTCAGTACAGACTGTGAACCAACTGAAGCGTTTCATCGGCTCCGTTTCTTTCACTCAGGTTCGCAGTGCTGGCTCAGCTACGGAAACTCAGCTCCGCGTCTCCTGGGATGGCGTCCTGAATGCTGAGCAGACCGGGCGCTGGTGGATTGTGGGGTCTGCGTGGAGCGGAGCCCCGATGATTGACAGCAGGCAGCAGAAGATCCCGCAGAAGCAGCTCGCAGGGACGGTATGAAACCCCGTGCTCACTGCTACCAGGCGTGTCATCCGTGTCCCCCACGGCATCTCCCTGGAGTAGCGTCCTCATTATTCGTTGGATGGCTGTCAAGGTGTACGGACATGACTTTATTTGAAGACCTTATAGAGATTGCTCTTGTTTTGTGATATAATTTAATTCAATTTCCATTGTTTCTTTTTAAAGGATTTTTTTAAAGTCTCAAAACATGTACCATAAAAGACTTAGAAGTTGAATAGAATGAGAGGAATGTATGAAAATCAGAACGCTCATGTTGCAGATACCAGTTCTTGAGACGCAGAAACATTGTTTTCCAGGAGATGTGGCTTGTGATCCATTAACTTCAGGCTTCAGATTGTCAAAATTCTGTGCACTTTTTTGTGTTTTATTTATTATTAACTAAAGTCCATATGTTATTCAGATTTCCTTCATTTTTCCCTAATACCTTGTTCTGTCCCAGGATCCCCCATCTCACTTCCTCATTCTGGCTCTTCTGGCTGTGGCCACTTACCTCTTATTATATTTCATTGTGGCTTAGGCTGACAGATCGCACCACTGCTGAGAAGTCTTCCAAATCAAGTGGCTTTCTCCACTGGTGGCTTGCTTTGTCCCTTGCTATTTTCTTCTCTTTGTGTGGGGCTGCCCAAGAATAAAGATTTAGCATTTACATACATATATTTACATATAATTTATAATTATACATTGGTCAAGCCACAAAATTATACACGTTATTTTTTAGAAGCTTCAGTAACTACACCAAACCAAAGCAACAAATTTCATTGAGACGTATATATGATCTGTGCCTCAATCGTCCCTCTTTTCAGGTTAGCGCAAAGATATTAGAACTCGCCCGAAAGCAGAGAATGAACACCGATGTCAGGAGAAACATATTTTGTACAATAATGACGAGTGAAGATTTTTTGGACGCATTTGAAAAGCTTCTAAAGTAAGCATTTGTGTGACCGTTTTGACTTACATTTAATTAGATGTTGTGGAAGAAATAAGTGGAGGTGACTTGTACATTTTGGAGGATTGGTCAGCGCTGCTGGGGAGCGGCTGGGCTCACCCTAGCACTCTTGCTCCTACCGATTGGCCACTAGTAGATTAGAACATTCTGTGATATATTGTGATTAAAAGTGTTAGATGCCCAACTGATAATTATCAGTGACTGTTGGTTGTCATGAATTGCTTAAAATCTTCATATTAAAGTAGTCCTTGTAATTACTTCTGAATTAAAAACTTCCTGGTGTAGTTTCTGTAATTAGTTGTGACAAGATTTAAAAGGTAACTGTGTACTTTTACAAAGTTCTTCTGAACAAATTTCATATTAATTAATTTTGTTTGTAGTTCAGAATGAAATATAGGGGAGGTATTACAGGACTGCAAACGCTTGTCCACACTCAGCACTGTGCACTGAGGATGGGTTTTACTGTGGATAAATTAGACCATGAGTTTTGGAAAAGAGAAAATAAGTGTGATGGCGAGATCCTGACTGCGAGGCTCGAGGCTGAGTCCTGTGTCCTCTTAGTCGGGGCCAGTTTTAGCCTTTTATAGCTGACAAAGGACTCAGATCAGGACGTCCCCCCAGGTTTTGCCACTTTGTTGGAAACACTGAGGCCGGAGAGGTTGGAGACAGGGCCGGGCCTGGAGCTCCTGTCTTGTTATCCTACCTCCTCTGCTTTGCCCAGTGTTGGCCAAACTGCCAGGCAGGATGTGTTCCTCTGAAAGATTTCTGCCTTAAAGCTTTTAAAACTTGGCAAACTGAAGATTTCTGAGTCATTCCTATTTCTATTTTATAGGCTTGGACTTAAGGATCAGCAGGAGAGAGAAATAGTTCATGTTCTCATGGATTGCTGCCTTCAAGAGAAAACATACAATCCTTTCTATGCATTCCTGGCTAGCAAGTTTTGTGAATATGAAAGGAGGTTTCAGGTAACTTAGAAGGCCCTGGTTACCCATGTTTTCTGTAAACATTCTGTCGGGCTCAGCCCGTGTGAAATGAGTGCCCAGAGTGAGGACTCCGTCCTGGTCAGAGAGCTGTGTGCAGTGGGTCAGTCACCGTCCACACCTGCTGCAGGCCCACCTTCACAGGAGCAGGTGGGCACAACTGGAGTGACTGGGGTCCAGAATGTCTTCCATGTCACCTTTCCAGCACAGATGAGGGAGTTTCATGGCCCGGTTAACCGGTGCAGTGCCTCCTTGGTTTTATACTGCATCATCCTCGTCTAATGTTTCTGCTGGTTTGAGAGATGAAACTACAACAGCAAATTATTGTCAAGGTATTTCAAACCACTGCCTATAGGAAAGAGAGTGTAGTTGCCCCTAAAAGTCTTGATTCACTTATTTGTGAGTAAATGAATATGTAGAGTACCTTTAGGTTATATTCTTAGTGATTTATTCTTTGCATTTTAACTTTTTTCCTTCTTTTTAATTGTTATATTAGATGACTTTCCAATTCAGCGTATGGGACAAATTTCGGGACTTAGAAAATTTGCCAGCTGCTAATTTCTCTAATTTGGTTCATCTGGTGGCCCACTTGTTGAAAACAAAATCACTTCCACTTTCCATTTTAAAGGTTTGTATGATGTATGAAATTATTAAAAGCAATGAAAATGATAGTATAATTGCTTACATTTGGTACCTTAAAAAAATCATTTCCTTGGATTCTGACTTACCTGAGGAATGTTTTCATTATCATAGCCATCATAGAAAATAGCCAGATTAGGATACATTTACCTGGTAAAGTAAGGCACAGTGTCAGTTGTTCTGCTCATCTAAGTGAACCTGTTTGGGGTCTTGGGGTTCATGTGCAGGTCCTAATTACAGACCCCACACTGGCCGCTGACAGGCTGGCAGGGAGATGGGGAGACGTAGGAGCCGGCCTCCTTAGAGCTGTGGTGCTGGCGCTTCGGCTCTTTCTCCCTGTGCTGCCGGGTATTTTAAAGCAGTGGTGGAATGCGGATGCCCTGATGTGGGTCTGGCAGGGACACAGGAAATGGGGTTTGAGGCAGCCAGCAAGGCCTGGGCAGTGGGACCACTGGGGTCTGGGTGTCCTGAAAACACAGACCATGAGAGAACCTGAAGGTCAGAGAGTTCGGGGCCTGGACTTCTGAGCCTTCTCCTCCCTGATCTGCAGGACAGACTGCAGCCACGGTTTCCTGTTTCTGTTTGTGCATGCATTCTCCAGGGCACTTATGCAAGTTGCTCTGATGCCTCTCTGGGGTGCGGTGTTGGATTTTGGCCGCTGTACTGAACATGAGGGCACTGGAATATTATACCACATTCCAAAAATGGGAATAATTTAAAACATGGAGAGTGCGTGCCTTCTCATTGCTGGAGTAAATCTTCGGTTCACTCGAGTTTTGAACTCAGAATGGAATGGGACCCAGTGTGTCCCTCAGACACAGTAGAGGCATGGAGAACCTAGACATGATGTCCTCGAAGCCAGCTGCCCCTGGGCCCCGGCCCTCCCCCCTTCGGAGGCCCCTCTTGTTCCCAGGCAGACTTTTGTATCCTGTGCCTGTGTGTCTGCAGCAACACGGGATCTCGTTCTGCACGTGTTTAACCTCTCCTGGGTGATGTTATACCTTCCCATACTCGTAATGTCCTTCCACAGTTCTTTTTTTTTTGATTCATCGTGGGTTTGAAATTTATCCATGTTGGTATCTGTAATTCTATTCTCTGATTTTATTACTGCTGTATAGTATTCCACTGAGTAGGTATACTTTCATTTATATATATTTTCTAGCGAATATATATATACGTGTATGAATTAGTTCCTCCTAGATCTAAATTCTGTATATATGTGTGTACGTGTGTCTATATATTTATAGTTTTAATTAGGGAGTAGTTTCTGTAAGGCATGGAGGTAATATATGTTTCAATTCTAGAAATTAAGTTCCTGAGTCATAAGGTATACACCCCATACACTTTACTTCCACGGCCGACTTGCTCTCAGCAGTGGTGGCGTGCCCCTGCCGGCAGTGTGCAAGAGGTCCCGTGGCCCCACGTCCTTGCCACCAGCTGTTCCTGTTATAAAACTGGAAATAGCTTTACTTAAAGGGAGGGGGGAGTAATTCTTTACTCTAATTAACTGTATTTAGAAATCACTGAAAAAGTTGGCTAAGTCAGTGTAACTTGAGTTTTCTTTCCGTCCTGACTCTGTTAGGTAGTTGAATTCAGTGAATTGGACAAACCCCGAGTCCACTTTTTACGGAAAGTGTTATATATGCTGTTAATGGAAACAGAAATTGAAGACCTTGGTTTAATTTTTGCAAGGTATGTTTACAGCTTGTTTTGATAAAACATATGGGAAAGAGATGAAGAGAAATTATTTTCACTTATGTTGATTTATAAAAGCAAGGTGGTTGTACTTTATGTGTAGCTTAAAAAATCATTTTCAGTTTTAATTTTAAGCTAGTATCTTACACATTAGATTTGGGAAACGTGAGACTTGCCTGATGGCAAACTAATATGACTTCTAACACATAAGAGTGTGTTACGTTCTCAACTGAGAATTCTGTTTTTAAAAGAAACTAGGTTACTTTTAAAAGTAACCTGTTCGAGATTCCTAGAACTGAGATCTAGGAGAGACTGTTTTGTCCCTGATAAGGTTTATACGATTCCTTTCCAGAGTATCTGACAACCCGAAGCTGGGCATGTTGCGAGAAGGTCTGAAGCTCTTCATCAGCCACTTCTTGTTAAAGAGTGTGCAGGCCCACAGAAGCGCTGAGGAGGCCAGCGTGCTGAGAGAGAGAGCTGACCTCGCAGCCAAGTCTTTGCACGGGAAGGCTTCCTTGAGAATGTAGTCTCGGAGGAGGAGAGGAAGGGGTGGTCATTTGTCTGTAAAATGTCCTTTTTAAACCAAAAGGCCTATTGTTCTGCTGACTATGTGTAAAACCTTAGTGGAGCTATATCATGGTCTCTTGTATTTAAAATATTGTATTTGGAGGTAACTTTTGAATACGAGGTTATATTATATTTGTGTTTTAAACCGTTTTTAAATAACTATATATATGAGGTGGGGGAAAGGACAAGAAGGCAGGGAGGGGCAGACACGGGGCAGTGTTTTCTACATAACGAGACTGGGGTGTGGTGTGAAAGTGTGTGCACGCACACATGTGAGTGTCTTATTTTTTTAATAGACCAAATAAGCCACTAGAGGGTGCAGTTCTCATAAAGAAATTGATGCATTTTTATCTTTTTTCTATATTGGTTAAAAGTTCAAAAACCATCAGTTTAATGTGGCACCTGATATTTAGTTGATTATTTCAAGTATTTGGAATGCAAGTGTTTTGTAAAAGTCAATAATCAACTTAAGCCTTGCAAATACTGGTACAATATAGTATATATGGGAGTTTTTCTTCATTACTCCTCCAAAATTCTGACACGGTGAAAGACGTTCTTCTCTGTTTGTGTCTGTCGCTTACACTCATCAACTCCAGTTGTAACGCACAATCCTAAACTAATAGACAGTGGACGCTTCCTGAGTGCTGCTAGCTGTGCTGGGTTCTGGGAGGTGTGAACACACAGGAAGCAGAAGCGCTGCCAGTGAGGAGTTAACATCTGGTGAGAGGGACACCCTGAGTCCTACGTCCGGTACACTCTGCTTCTGAGAAGAGGTGAAAACGTCCTGGCATACTGCCATCTGCCACAGATTCACAAATGTCTGTTGTTTTTCCAGCCCTCAGAATTTGCTTCTCTCTCTTAAATGCTGCAAACTTGGTTTAACTGTCACCTTTAATTGTTGAAAAACGTCACCAAGCTGTGAGTATAGGATAGTATTTTATATACTGCGTACACTCGCGTACCCTACAGCATGCTGTCCTTCAGAGTGGCTGCCTTGCAAAGCTGCATGACCGGAGTGAGGTCACTCCTCTTCAGACTCCCCGTTTGTCACGTACTTTCAAATAGCATCTAACGTGACCCTACGGCAGTATGTGTTTAGAAATCATCGTGTGAAGTCATAAATGTCTCTGTGTGTGTCCCTGAACTAATGGTTTAAGTGTTGAAGTGTGCAAGGAACGTGAGAAGGTCTTCTGCTAAGAGTAACTGCAGAACGACTAGAGACTGGGCTCGTGCTGGTTAGCCCTCCGTTCGGGAACCACCTCAGGCCACATGCAGCCACAGCCCTATGTCTTCAGCCATCTCTGAACTCAGAAGACAGAGAGGGAAGGCTGCAGGTGTTAGGAGCGCACTGTGTGAGAGGGGCTTTCGGTCAAAACCGTCTGCTGGGTGGTGATGGGGTGTGAGAGATCAGTGCGGCTCAAGGTGCCTGCCCACGAGGACGAGGAGCCGGGCTAGCGCGAGCCGGCGCACGCTGCCGTCGTCCAGAGAGTCCTGCTCTGCAGAAGGGAGTGTCAGTTGCACCGAACAGTGTGTTTAGTGACAGTGGACTTAGTTCTGGTGCCAGCTCCCGTCTCCGAGTGTTCACAGACTGGCGGCCAGTGCATGGACCACACCTGAGTAGCACTGAGGTAACTGAGTCAGAGTTAATTCTGGAAAAATGTCACTGCAGTGCTGCCATCTAACTTCATACGTAGCGTGGTCACTAAACCTTGCTGAGGTATAGATGAGCTCAGGCTGACTTCTGCAGAAGATAAACTTCTGTAAACTGGATCCCATTTTTATATTGTCCTTTATTATTAAAATAAAATGTCTTTCTCTCTGCCATGGGATATATTTGTGACAATTCATTGCCTGAGTTTTGCATTTGTTATATGGAAAGTTATCCATAAATCTGTCCTTTTTAAGTGTAAAACCCCTTTTTAACAACAAGATATCATGGGTTATCACATGATAAGAATTATACTTTCAGATGTGTAAATACATCTTGACCAAAAGCTACTTGAGTTCAGAATTGCTTTTAAGTGCAGTCACGCACCACATAACGACGTTTCGGTCAACAATGGACCACATGTACAGTGGAGCTCCCTTAAGATTAGCACCGCAGCCTGGGTGTGTAGTCGGCTGTGTAAGTACACACTTGAATGTTCGCACAGTGACGAAATGGCCTAACAACGCATTTCTCAGCGTATCCTGGTCATTAAGTGACTCGTGTCTGTAGACAGGTTTTTACAGTTTATTATAGTCATAATCTATGTTGGAACAACATTGCAAGATGCTCAGTGCTTGGCGTGTATGTGAATTTTGGGGCTTCTTGTGATGCAAGTTGAAAACGGCAAATGTACAAAATTTCTGAAAAGAAACTGTCTTTTGGGGGATTTCATCTTTAAAATAGAGGCATAAGGAACAAACTTTTTAATGTATTAAAATGTGTAAATAAAATGTATTTTTTATATTTAGAGTGCCAGTGAAGGTTTATTTTGAAAGAAGGGGTCTGCTGGTGTGCTAAGGTTTACACTTATCTTTCCATTTTTAGGAAGTCTGCTTAGCACGTGGTTTAGGCTACGCCTAAAAAGTAGTGCCTGTGTTGGGGCCGGCCTGGTGGCATAGTGGTTGGGTTCACCCGCTCCGCTTTGTTGGCCCGGGGTTCACAGGTTCAGATCCCAGGGGTGTACCGCTCATCAAGCCATGCTGTGGCAGCATCCCACATACAAAATGGATGAGGATGGGCACAGACGTTAGCTCAGGGCCACTCTTCCTCACCAAAAAAAAAAAAATTGTGTGTGTCTCTGTCTCTCCCCCACTTCCCTCCCTCCCTCTTTGCCCATAGACGGAGATAATGCAAATGAGGCAAAATGTTAACCATTGGTGAATCTGGATGAAGTTTATACAGATGAAGTATATTCTTGCAACTTTAGTTTATTTAAAAATAAGGAATTTTTATAGAGCATTCACAATGCAGAACTCATTCCTCAAAGGTCTAAAATATTCTGATGTTTCTTCACAAAAATAATTAAGCTGACTAATTCAAATCACCTTTGCCTCTTTTGTAAAAAATTAATTAGGCCTTCCTGTGAAACTGGTGTGGTTTATATTGTTTCCTTGGTCGGGGGGCAGCCTCGGCTCCCTGTGCGCTGCACCTGGGTCAGCAGGAGCCAGAGAGCGTGGAGGAGAGGTCCCGTCCTGAACTGTGATCAGAGCCGGCATTCCGGGCCTGGGCTCGGGGGGTGTCAGAGTCACCGAGCTCTCAAGGTTCCAGGCTGCTAACCGCCAGCATCCCTTGCAGGGCACTGTAAGAACTTGGACTCCGTGTGCCCTGGAAGACGCCAGCACCACCCCTGCCTGAGGCCAGGATCGGGCTTATTTGTTGTTTCTCTCTGGTGGTTGGTGGGTAGGTGGGCAGCCAGGTCCAGGGTGTTTTTCTGAACCAGAGAGAAAGTTGCATCCTCAGATCCCTTCGCCCTAAACTGCTCTGTGTTCGTTTCCTAAGAACAAGAACACGCACTTCTCTAGCCACAGTCTAATTTCCAAAATTAGGAAATTAACACTGATAGAACACTGGGGCAGAGTCCCGTAATTTGGGTTTTCGTGCTGTTGCCTGATAATCCAGGTTATGTTTTGGTTACGTTCTCCGTGTGTCCCATCGGGAGATGCAATGTGGATTTCTGCCATCCTGTAACAGTGGCTGGTTACTGGTTAGGGCAGTGTCTGCTAGGGTGCTCCACTGTGCAGCGAACACTGTTCCCTTTGCGCTTGATAAGCAGTGTAGGAACCGTATCAGTCTTGCTGCGTGTTGTCACCCCACCACTTAGTTGTCGAAGACAGAAGTCGCTTCTCTGGGTTGCTGGGGCCCACGTTCAGGAGCCACTGGACTGGGCAGTTCTGGGTCCGGGTTCTCATGCAGCTGCATCTTGTTGCCCAGGGCGACGTCATCTGAAGGCTTGAGCGGGGCTGAGCAATATTTCTGTTCAACGTGAAGCATGCAGGTCTGCGTTGTGTGCGGCTTTGGGAGGTGTGGCTGGTGACCAACGGAGGGGGCCGCACGCTGCCTGTGGCTTCAGTCACATGCCAAGTAACAGCTGTGGGCAGTGTGTCTTGGGCCCTGATCAAGGCCACCCAGCCCACAGTGACCGTCTCAGCACAGGCATGTCACAGCACTGCACACCTGTCTGCCACTGCTGCCTGTTCCGGGGGTGCTGCTGAGATCAAATGATGTGAAAATGCTTCAAAAACCTTAGTCCTACAGAATAAAAGTCATTATAAATATACTGGGTTTTCCCGGTGTTCTCTTGGTTTTTAGTGTACATTAAAATCAGCCTGTCTTACTTGAGGCCCAGGATCTGAATACTGCGTCCTATTCCCACCTCTCCCCGCCCCACTGTCCTGGACACTGTGCAGGTGTCTGCCAGGGACACTGCCCGCCTCCAAAGCTTCATCCTTCCATGCTCCCCAGGCCCTGGATGGACTGAGGGGTCCAAGGAGGGGGACGGGCTGGCAGACAGGTGTGGCCTGGGAGCTCTGCCCACCAGTGGCCTCCAGAGGGCCTGGGTTCTCATGCGGCCAGATGCTCTCTCTGGGTGCAGGACACAGGAAAGGGATGAGTGGCAGCCACAGAGCACCTGCCAAAGGAAGGCAGTGAGCAGGGGCCGTGAGCTGGAGGGCAGAGGAGACCGGGCACGAATGTGTCCATCAGCAGCAGCTGGGTGAATAGAAGCAGAGAGAGGCCGAGTCAGCACGGCGGCAGCTCCCTGGAATGGACACCAGCGGAGGACAGCCCCTTCCGGGGCATGGTGGCCTGCAGCCCACCCCCTCCTGGAGCTCCTGCCAACGCTACAGGAGCAGAGACAGTGGGGATCCGCTTCCTGGGTTCCGTGGCAGCCAGGGGTGTGGGGGTGACGAGCCTGGCATCTGCAGCATTAGAGAATATCCTGTTGATAGTCCCATTCCCTGCGAGGCCGCCAAGGGCCTTTTCTTTGCCTCCTTCCTCCTCTGGTTGCCCCTGTCACTGACAACCAGAACGCACATCTCTTTATTGTCAGTCCTGTGAAGACAAACAGCATCAAAAGCAAAAGATGTCACAACAGCAGGATTGCTGCCAGTGCACTTCAAGTGTCATCTGATGTGGGGCGTTCAACAACTGACCTTTCTCTCTTGAATCTCGCCACTGTCGGTACTTGACCCTCAGCTTCCAGTATCGCGTGTGTGAAGGTGTTTGCTCGTGAGGCCGTGGGGTCTCCGAATTACATCAACTCAGAGCCTCTTGTAAGGAGGACCCGAACAAGAGTGGGAATTTGTTGATTCCATCCAACATTGCCTGGGAGCCTCCTTGGCGCCACCCATTGTGCTGAGCCCTGGGATACCTTGAAGAGTTCAAAAACGTCACTTAGATTTGACAGAACAGGTCCTGTGGTGAAAACGCACCAGCAGTGTACCGGGAACAGCTGGCTGTTCCCAGCGGGACGGGATGGAGAGCTTTGCAAAGGAAGCGACATTCGGGCCGGCTCTTCCCAAGAGTTGCCGAGGAGGGCACTTTGGGAAGAAGTAAGGGCACAGCAGAGGCAGAGGTGGCCGCCATAACAGATCCCTGGGGACAGAGCCTGTCCGAGGCTGGGCCCCGGGACACAGGACAGCAACAGCATGAGATGCACGCGAAACCTGACTGGGAAGGACTCCTTTCTCCACGCTGAGGAATTGAGGTTTATCTAGTCACTAACAGGAAACTGTCAAAGGATAGTTGGCAAGGGAATTAAACAAGCGACGTTCTGTTTTCAAAAATATTGCCGGATAGGGGCTGGCCCGGTGGCGTGGTGGTGAAGTTCACGCTCTGTGCTTCGGTGGCCTGGGGTTCGCAGGTTCGGATCCCAGGCACAGACGTTGGCAGGCATCCCTCATAAAGTAGAGGAAGATGGGTGGAAGATGGGCACGGTTGTTAGCCCAGGGCCAATCTTCCTCAGCAAAAAGAGGAGGATTGGCAACAGATGTTAGCTCAGGGCTAGTCTTCCTCACACACACTCAAAAAATATATTGCCTGATACAGGAGGCTGCTGGATGGGCAGGTGGGAATACTGGCAACAAAGACACCAGTTAGCTGATTCCCGTAACCTTCCTGACGCACCGGCTAAGAGAGCAGCTGAGAATGAAGATTTCCAGAGATGTTTCTGATGGATACGCATCAGGAGTTGGTGCCTCTAAATGAAGATATCCAGGGAGAGTGAGAGCAGTTGGGATGCCTCCAAGGATGGGGTGCTTCATCAACGTTGAGTGTTCTGGGGCTCGTGGACCTGCAGAGGCCAGGGTTGAGGGGTGCAGACACACCACCTCCAGGTGGTAGCCTCAGGACTCCAGGAGTTGCAATCTCTCGAGGACAGTGAGGTTAGGAGAGGAAGAGGGCCAAGAGCAGAACAGCCAAGCCCAAGAAAGGAGTTGGAAACAGATCATGGAATGTGGGAATCATCTAGAGTCAAGTCAAAGACATCCCAGGGATAGTAGTTCTGTGACAGTAGAGGCAGCTTCACACAGAGATGACACGTTAACTAAAAGGCTCTGAGCTTCTTGAGAGCCCCATCATGTCTCCCTAGGGACAAAGGGTATGAGATGTGCCTGTGGGTGCTGAAGTAATCCTCACACATGCACATGCACAGAGTGTTGTCACAGGTCTGTGAAACAGATTTTCTTGGGCAAGCAACACTGGCCCGGGAATCGGGAGCGTTTCTTTTTCTCACCCTTACTTTTTGTGTCATTTGCTGCGTTGATGAAGCCCTTGGGAGGGGGTTGGCTACTCAAGGGGTCGAGTTCACAAGAAGGTGACATTTATCTTGAGTAGAGCTGGATAAATGATGAAAAATGATGTTTGCACGATAAGATGATGAAAGGGAAAATCGGGACCGGTTTAAAATGTTCTAAGGATGCAGAGGTGATCTCAGGAACAGCAAGGGCTGTGTGTGTTTGGAAAACAATACCTTCTGTGTATCCACGGGCCGAGGGAGCTGTGCGGTTTTGACCTTGAGCACGTCCAAACGAGGATGTATGGGTCACTGGCCTCCCGAGGGTTATCAAGTAGACGCTTTCCCATTCTCTCAGCAGGGAGTGAGGTTTCTGAAGATGGACTACCCCCAACGTGGTCTGTTCCTTTAGTCCTGCTCTGGGGAACCAGCTGGTAATTCCTTTCCCCACCTCCCCTGTCTGCACCAGTAGCGATGTCACGCTCAGCCTCGGCCCGGTGGCCTCCTTGCCTGGGCCTGCTCCTGCCCTGCCAGCTCCTACCAACCAGAACGACCAGAGCATTCAGAAGAATGCCCCCCACAGACAGAGTGAAATACAAAACCAGGGCGGGGTTAGGCCCAGGCCGAAGTAAAAACGATTAAGAGCATCTTAAAAATTATTCTCTATAGAAAATCATTTATAATGGACTATTCATTTCGTTTTGCTTTGTCAGAAGTGTTTCCAAAGAAAGAAGGCAAATTCTTCCTCTTTTGGTTTGCCAATTGTTAACATTTGCCACATTTGCTTTTCCTCTCTTTTTTGTATGTACATACACATACATTTATACACACACACGCATTTTGATGGAATTGTTGAAGTAGAGACATCGTGACACTTAACTCCTGAACCATCAGCCTGCAGCTCCTGAGAGTGAGGACGTTCTCCAGTGACTGTGACACATTGTCACACCCGAGAGCAGGAACATTAGTTCAGTGACAGTCTATCAGACACGCCAGTTTTACTGCTGCTGCCAGTTGTTCTAAAACGAAGTTTCTATAGCTGTTTTTTTCCTAGATAGAGTACAGTCAAGGTTCAAACATTACATTTCCTTCTCGTTTCTCTTTTAATATAGAACACCTCCCTCTCTTCTTCTTAAAATTGCTCACAACACTGGGTTTGGACGCATCCTGGCCAGTTGTCACCACGAGCCCTGGATGTGTCTGGTGAGCTTCAGAGGAAACGTGTTGGCCAGAGCGCTGTTGGGTGGTGCTGCCCCTCTGCCCGCACCGCCTCAGGACCCACAGTCAGCACAAGGCTCGAGAATGGCGATGCCCAGTCACATCATCAAGGTCGAGGCCACCAGACCTCTCCACATAAAGGTACATTTTTACCTTTGTAATTATTAAGGGAAGTTAATCACCAAAAGTTAAGGACATCTTACAAGGGGAAAAAATGTGGCAAAACATGTGGGTTTGCTGTTCCCCACCATCATTTTGTCTGGTGGTGCAGGCAGCCTTGCCAGAATCAGTTACTGCTCGCAAAATGGTCGTTTTCTAATTCTGTCATTCCTCCCACAGTACTAGTTGGCATTCTTCTTCAAAAGTGAGTCTTCTTTTACCCCCTCCCGTTTCCCAGAAAAGCTCAAACTCTACCCATCTTTAGACTCCTGAAGTTGGGGCAGCGATTCTCTGAATCGTGGATCTTGAGACGCTATCTTGGCTGCGCCAAGTGCACAGGACGTGTTCTCAGCAAAGCCTGCAGGAGACCTCAGGCTGGGGTGGTGTCCAGTGAGCACGGCTCCTCTATCCTCCCAGGTTGGTGGCCTGGTCTTCCACCTGTCAGAGGTGAGATCCTGCCAGGTGGAGGGAAGGCCCAGGTGCACTTACCAAGCTTCCATAATTCCCAGCTGCATCACCTTCAAACTCCAGCATAATCACCCTTCATGGCCCAATATCCAGGTTTGGGTACAGTTTCTTGTTACCCCATCAGGACAATTTTGTTACCTTGTCCATGGGCTATTTAAAAAAAAAAAAGCGTAGGCATCACGCCTGGGCAGTCCCATTTCAACGAGGTAATGATGACCCTCTGTAGGCATGCCAGTTGGTCAGTCATAAGCTCTAGGAGGGACCAAGTACATCAGACCTGACCAGCGCTTACACCAGCCAGCTCAAGGCCAGCCTCTTCCACTGCCGTCGCCCTGAAGTGGTCACCCATCTCTGAATTCCTATTGCAGATGGAGTATAGTTACCGTTTTTGTTTCTCTGACTGTTTGGGTGGGTTTGTGAGCGTCTGGAATGACAGCAGTCACCTCTCTAGGACTCAGGATGAGTTCACTAACAACTGGTCAGGTCCTACTCTTCTCATTTCTTCTTCTCACTGACCTTTTCTCCTGTCCTTTGAGAAGAACAGGCAAGGTGACCAGCTGTCCTGGTTTGTCCTGGGCTGGGGGGGTTCTTGGGACATGAGACTTTTGGTGCTCACACCAGGAAAGTCCCAGAAAACCAGGCTTGGTTGGTCACCCTAAGTACAGGAGATGGTGCACGGCATCAAAGAAGATCTCTGGTGGCATCTATGGGGCAAGAGGGAGAGGGGTACTGAAGTGCAGCAGAAGTGAGCTGGACCAGTTACCGCTCTAACAGCCACACCAACAGGGGGCAGCCCGCTGCCTGTGCCCCCAAGGCTTCCAGCAGCAACTCAGGCTCTGTCTCTGCCTTCAGCATTTCCCCTTCCCCCATATTTTTATCAATAACTTGGCCAAAGAGATGGAAGGCATGCTTATCAGTTTGGCTGACAATCTGACGTCGGCAGAAGTCTGTGATTTTACAACCTATTACGGGCTTTGTGTCCTTCAAAGGACCTAGTACTGCGTCAGCCACCAGGTATGTTCTTATCTGGGCAGAGGAGGTGCTGGCTAATTGTGTGGGAGCAGAACCTGGTTACTTCTCCCTGAAGTGTGAATAGGAGGATCTCTAAGTCATTCTTCTCTCTCAATCCCTAATCCGCCGTGAATATCATTCCAAAGGTCTGTATTAGTATCTACTTTATAATTCTTAAATGCTGATGGATAACCCAGGACATTTTTACTGTCTCTGGGAAAATTGTCCCTAATGAAAGTAAAGCAAGGCTTACAAAATGTTCGAGACAGGCGAGACGGCCAGCGCAGCGTCGAGCGCAGCAAGGGAGCTGGGCACCCACACGCCTCCAGACTGAGGGCTGTGACTCTTTCTGTTGTTGTTATTACTCAATTTTGCCCAGCCTAGGCCAGATCTCTGATTTCCTAGAGAGAGTCAACTCGTAGCTGGTGTGCCCGAAGGCGTGATTATCAGACAAGGTGCAGGAACCAGACATTACAAGGCAGATTTCCTGGTAAGCTCTTATCCAGTGCTGACTGTGGGCAGAAAGCACGTTCCTGTGTTCAGGGCATAAAACACACTTCTTTAACTCATCAAAAATACAACGTAATTACTTGAGATTTATTTTATCCTTGCCCTCAAACTTCTGATTAGTGAGGGAAGTGCATTTCAACCTGGTCCCAAGCTGGCTGGTAAAATCTGTGCAGTCATCATTGGCTCTCATGCACTAGTTGACTCAAATGGACAGTGGGATTTGTGTGTGTTTGTGTGTGTGTGAGGAAGATCAGCCCTGAGCTAACATCCGTGCCAATCCTCCTCTTTTTGCTGAGGAAGACCGGCTCTGAGCTAACATCTATTGCTAATCCACCTCCTTTTTTCTCCCCTTTTTCCTCCCCAAAGCCCCAGGAGATAGTTGCACATCCTTCTAGTTGCTGTATGTGGGACGCAGCCTCAGCATGGAAGGAGAAGCGGTGCGTCGGTGCGCGCCGGGATCCGAACCTGGGCCGCCAGTAGCGGAGCGCGAGCACTTAACTGCTAAGCCACGGGGCCAGCCCCAAGCACAGTGGGATTTTTAAAGCCCTCTCTGTTTTCTAAAGCAAATTTAATAGGGCAGGCAGAGTCTGCTTTTCTACTTCAGTAACTGTGGGACTAACTCGGATCAATCAAGCTGCAGAGGCCTCTGGCAAGGCCTGGCCTCGCGGGGACAGCAGGGGCTGCACTGGGGAAGGCCTCGGATCCCAGTCTGCCCTGGCCCCGGTGTCCTGCTGTGTCATGAGGAAGCAGCGCTGGCCTACACACCACCAAGAAATCCCCCAGACTGTGACATGGAGAATCCTAGGATACAGTGGCCTGTGAGAGCTGGGCTTGTTCCCTCTCCCGTGGGTAGGAACGAACCCGTGCCCTTTCGTCCAGTTACCGCAGCCCTGGGTAAAGGGCCCTGTCTGTCCCTTCAGGAGAGTCTGTGTGTGGGAGCCCGCCTCCCTCAGCACTCGTGAGGTCCTGGCCGTGCTCGGGGGCCCTGGGAGGAGGAATCTATTTGCCATCCTTCCCTTTCCAGAGCGGCCCATCCTCCGGGCAGTAAGGCTTGGTTTCCCCAGGGCCTGGAAGCATCCGAGCTGCCGCCTGAGAGACCAGCGGCTCCTACCCAGCCTGCGGGGACCTGCCTTCTCTCAGAGACCAGCGGGCCCGCGGCCTCTGGGGTCGAGCCTTCCAGAACAGCCCACGTCCCTGCTGCTGGCCTCCTGGCTGAGCTCCTGTGAGACGTGTAGCTAAACCAAATCAACCACTGGTGGTGAGGACGTGAGCGTTTGGCAGTGGATGTCGGGTAGGAGAGTCCACAGTGAAGGGTCCCCCCTCCCCACCAGGGGTTAATGGGGGCCTGGGGGCCTGGGTCGGGCAGGTGCAGCGAGGCCGCTGATTCGTGTCCTGCCGGACAGGACAGTGGGCAGAGTGTTTTCACATCACTGAGCCCGGTGCCACCTCCTCGGTCAGGAAGCAGGGAAGCCAGGGTCCCAGGGGCCCTGGGGGGCTCTGCTCCCCACCTGCCCTCCCGGCACCGGTTCTTAAGGTTCACGGGCTCCCAGGCGAGCAGCTCCTCAGGTGACTGGGGGTGACTGGCAGGGAGCCCTGTGCCCCGCGTGCCGGCCACCCCAGAGCCCCGGGCGGCACGGTGTCAGTGAGAAAGGCCCCGGGCCCTGGCCCCTCCTGGCTGCAGGAATAATAAAGCACTTTGTTACCGAGAGTGAGAGGCCCGATAAAAGCCAAATATTATCACACCATCTGCGATTAGGAGGCAGCTGGGCACTGGAGGCTTGGTAACATTTATGAGTAAATATAATTTATTTCTGTTCTCTGATTATGAAGGTCACCGTGGTTTAACCCTGTTGGGAAGGCCTCAGACACATTATCTGCTCAAATAGAACTGGGAAAGAAAACACCGGCAGTCATTAAAAGCGAATTACTTTGTTTTATGAAGATAGAAGATAGAAGGCCTCCGAAGCCTCGCGGCTTGGGGGCGCCGGGCATTTCCATGGGCCCCCAGGGGCAGGGGCCAGACACGCAAGGACCCTCCAGCCCACCTGCATCGGGGAGCTTCCGAGAGAAACGCTCCCTTGGGTCATGAGCTCCCCTGGCGGCTTCTTGGAAAACTCTCAGGATTTTTCAAGCAACTTTGAAAACTGCCAGGAGTGCACCATGTGAGGATTCTGATGTTTTCTTTACCCATGAAAACAGAGAAGGATTTCTGAGAGCTGCGAAATCGGCCTATGTTTCTGGTTTTGAATTTAGCAGAGGACTTATGTTTTTTTTTAACTTTTTTTGTTTTTGTTTTTTTGGTGAGGAAGATTGGCCCGGAGCCCTGAGCTAACATCTGTGCCCATCTTCCTCTATTTTGTATGTGGGACACCACCACAGCATGGCTTGACAAGTGGGACAAGTGGTGTGTAGGTCCGTGCCCAGGATCCAAACCCCGGGCTGCCGAAGTGAGGCCACCAAAGTGGAGCGTGCGCACTTAACCACTGTGCCACTGGCTGGCCCCAGGACTTATGTTTTTTGATGCACTGGCTTTATTTTTCAAAGTGAAATGTTCAGCCAGGGAGGATGACTTTTCAATCTGCCCTGACTCGTATGGAGGCTCTGTTCACGACCCAAGCCCTGGGCTCTTTGGGGACATCCTGGCCAGCTGTCTGCTCACTTGAGTTACGTTTACGAACACTAGAGCCGGTAACGGGCAGCACAGTAAGTCCCGTGAATGCTGGACGGACCAGAGTGAGTTCGTGGGACGCTTGTCTGTGACTTATACTTGAGGCTGGGTTTCTGTAGGTCACCCTGGCTGCTGCAAATGGACTCTCAGCCACAAGAGAGGATGGGGATGGGGATGGCCAGTTAGGAGACCATTGTGACAGTCAGGGGAGAGGTGGCAGTGGCCGGAATGGTGTGAAGGCCACAGTGCTGGAGAAAAGTAGTGTGTCCTGGAGGTAGACCCAGCATTGCAAAGGGGACGGAGGAGAATGACGGGACGCCAGGACTGAGTGTGACTCCAGAGTCTTTGGCTCAAACATGGGGGTGGATAGTGGTACCTTTGCTGAAGTGGGGAAAAGCCAACTTAATTAATCAGGTCTTTTTCATGTGTTCATCTCTAAACCGGATGCTATGGGAAGTTTAAAAAGAACCAAAACATACTTAGAATAGGCAAATTCACAGAGAGAGAGTAGAGTAGACGTTACCCAGGGGCTGGGGGAGGGGAAGGGGAGTTATTATTTAATGGGGACAGAGTTTAGGTGGGGGCTGATGAAAAAGTTTGGGGTGTAGATAGTGGTGATGGTACACAACACCTTGAGTGTATTTAATGCCATGAATTATACACTTACAAATGGTTAAAATGATAAAAAATTATGTTACCTGTATTTTACCACACATACACACAGAAAGAACCAAAACACAAGCCAGCCCCAATGGCCTAGCAATTAAAGTTCGGAGCTCTCACAACTTTGGTGGCCTGGGTTCACTTCCTGGGTGTGGAACCACACCACCCGTCTGTCAGTTGCCATGCTGTGGCGGCGGGTCACAATGAAGAACTAGAAGGACTCACAACTAGGATATACAACCATGCACGGGGGCTTTCGGGAGGAAAAAAAAAAGAGGAAGATTGGCAACAGATGTTAGCTCAGGGCAAATCTTCCCAGCAAAAAAAAATCAAAAATCCAAAACAAATACCTGTGGCAAAGTTAGTCGTTTTCCAATATCCATTCACCTCTTTCTCCCTCAGAATAGAACCCCAAATTTTAGCTAGGCCCATGGCCTACTGGAGACACAGACTCATTTCCCAGTCTCTGGGGAAGCTCAGCGTGGCCGTGTTAAGAGTTCTAGACAGTTGAGTAGAAGTTAAAGTGCCACTTTCTGAACTCCTGGGAAGGATATGCACTTATTTGCCCTTTGTCCCTGTTGACTGGGATGAGGAACCTGAGCCGCCATCTTGAACCACGGAGGAAAAGCCAGGAGATAAAGGGCCTGGGTCCCTGGGGATCATGGGGCCACCAGACCAGCGCCGGACAGCCTAGGTTTGGAAGAGAGAGAAATGAACTTCTGCTTGTGTAAGCCGCTGTTGTTCTGGCTCTCCTGTCATCTGAGCCTGTCCTAACCCTAACTGACACAACCTAACCCTAACTGACACAACAGCTGACGTGGGCCTTGCATTTTAATTTTATTTATTTATTTCTCTTTCCCCAAAGCCCCAGTAGATAGTTGTCTGTCATAGTTGCACATCCTTCTAGTTGCTGTATGTGGGACGCGGCCTCAGCATGGCCGGAGAAGCCGAGCGTCGGTGTGTGCCCGGGTCGCGAACCCGGGCCGCCAGCAGCGGAGCGCGCACACCTAACCGCTAAGCCACGGGGCCTGCGCTGGGCCTTGCATTTAAGCAGCTAACAGGCTAGTGTGGGAGACTATGTAATTATTGGCATGGACGGCAGTTCTGAAGACATGTCCAGCATGCTGCCCACTCCTGCTACCCTCCCGGGCCATCTTTCCTACGGTCTGCTACACCCTGAGGCTCAGGGCACAGCGAGCATGGCTCTGCTGTCCTTTGTTTCCTGCCCAGGGCCCAGACAGCATCTGGCACACGAGAGTTACTCAGTAAATACCCTGTGGCTCAGTAAGCAGGGGTCCAGCCAGCGGTTGCTAGGCCAGAGCTCACTGATGTACCTGTACAGGTGTGGCCTGGGAAGATGGGCTGTGCCCAGTAGTGTGCACGGGATCACACAGCTTTTTCTGTGAAACAAGCCGCCCCGAACACACTGACCCAAAACAATGTTTATCAGCTTGTCTTTCTGTGGGTTGATGATTCAGGTGGGGCTCGGCGGGACTTGCTTTCACGGCTGCTGTGAGCCTGCAGGTCAGCTGGCCCATGGGCCTTCAGCATTTCGCCAGCCACCCCGTGCTTCTCCGTATGGCAACTGCTGTGCAAGCAACTGTCAAGGCTCCAGTTGCGTCGCATTTGCAAATGTCCTGTTGGTCAAACAGGACACATGACCACATATGAGGCATCGGTGGGGGGGGGGCACCGCAGCAGGGCACCAGGGCTGGTAAAGGCTGATTGGCTGGAAGCTGTCAGCTGGTTCACTCTCCCTCACCTGTCTCTCTCTCCATCCTGCAGTGATCATGCAGGCATGGACACAGGAGCTGACCGGTCCCAGAGTCAGCGCTAGAGTGGCCCTGGGTGCGTGTGCCACCTGACAGGCAAACCCAGGAGGGCCGGAAGTGGAGAAAAGGAGACACCATGGGCGAGAGGGCACAGGAATCCTGAGGGGCCAGCAGGAGGGGCTAAAGGGTGGGGGCTACGTCCTTTGTGATGGGCCCTCCCTTTTACAGGTTTTTTGTTTTTCTCATAGCCACCCTACGAGACACGCGCTGCTAGGCCCCACTTGACAGAGGAGGACCCTGGTTCAGAGAGGTTAAGTCACTTGCCCAAGGCCACCCAGTTGGAAGTGTGGAAGCCAGGATTGCACCCACACCTCTGCCTCCTGGGTCCTATTCTTGGAGTCTTTCTTTTTTTTTTTTTAAAGATTTTATTTATTTAATTTTTACCCCTTAAAGCCCCAGGAGATAGTTGTATGTCATAGCTGTACATCCTTCTAGTTGCTCTATGTGGGACGTGGCCTCAGCATAGCCAGAGAAGCGGTGCGTCAGCGCGCGCCCAGGATCCGAACCTGGGCCGCCAGCAGCGGAGCGCGCGCACTTAACCGCTAAGCCACGGGGCCGGCCCCTCTTGGAGTCTTTCCAAAGACTGCTTCCCCACTCCCTGCTTCCGCTGCTTACCCCCCACCCTGCTGCATCTTTTCCCCAGACTAGCCTGAGCTACAACTGCCAGGACCCTCACTAGAGCGTGTGGATGCACTCTGTGTGCCATGCGGGTCTGCAGACTGTGGGATGGAGAGGCACCGTGTGGAGAGGGGGAAAGATGTTGGTTTCTTTATTCATCTGTTTAATTATCCCTGAGCCTGTATGTGGTGCCTGGCCCGTTACAAAAGTTCGGTTGTCTAACCCTCTCAGCTCCTGTGTGGTGGGACCTGTTAGAGTCCTCAAGTTGCAGGCAGGGACACGGGCGTGAGGTCAAGGAACTTGCCCCGCCACATGCTAGGTGAGCAGGATGCAAGCCCAGGCGGCCGGGATCCGGGGTCCCTGCCCTTCTCCACGGCCCTCTGCTCTGGGCACAGTAACTGCATCTGGGGGGACAGGCTTGCATCCCATCTGGGAGCATGGATAGGACTAGGGAAATTGAGGGTGACACGAGCCCAGCAGGAAGGATGGCCTCTGCAAATGCAAGGACGCAAGACACACTGTGTGTGAAGGGAACGCTGTGGAGACACCAGGCGGGCGCAAAGGGCGTCTGATGTCACTGTGCACGAGGTGGGGCAACCTCAGCATTCTGCTCCCCAGGGCAGGAGCATCCGTGCCTGGGTCGGATTATTGCTCCTGAGTGCCCTCTTCCAGAGATCTTCCCAATTCCCTAAAATTGGCAATGAACCTTTTTACAAGAAAATTTTGGTTTTCTCTTTTATTTTCCCGAGAAGTCTTAAATGTGTGATGCAAAATGCAAAATGCTCTGGACCGCTCTCCTCCCTCAGCCCCCTTCACAATGACCCCACACAGACCTCGTGTATAAAAGGCACCTTTACGCGATACAAGTCACCTGTTTTTCATATTGTCTGTTTTTCACTGTCTTTCTCCTCCCACAACAATGGGACTCCGGGGGGGGGGGCTGTTTTATTCACCAGGATCTCCTAGTGCCTAGAAGTGTCCAGCATGGAGCAGGGATTCTGAAGAGGCTGGAGAAGGAGTGAGTGCATGGGTGCACTTTGAGCTGACTATTGTCTGTCTTGCGGGTGAAAAGGCTGCGGTGTCACTCAGGTACCTAATGCAAGTGCTGATGGGAATCTGATGACCCCCTGGAATAAATTCATCACCAGGATAATCGGTGGTGAAAGGTATTAAGTATGTGTTGCAGACCCAGGAAAAAACACAATTTGCATTCCCTCTCAGATTTATTTATTAAAACGATAACCTGCAAGTTTCCTGTCGCAGTGTGGCCTCTGTTATGAAGAGCCAGAGCCGCCCAGATCTTCCGTGTGGGCCTCTGCTTAGAGGCAGCACCAGGGCCACAGGTGGCACGAGGCCCTGAGCTCTGACGGGGCGCGGCAGGGAGAGCCCCCCGCGGCCGGTCCGCACTAAGGGCGGGAGCCCCCACCAAGGAGGCCGCGCCTCTCTGCTCACAACCCCCGCCCCGGATCAATCCTGATTCTCTTTTTGTTTTTTCTTTTCCAAGATGTTATTTCAGCACAGAAAAGGAAGCGCGATGCTTGGAAGAAAGGTGGCTTGGAATCTGGAAGAATAACAAACAGGAAAACCACAGGCGTGGTGACAGAAAGGGGTTAACTCTGGAGGCTGACCGCAGGCCCGGCCCCTCGCCGGGGAGGGTCCCCATTCCTCACGCGCTCTCCACGCTTCTCTTCCTGGCACCGCATCCTCCCGGAGCGGTTCGGGCGCCCGTTTGGGAGCTGATGGTGAGGCCGGCCGGCCTGAGCAGCAGGGAGCTGACAGGTCACCCCATCCCGGGCGGGAGGGGCCCCAGCCCAGCGACCCCTTCCCGCCGTCGGCCGCGCCCCCGCCCTGACCCCGCGCTCCGCCTGGCCCCCCCAGATAAGGCGGCGGCCTTTGTTCCTCCTCCCAGCTGGGTAAACCGCGCCCGCGCCCCTCGCCGCGCCGCCCGGGTGGGGGCACCTTTGTCCTGCCCGGGCGCCGCGGACAAAGGCCCGGAGGAGCCTTGTGTACACTTGGGGGGGCGGCCAGGTGCGCGGGCCGCGGAATGCAGGGTCGGCACGGGGCCGGGGGGCGGGCCGCGAGGGAATGGGGGTCCCCGCCAAGGTCCGCCCCCACCCGCTACCCGACCCCGCCTTCCCGCCAGGGTCGCCCTGACTCGCGGGGTGCGAGGGGGGGCGGGCGAAGACGCAGCCTGGTCCGACCCGACCGGAACCTCGACCCCGGCCCCGGCCCCAAAACTCGGACCCCAGCCCCGACCCCCGGCCCCGACTCCCGGCCCCGGCCCCGCTCGCGGGGGCTGTTTCTCGTTGGCGTCCAGTTGGGACACACCTGGAGCGTCGTAAAGTGATTTACGAAGTGAAAGTGTTAAACGAGGCCACCAGCTGGAGGCCCGACCCGGCTTTATGAGTTTTATTAGGTGCCCTATTATGGAAAATAAACTTTAATCCGACCATAAAACCAAATCTGAAAACCACACGGCCCTTGTAGTCTGGAGCACTGCACATTCCCGGCGCGGTCACACCTCCGAAGGGATTAGTTTTATTGACGGAGACACAATGCACCGCAGGACTTTGATACGGGGCGGGGGGCGCCCACGTCCTGCGGGGAGCACCCCCACGTCGCCCGCACCCTGCGCGGCCCCCTCCCTGGGAGTCCTGCGGGCCCCGCGGGTCCCCCTCCGCCGCCCGCGCCGTGCCATGGAGCCCCTCCCCCGGGAGCGCAGTCCCGGCCTCGCCACCGCCCGCGGTCTGGGCGGACCCAGGCCCAAGGTCGGGAGGACGTAGGGGAGGCCTCGGGGGTTAGTTAACCCGAAAGCCCTGGGGGGTGCTCGGCGGAAACCGCCTGGAGTGCGGGGCGGAGCGCCCAACCACGCGCAGGAGCGGCAGCTGCGGACCGTCAAACCCGCCCCTGCTCAGGTCCAGGCGGGTCCTGGGCAGGCACTCCTTCCTTGGCCTGGGATGTTCTACAGCAAATCTGCCCTGTCTTTAGGAGGGAGGGAGTGAGGAAGGAGGAGGAGGCGGAGGAGGAAAGAGGGATGGGAAAGAGGTGAGGGACGAGGAGGGGAGGAGGGAGGAGGGGAGGAGGAAGGAGGGAAAGAAGGGAGGGAGGGAGGAAGGAAGGGAGGGAAGAAGGAAAGGAAGGAAGGAAGGAAAACCTGACTTTGTAACCATCTTAGCCGTTTTAAGTATTGAGTACAGTGGTATTAACTACATACATATTGTTGGGCAACAGATCTCTAGAATTCTTTCGTCTTGCAAAACTGAAACTCTGTACCCATCCAACAAGTCCCCTTTTCCCCTTCCTCCCAGCCCCTGGCAACCACCATTCTACTTTCTGTTGCTACTATTTTAGGTTCCAGCTCTGAGTAGAATTATGCAGTATTTGTCTTTTTGTGCCTGGCTTATTTTACTTAGCATAATGTCCTCAAGGTTCATCCATATTGTAGCAAATAACAAGGATTTCCTTCTTTATATGTAATAATGTACAATATTCCATTGTATGTATGTATCTCATTTCCTTTATCTTTTCATTTGTTGACAGACACTTGGGTTGCTTCCACCTCTTGGTTCTTGTGAATAATGTTGCAATGAGCATGGGTGTGCAAATATCTCTTCTAGATCCTGTTTTCAATTCTTTTGGATGTACACCCAGAAGTAGGATTGCTGGATCATTTGGCAATTCTAGGGTTTTTTTGAGGAAACTTCTACTGTTTCCACAGTGGCTGCACTATTTTACATTCCCACCAACAGTGCACAAGGGTCCCAATTTCTCCACATCCCCACCAACACTTGCTATTTTCTGTTTTGCTTTTGTTTTCATAACAGCCATGCTAATGGACGTGAGGTGATAGCTCACTGTGGTTTTGATCTGCATTTCCCTCATGATTAGTGATGTTGAGCATCTTATTTCATATGCTTGTGGACCACATATATCTTCTTCAGAGAAATGTCTATTCAACTCCGCCTATTTTTAAGTTGGATTTGTTGCTGTTGTTGAGTTGTATGAGTTCTTTATATTGTGGAGATTAACCCCTTAGATATATGGTTTGCAAGTATTTGGTCACATTCCTAGGTTGCCTTTTCATTCTGTTTGTTTGCTGGGCAGAAGTTTTTTAAGTTTGATGTAATCCCATTTTTCTATTTTTGCTTTTCCTGTCTGTGCTTTTGGTGTCACAGAAAGTCTTTTAAGCTGATTTTGCCAAGCTGGCTCCCATCTGGGGTTGGAGTAGGGGAAATCCGACCAGAAGGAACAGGCCCATTTCGTCGCTGTTCTAGTAGTTTCTGCACCTCTCAAACTCGGGGCATATTAAAGGCTTCTCCTCAGGGCCTTCCACTCTGGGCCAGAGCTGCCAGGACTGGACAGAAGACCCGTGGGCTGTCTCCTGGAGGGTGCGTGTAGATTGATTTCTTTGTCACAAAAAGGGGTTTATCCACATCCTTTTTCACACGCTGGAGGCACTCGCACACAGCGACCTGCCTTTTTTGGGAACGGAGGAGAACCTCCTATTAGGGCGAAGAGAACTCGCGCCCAGCGGTCGGGCCCTGGATGGGCAGGAGGCCGAGCTGGGGTTCTAGAGGGCGGGGTCCGCTCCGGGTGGGGGTCCTCACTGGAGACTCAGCCCCCGGGTCGCAGTGACCCGGCGCCGCCAGAGTCTGCAGGGCAGGGAGCGGCTGACCCAGGCCCAGCACCAGGAGAAGCCTGGGCTTGTCTGAGAACAACGCCTCCGTCTCGCTCTGGGCTCCAGCTGCGTAGACCTGGTTCCGGGTCCTGGGAACCGGGTCCTCGGGGCTGCAGAGCCCATCACCCCTCCCCGCGGGGTCAGCGGGAGGTCCGGGGCCTGGCGGCCGTTCATTAGGCGGAATGAATTGTTCGCCGTGCCCGGAGTGGGTGAGGATGAGCCAGTGATTATATTTAAATTTGCTATAATTGATTTGGGGAAGAGCTACTGTGACAAGAACGAATTGATCATTAAATTTATTAGCGAGATAAATTCCGCCGCGATTAAGCAGCTGGCTGGAGACGCTGGGGCCGCGCGCTGTCCGGCCTCCTGGGCGGCCAAGTCCCGGCGCCGAACCCGGGCTCGCGCTGCCGGCCTGGTGGTGGGGGGAGGGGTCACAATCACATCTTACTTAGTGCCTCCCTTCTTTGCCGCAGAGGCAGCGGGCCGATTCCGGGGCTCAGGGGGCCTGTCCCTGAGGTAGAGGGACAGCACCTCCGCGGGGGCCTGAGGCGCTCAACTCCCAGGCCTGGCCGCCCAACCCCCGCTGCCCAATGTGGGGTGGGGGCGCCGAGCAGGGGGCGGCAGGGAATAAACCCCAGATGTGGAGCTAGCGGGGAAGAGAATGCTTCGGGCTGAACTTCACCAATGTGTTAGAAATTAAAATGAGATGTACACCGATTGCAGATTTTTTTAACCCAGAATGTCACCTGTCTTTCTCCTCTCCCCCTCCCCACCCCCCTCTCTAATTTTCCCACCCCCTTTCCTCGGGACCCCCCGGCTTTCCCACGAGTTGCAAACCCAGTCCCGGTTCCCCCAGAGCACCTTTGCACCCCGCGGCGGTCGCGCGCCCGCGCCCAGCAGCTGCTCCGGCCCGGCTCCCGGCAGCGCCGCGCCCCCGCCTTGGCTGAGGCTGGATTTTATGGAAAGGGCCGGGTGATAATGAGCTGCCAGAGAGGATATTAATCTCACCCGGCCCAGAGGTAGAGGAGTGGCCCGCTCGCCTGCGCGGTAATCACCCAAATGAAACGCCAGACCCTTCTGAACTCATTTATCAGCGGGGAGGAGGGCGAACAGCGGGGACAGAGGGAGGGGAGGAGGGCGCGCACCCCACGCCCAGGCGCCGCGGGAAAGAGAAAAGCAGAGGGAAGGAGGGAGGCACGAGGGGAGGGAGAAAGAAGCGGTGTCCCCTGGCCTCCTGTTTCCTCCAGGCCGAGGGAGGCCCGGGAGAGACCGGGAGAGGCGCCGGAGAGCGGGCGGAGGCCGGCGCGAGGCGGAGCCGGCATGTGTGCAGCACATGGCGGCCTGGCTCGGCGGTGATTGATGGCCGCGCCGCGGCGGCTTATTAACCCCGAGCCATTGCAGCCCCGGCGGGAAGCGTTCCTGTCGCCCGCTGCTGTCCTCGCGGACATTTGCCCAGACCCCAGAAAACCGTTACTGGCCAGCGCTAGGCAGGTTCTGTGGGAGGGAGGGCCGGGGCCCAGGAGAGCGAGGAGCACCGCGCTATGCGAGGCAATCCGGGGAATCTGCGTCGGGGGCGCCCAGGGCCACCCAGAACCCAAACACCAATAAGGTCTAGTCGTTTGAAGCTGATTTTCCGAAACTTGCAGTGTGTTTCCACTTCTGGAGCGCCAGTGAAGCCAGAAGATCCTCAAGGAAATAGGAAAATTATTGAGTCCAAATTCATTCTCCTGAGATTCACGCGTCCGGGACAGAGGCGAGCCAGGCACCCCTACACCAGCGCTGACACCTGGGCTCAGGGATTTTTACCGACACTTCGCACCTGCCACTCCCCAGCGGCAGGAATCGAGTTCCCCGCCCACCTGAGGGCCCAGAGGAGAAGGTGGTCCTCACACCCACTTGCTATGCAGATTTTCACCGTCTCTGTTAGTCCCAGAATACACTTACTCCGCGTCTTTTCAACAGCAAAATAGAAAAGCTCGTTTCATACCTCCCCCTGAAAGATTTGCGCTCTCACCCAGTAAAAAACCAATTTATTTTACATTCCATCGTGGGCGATGGGAGAAGCTAAATAATAATTTAGCATGCATAAGTAGACGTTTCTTTATATATATATATAAATACAATATACAAAAATAAAGACAGTACAGTTTTGAGATTTCCAGCAGTTTGAACGCTTATGACATAAAGTTTTTCCCCCTAAGACACATAAGCACAAAACATTTTTCCTTTTTTCAGTACTCAGCAGAATGGCGTTTCCAGACAAGGTTTCAAGTTTCAGGGGCCTCTAACACTGTGGGCTTCTGCCTCCTCGATTCGGGAAGAGGGTGGGTCGTGTCGGGTCTTCTCACAAACATCTCCCGCAACACTAACCAGAATTAAATTTAAAAGAACAAGAGTTCAAGTTTGAACCCGCTGGGCCTCCCTCTCTCTGTCCCCGGAAAAGCAGACAGGAGCTGTGGCCCAAATGGGCCGCCCCCAGGACCCGGCCGCCCTGCGCTCGCTGGCCGGCGTCGGACCTGGGCGCCCGGCCACCCGCGAGGGGCGCGGGGCGAAGCGCGGCGTCCCGGGCGCACCTGCCGCCCCCGCCGGCCGCGGGGCCCCTACTGCGGCGGGGGCTGGTGGCCGGGCCCGGGCCGCGGCGGCGGCGAGTCGGCCCCGGAGGAGCAGTCGGAGGAGGCCGCGTGCGCGCTGGCGCCGTTGCTGTAGGGGAAATGGTCCTCCTCGTCGTCGTCGTCCTCCTCGGGGTCACTGTCCCTCAAGTCCCGCAAGCGGCGTCCGCTGCCCTTGTCCCCGGGCGCCGGCGGCCCCAGCAGCTCCTCTTCCCCCTGGTCCTCTGCGCCGCCGCCTTTGCACGCGCCCCCGCCGCCCTTCTGCTTCTCGGCCTCCTGCGCCGCCTGCTCTTTGGCCTTTTTGCTGCGTTTCCACTTCATCCGCCGGTTCTGGAACCAGATCTTCACCTGCTGGCACAAGCGGGCGTGAGAAACCGGCCACCTCCACCCCACCGTTTCGTCTCTCCGAGTCCCCCGGCTCCCGCACCTGCACCCGCCGGTGGTCTCAGCAAACCCCAGAGACGGCAGGGGGGCTCCAAAGACGCTCGGACTAGACCCCAGCTCGCCGGGCCCTCTGCGGAGGAGGGCCAGGGCAGCTAGGGGACGTATCTGTAAGTCTCAAAATCTTCCCTCGTCTCTTTGTGGAACAAAATTTCTCGAATGTGGCCTGGGGACCACCTGCTTCAGAATGGGGGCGGGATCAGGTAGTTACAATGCAGATTCCTGGGCCTCACCCCGACCTACTGAGTCAGAGCTCTGGGAGCGGGTACATGAACCTGGCGGCGGACCTGTGAGCTCTCCCCCAGATATTAATCCGCACCCTAGAGGTCTAAGAGGCCAGCGCCAAACGCCGAGGACGGCCAAGGGTCAAGAGTGCAGAGGTGAAGCGTCCCCTCGGAGGCCAGGATATGTTGATGCGGTGGTGGGGAGGGGGCAGCGCACCTGGGTCTCCGTGAGCATCAGCGAGGTGGCCACCTCGAAGCGCTTGGGCCGCGACAGGTACTTGTTGAGTTTGAACTGGTGCTCCAGCTCCAGCAGCTGCTGGCTGGTGAAGGCCGTGCGCGGCCGGCGGCACTTCCCCAGGAGGTTCGACTGCGCCTGGGCTGGGGATGGAGGGGGCGTGAGGCCGAAGCCGGGCTCAGTCCTCGCGCACTCCCACCTCTCCTCCTGACGCCGCTGCCGCTGGGCCGCGCTGCCCGCCGGCCCTGCAGCGTCGCTGCTCTGCCTTCAGTGTCAGCGCCCCCTCCCCCGGGGACGGGGCAGCTAGGGGAGGCCTGGAGCCCGGGACGCAGAGGCCAGGCGGAACCAGACGGTTCGCGTTCAAAGAGACCAAATCCTGTCATCTCAGACGGGGCCTGGGTGTCCTGATTAAAGAGGGCTTATCACTCAGGCGCCCTCTCCACCTGGGTGGGCGTTGGTAGAAAGAAGATTGACGGAAAGGCAAGAAGAGGTGGGCATGGCAGACCTCCTCCCCACTCCTCACGGCACTTTCCCCAAGTCAGACTCAAGTCCACAGAGGCCCCGGAATCACTGGCTGGTCCTGGCTCTTCCCACCCCGAGAGGAACTGGTGCAGGGTTCCCATGGCCACCTCCTTAAGTACAAAAGGAAGAGAAGAAGGAGAAAAAAGGAAAAAAGAGGAGAAAGGGAGGGAAGGAGGGAGGGAGGAAGGGGGGGGAGGAAGGAAGGGAGGGAGGAAGGAAGGAAGGAAGGAAGGGGACCAAATCCCACGCCTAAATATGTGTATTCATCAGAGACTCTGCCCCACTTAAACTGTTTTCTTGACAACCCCACCTGCTCCCAGGGTACAGAGAGGCCAAGCCTGGGGAGATTGGAAGCCTTTTCAGGACAACTCTCATCACGCAAATTAAAAGCCTAGTCAGAAGGGGCATCCGGGCTCTCTATGCGTTCAAGGAGGTCTCTCAGCTTTATTTACATAATTTCACACTGTTACATCACAGAGAATTTTATGACCTCAGAACTTGAGACTTCCCTTGATTTCCCAGGAGCCTGACAAGTGTTAGACAATAAAAGAAAGGAAAGGGAAGAAAGGAGCCCCAGGCAGGCAGGAGCTCCGGCTCCCCCGGGATGGGCAATTTGCTTTATGCGAAGGCCCACGCCCCCCGCTTTAGTTAAACAAGGCCCCGAATTCCCAACTTGACAATACATTAGAACTTTAATTAAAACACTGGCTCCAAAGGGACCATTTGGGAAATGCCGTCCAATGGCAGAGACAGCCAATTAAAGAAAACCAAACAGGTTTTCCAGCGACCAGAGGAGGGACTCTGAGAATACATTCCCGCATCCTCACCTGTTTATTATGGCCCTTTAGGATTTGGAGTCCAGATTCCTTTTCTGAACTTAAAGCTGGCCGGTTTTAATTCGGCTACCTCTAGGTCAAGATTAGGAATCAGAGATGGGTGAAATGTGTTGGCAAAGGGAAGTGGCTTTAATCGATTTTCTGAGCGCCCTTGGGAAAGCACCGGTTGGCCAGGGAACCCAGCACCTGTGTGGAGACCACCGCCCCCACAGTGGTAGACTAAGCACCCCAGGCTCTGGGAAATGCAAGTCATAATGAAAAATCCATGGGGTGGCTCTCCATCAGAAGGGGTTCGCTGGGCTCAGGGGGCCAGGCCCGGAAGGGTGCCCTGAGTTTGGCTGAACCAGGATCAACAGATTCAGATATGTCTGAAGCTGCAGCCCCCAAACTGAGAGGTGCTCAGGAGCTTACCCTCTTCTTTGGGGGCGGGGGGGAGGGCTGTCAGGAGGGCTGATTCTCCAATGGGAAGGGATGGGTGGCCATTAGGGCCTTCTGGGAGCTGAGCTGTGAAAAGCCTGGGTGGCCGCAGGCAAACAGTGCACACGCTGGGATTTTCTCACTCGGCTGTGACTTCTCAGCACTGGGGCCTCAGCTTTTCTCGGTTTTAGTCACAACCACGGCTTCTAACAGAGGAATCTGAATTCTGGCAAGTGTTTATTTCTGTTTTCTTTTTTGTTTTTTTCCCTCCCATGCCTGCATCTCCCCAGTCTAAACAAATCCACCCAGACAGAAACAATGGGGTCTCTTTGTTTGGGTGTTGGGCGGTGAAATCATAAAGCCTTGTGCATCTTCCTCTGAGCCGAGCCCCAGTGAGGTGAGCAGCAGGAGAACAGACTCCCAGGAGGGCCAGCCCCGTGTACCCACATGCGCCAGGAAGGACTGAGCGGCGCCAGGCCTCCGAGGTGTCCCGCCTGGGTGGGGAGCACGCTGCCCACAGGCCAACGGCTCTCCGGTTGCCGGTAACCGGCTCTCCCTTGCTGCCACCTTGGCGAAGTGCTCTCTCTGTGTTGGGCGCCCCAAAGTCGGGGTTGGGCACCTGCTGCCTAGAGTCCCTGTGATGGGGTTCCTGAAGGAGGGCGCCATCGCTCGGTTCAAGTCAGGCCATCCGCCCCCTGGGCATTGCACCCTGGACCCAGCACCCTTCTAGAGGCAGGCAGAACCGCGAAAAGAGCCAGGGGGTCTCCAGAGCCCTGGCCTTGCGGCCCGGGGCCTCTTGAAACCCATTTCTCGTTCGCTGCCTCTGGATCTCGGGCCTCTTGAAACCCATTTCTCGTTCGCTGCCTCTGGATCTCTCCCTCTCTTGGGAGGGACCGGAGGTCTCTCCAGAACCCAGAATGCGAGACCCAAGTCCGTTTCCTTGGGGATAAGCCCCTGGTTTCGGTATACCCTGATCCCCAGTCCCACCTAACTCAGGATGCTCTTCGGCTGGCCTTCCCCCACCACTTCCTTCTCCTCTAGCCTGCCAGCTAATCATTAGATTTTAGTCTCACACCTCCAGCTGCCCCTTCCCGTTAAGAGAGGAAGGGAAGACAAGGCTCGCGTGTGGCCATTTTAATAACTCTGCCTCACCGCGCAGCCCGCAGGAGTCCTCGCAGGCCCAGGGCAAGCCAAAGCGGCCTCGCGGCCCTCCCCAGTTCACTCCGAGCAGAGAGCGCGGGGAAGGAGGCGCCAGTGGAGAAGGATGCGCGAGAGAACCATCTGCCAGGACCATTCCCCATTTCTTCCTCCCTCCCCGGGCGCGGTACTCACAGTTAAAGTCGGGCATCTTGGGCAGGATCATGCCCGCGGTGGACGCACGCAGCCACTGGTCCAGCTGGAAGGTGCCGGCGCCCAGCTTGATGGGGTCGGCGGGGTGCGCAGGGTGCCCGCCCTGCACCTGCGGGTACGAGTAGGAGAGCGCCGGGTGCTGGCCGGCCAGCGCGGCGCCCCCCGCCGCCGCCGAGTAGCCGTAGACCGGGTGGCCGTAGAGTGCCGCCTGCGCCGGGAGGCTCGCGCCGCCCTGCACGCCCCCCGGGTGCAGCCCCAGGGCCAGGCCGCCCGCGGCGGCGGCGGCGGCGGCGGCGGCAGCGGCGGCGCCGGGGTGCGCGTGGTGGTGGGGCCCCGGACCCGCCGCCCGCGCCGCCGCCCGCGCCGCCTGCGCCCAGGAAGCCCGGCTTCGGCAGCAGCGCGCAGTGCGCGGCCAGCAGGCGCGGCGGCGACGGGCTCTCGGCCCGCAGGCGGTCGGCGGGCGCCACAGGCGGCTCCGAGGTCGCGGGGCTGCAGCTGCCGCTCGCCCCGCTGCTCGCCCCGCCGCCGCCGCCGGGCCCAGACACGGCGGCCGAGAGGGAGGTGACCAGGGCCAGCGGCGCGGTCTGCGCCGAGGCGCCTCGCGGGGGGTCCACGGCCAGCAGCGCGTCGATGCGGAAATTTTTGGATTTTTCCATCGGCTTGTTTGGGGCTGGCGATCGGGGCCAGGTGGCGGATGGCGCGGCCGTGTGCGGGCTCGCGGAGTCTGTGCGTGGCGGAGGCAAGCCCCAGGGCTCGGGATTGTGGTGGTGATTATTTGCCAATAATCAAAGTCGCCGCCGGAAACTCAGCCGAGGGTGACCATGGTCCGCGCGCTTCCTCCTGCGGGCCCCGCCCCAGGCCCCGCTCACACGCGCTCGCACAACTCCCACGCGGGTGCTCTGCGCGCGGGGGCCGGGAGCCCGGCTGTGTGCGCTGCAGCCCTCAGCGCCGAGGCCGCTGGCGCCGCGCTGGGGACCCGCGCCCCTCCGCGCACTTGAAGCGCAGCGCGGCCGGCGATTGGCGCGCGCGACGGGGGCCCGGGGAGGGGCGCCGGCCGCGCCATTGGCCGAGGGGCGCACCTGTCACCGTCCTGGCCGCCCGCCGCCCCGCCCCTGCGCCGCGGGGTCCTAAACAGCCCGGGGTGCCGAGCCGCTATGCGGGGCGGGGGCGGGGACAGCGACAGGGGCTGGAAGACTCGGAGGCTCAACCTAGGGTCCCTGCTCGCCCGCCTGCGGGTGCTGAGCGGAGCGGCGGGCGCTGGCCCCCGGGTCCCCGTGTGGGCCCCGCTGCCCGAGTCCAGGTCCTGAGACGCGCTGTCCCGCTCTGGGCTCGTGTCACCTAGAGCCAGCAGCGCGCCTCTTGTCTCGCCTCCTCGTCAGCACCAGAGTGTGTCCACTTCTGCATCGGGGAGCCCACGCTGCTTCCAGATCCAGCCGCTCTGCTCAGTGACGGCAGCACAGAGAAGACCATTCAGATCCCGAAGCCCTGCTCCTGGGTCTCTAGGGCGCATAGGAACGGTTTGTGTCCCTGTCGCCGATCCTCTGCAGGTCGAACCTTCTCACCGCCTTTGGGAAGTCCCGTGCGTTTCAGGGTTTGTGGGGGCGGGAGGCGTACATGTGCATGCTCGCCTGAGTTTGCCCTCCACAAATCTTCGCCTTGAGCCCGGCCCAGTCGCTCGGAGAGAGGGCAGAGTCTGAGAGCTGGTGGCCTGCAGGACCAGTTCAGCTTGGAGACGTCGCCCACCTGCCACTGAGCAGGTCTTCGGTGACAGAGCTCTTCCTCTCTGCCGAGGGACACCCATGGGCGTGCAGGAGCCTGCACCCACGTTGGCCCTGGGAAGCCCACAAGGCCGGGAGTCATCCCAAAGCGGGTCACTCTGACCCAGGCTGGCCCCCAGGCCTCAGGCAGGAAAATGCAGTCTCTCTCCTCCTCCTGCAGGCTTCCCCTGGCTAAGGGAGGAAGTGGAGTGAGAATCCAGACCTCACCCCCACCCCACACACACTCCAAATATTTACAGTAAAAGCATGTCTAAGGCCTTTTTTGAAGCCGAAAGAATCAACACTCAGGTCGAGGAGTCAAGCGGCCACCAACACCAGGCTTTGTCCCGGAGTCCATTAGACCTAGTTATCTCACCCCACTAGTGTGAGAACGCAGGAAGGGGTTTTGGGTTCTTGAAGCCTGGTTTCCTATGCAGGTGAGAGGTTAATAAAGGACAGGAAGGGGCTGTGGAAGGGAAAAAATCAGGGCCAGGTAAACTTTAAAATTAGCAGGTCAGCTTGCTACAAGTGAGGGATCTTATTGAAAGGCAAATATATAGGGGGTCGTGTAGTTTCCCTTCAAAGGGCTTTTTACCTGGCGAGAGCCGAGGCAGGGATGCTGCGGCAGAGCCAGGTTTCTCTTTCATCGTAACAGGGTAGTTCTGACACACAGTATGTGCTGGAGGATTAGGAGGACAGCAGTGGATACGTGACAGCATTTGGGAGTAGACGTTATGCAGCTTTGCAAAAACCAATATTAACCTGTAAATAGAATTCACAGCATTTACACCATGTTCCTCTTATCTTTAGATGATATCTCTTTGGGGTGATAAAAATGCAGTTCTGCCTCTAAGTGGAGGGAGGGGAACACTCTCGTTTCTTGAACACCTACCATGTGCCATCAGCTTTCTAGAATTCTCTTCCTCCATATTCACTATGACACCAGGAGATGGATTTTATTCTCTCCATTTTATAGAGTGCAGGTTCAAAGAGGTTGAGACTCTTGTCCCCAGCAAACTGTGAAGCCTCAGAGTTCCGACTGGGACCAGGTCTGACTGCAGGGGCCATACAGTTTCCACCTGCTGCCCTCGATGCCCCCGGTGTCCCCAGCCCTGTTTCCCCATCCTATCTGTTCCCTTTGGGGAGGGAGGGTTTATAAAGAGACCTGAGATTCTTAGCCACCAGTTCTGGGCAGGAAACCCTTCACCCTTTGAGGGAGAGTAACGCTGTCTTGGCTGTCACTCTGCCTCCCCAAGACAGAGAGAGCAATCTTGGCCCCACCTGACAGGGGTTAGCTCCACGTGCTTTTCCCACCTCATCCCCTCCCGCCTCCGCCGTCAGCTGGGGCAGGTCAGCTGGTCCTGAGGCACTGATTTAGGAGGCTGGCGGGGTGGGTGACTGCAAACCATGTTTCCCAAGATTGATCTTGGAGAGCCTGTTGCCCCCTCTCCTACCAAAACCAGCCACTGCCAGGGCCATGTTAGTTGGTGATGGGGTGTGCAGTTGACTAATAAATCACCCGATCTTCCTCAACAAAATCATTCTGTTTTTTACAACTCCCAGAGGAATTCATTTCACCTTTTTTTTGTTCCACAGTCACCATGCTCCCAAACCCCTCAAAATCTGCCCCCCTCCTACTCCCCCTTCCCCCTGGGACCAGCTGAGAGCACTTCCTGGGAGCACAGATTGGACAGCATGTGGCTCCGCACGTGCTGGTTCACCTGGTCTAACCCTGAGCCCACACCACCTGTGGGGCCCAGGGAGACATCCTGCAAGGACTGAGCCTGCCTGCCCTGGGGCCTGGCCCCGGCCGCCCCCTGATTGCAGTTCCAGCTGGATGTTGAAGCTCCTTTATTTTGATGGGTTTCTGTTTCTTTGTCTAAAAGTCGGGGTTAGACCAAATGGACTCTATGGCGCTAAAGAGCTTTACAATTATCATAGACTCTGTTTATGTCAAGAGTAAGTTAATAGTACTGGAGGTTCTCTGTGAAGTCGTAGGGAGAGAGGGAGGGAGAGAGAGGAGGGAGAGGTTTGGGGTCTTGGTGTGGTTTATGACGTGTGAGTCTGAGCACTGGGGCTCTTCCTGTTTCCAGCATCTGTATTGATCCTGCCCAGCTGGCTTTGAAGAAGGTTTGGGCAGACAAGAGCAGGGCTTGGGTCTTGGGCAAGGCCTCCTCGAAAGAGATCAAAGGTCTGGCTCCAGCGGCACTCCCAACCCCAGGTCTCCAGGTGACTCCCCTGTCCGGCGGCCCCAGGGGCAGCCTCCAGCCCTGGGGCGACTGGGAGAACTCTTGATTTCTCAGCTTGGTGCACCCCTCCTCAGGCTGGCTCCCATCCCCGCCCCTTCCCTTTCCGGCACGGCATCCCTTTCTCTTTCCACACGGTCTTCCTTTAAGATGCTGAATACTGCCTGCAGTTGCCTTTTCTCCACTACTTGGAAAGGAGAATTGGCGATTTACACAAACAATCACATAAGAAAAAGCTGTTGTAATCCATGTCTATTCACGTCTGGAATTATATATATGAAGTCGGGAGTAAAACCTCGATATTCACATACTCAGAGGATGGAAGGCAGGTATCATTCTTCCATGTGAAGTGGGGCAGGTGCAATAGAGTGATTACCGTGACAGGAGCCTGGAAGGGCAGGGTGCTGGAGCATGGGTGGAAGAGAATTTTCCTCCTAATTCCTTTGCACACCTCCCACTTTTCCCTGAGCTTGAGGTTTCCAGAACTGAAACCCAGGGCCCTGTGCAGATTGCTTAGCCTGTCTGCTGAAACCACGCGGACTCGGCATTAACTCAGTTAAACTTCAATCTAACTGTGCGGGTTTCCTGCAGAAAACAGAGGCCTGGATGCCGTATAACCCGCCTGAGGTCAGGCCCCGAGCTCGGGGGAGTGGGGATTCGGACCCAGGCGGGCGGGTGGCTCCCCGAAGACGCCGGTCGAGGTCTGTCTCGTGGCCGGGTCGGGCGCGAGCGGGAGGCCGGAGGGCGAGCGCTGGGGACCGGGTGGGAGACGCTCAGATCCCGGAGCCGCCGGGGACCGCAGCGGCCGCGGGAGGGGCTGGGGTCACCGGAAGGCGAGCAGGGGGAAGGGCGCACCCGCGCAGGTGTCCCCCGCCCCCGGCAGAGCCCCGAGGGCCAGAGGTGTCGCCTTGTTAGCCTCGCCCTTTGACCTGCTGACCTCCCCCATGACCCGGGGGCCTCAGTCTTTAAAGGGTCTGGAAAGGGTGGGACCCCGCAGCCCCGCTCCTCCAGCCCGAGGTGGGGCCCGCAGGACGCACTAGGCGCCTTTTCTTGCCGCCCCTCTCCGCCTCGCCCTGTACCCGGGGATTTCGTGTCACCCTTGTGGAGAGCGCTGTCACCTCTGACCCTGCCTGGCGGCCGGCGGGAACCCGTCCCCTCTTCCGGGGCCCAGCCCCAGCTGCAAACAGCCAGCCGAACCGGGGCTCACCGCTGCGGGCTGCTGAGAGGTCGGGGAGTGCTGCAGGATTTAAACGCATGAACATCCAGCCATCTACGAGCCTTCTATTTCTATAAATGCCTCCAGATACGAAAGTATCTGCTTTATTCTCGGATCGTGGGCGGTCTCCCAGCTTCCCTGGACACCCCAGGGAAGGGACAGGCCTGGCATGGGGACTCAGCGCTTGGCCCTGGGGTCGTGGCAGGCCCCATCCGCTGGCAGGTGTCCTTCTGACCCTGGCTGAGAGGGGTTCCAGGCTCTTCTGGTACACAAATTGGAAGCTACCGGGTTACAAAGAGAAACAAATTCCCCTCAAGAATTCGGGGAGCGTGGGGAAGCTCATTTGAGCCCCTTTAATCACGTTAGGGGACAACCACCCTCAACAGAGATGAAAGACTTCCCCAGAAGCCTGTATTTTTGCTACAGGATTTTAGTTTAATTTAATTGTATTCTATTGCAGGTTCACGCGGTGCACTCTGCTTCGTGCTGCCACTGGGAACAAGGTGTGTGACACACGCCACGAGGGCGGCTTTTCCAGAACGCTGCCGCCGGGGCGACCCTGCTGCACACGAGCGCTGCTCTGACCGCAGTTTTCTGTGAGTGAGTCCTGCTCCCAGGGGGTTCTTATTTTCAGACAGAACAGTGCACACCAGCTTTGGGAGACCCCAGCTTTCCAGTCTCCCCTGTAAAATGTGTCTGGTGATCGGAGACGCCTCCTAAGGCCTTGCTCCACACTGTTGCTCAGGTAGTGTTTGCACAAGGCTGTGTGGGAAAACCTCTTTACCCCGCCCCCCCCACACACACACCTCCAGCGGGAAGAAGAGAGGGACCCGGAGCGACACCAGCAACTGTAACCACCCCCCCTGCCCCCCGACCCCGGGAGATCAGACCTACGCGGGCTGGTGTCCACCCAGCCTGGACTGTGACTGCTGACCTACAGGCTGGGGGAACACTGAGGGAAGAAGCACAAATACACAACAGACGCTGCTCAGGGATGTTTTAGTGCTTCAGTGCGTGAACTTTTTAGTGCATTCTGACTCGAAGTTATGGCTGAATAGCAGCGTGCTAACGTCCAAATCCATGGTGGATAATGGCAGGAAGTGGTCGCTAATTGGTCTGTGGAGTAGTTGCTGAGGCGGCAGAAGCTGTGTCCGCTGACGGCTTAGAGAGAGAGGTCAGAGAGACGGGCTGGATCTCTTTCTGACGCCACTTCCCAGAGCTGGGGGGTGTTCCCAAGATGGTCAAGTCCACCTCTTCCAACCCTGCCCCAGCCTCCTCCCACAGCCACACTCAAGGCCCAGGGACAGATCTCAGGCGTGGGATGGGGGTGGGTGTCTGTTTTCAAGTGGACCTTGGCTGGTTTGCCCCAGTCATTATTTCCACTGGGGCTGGGTGAGCAGTGTGGTCTGGAGGGCAGAAGGAAGCTAGTCCGTCAAGAACCCACTGTCTACCCCATCATTTGAACAGGGAATATATTACCTAAGAGGACTCTGAGGCCCAGAGACACCAACGTCACAAACATAGTGAGGGAGGGGTGCAGGGAAGTGAAGCTGGATTTAAAATGGACTCTGACGGGGACCAAACTCTTAGTGTCCCCGCTCTGCCAGGATGTTCCAAGTGCTCTCCGTATTTAGTGTGTTTGAATGGACCTTCTTGCACAGCCTCATCCAATTGTTATTATAACTGTGGAAAACATACTGGTGTCCCCATCTTACAGATGGGCAAACTAAGGCTCTGAGAAACCAAGGCACTTTGCTCTAGAACCCTCAGCAAAAAGGCCAGGCTCTTAACTTCAAGTCCAGTTGTCAGGCCTTAGACCAGAACCTGGTTAGTCACATCTCTCATTAGTTATAGTCTCCTCCTTGCATGATTCTAAGAACTTCTTTTCCCACCTGTTCTTTGACCCAGCTGGGCTCACACCTGTGGAAGAATCCGTGGCAGGGAGGTGGAATGTTTGCAGCTGGAGCATACTGGGTCTGGGGTCCCTTCTTTCTGACACCCGCTGGGCTGGGGCTCCTCTCGCCTTTCCTGCACACAGACCCTCTCACTGTTTCTGCAGACCATCCCCCCAACCCCCCCCCCAAGTCTCGGAGAGGCCGTGTGCTTCAGGAAAGATAATTTGGCTAATGAAGTCGTTAAAGGGCCTCTGGTGACCTGCCCTGGCCTCCGCTGGGCCCATCTGGGAAATTCCATTGAAAGGCTGGAGAAGCTGCTTGGCCGGCCGCCGTCTGTCGCTGCAGGAGGCGCGAACCCGGTGACGCTGGGCCCCTTTACATTAAAATAATTACCCGGCGAAACAGGTGGCCCACTCGGGGCTCCAGGGCACATCTGGGCCACGCAGCCTGCCCAGGGGAGGGAAGGTCAGGCCGGCCACCCCGGGAGCCCAGGAGGACAGAGAGGGGCCTTGGTCGGCGGGTTGTCCCCGGGCACGGAGGCCTGATGCCTAAGGGGGAGGCTGGGACAGCGCTCAGCGAGGCCGCTGGCCGGGGACGCAGGGAAGCGGGCCGCACCTGGCCACCTGCGCCGCCGCCCGAGCTCGAGGAGGGGGTACAAGGGCCGAACCGCGAACTCGCACGCGGCCGGCTCCGAGGTTGGAGCAAATCTTCACGCTGGGCGGTGCGCCAGGGCCACGCGGGAGAGGGAGCTGGGTCGCGCCAGAACGCTGCGTGCGCGCGTGTGCGCGGGTGTCAGTGTGAGTCTGTGCCTGCCTGTGGGAGTACCTGTGCGTGTGTTTGTATATGCGCATTTTGAGTGTGCGCGCGTGTACATACGTGTGTATACGGTGGCTCGCAGTTCTCCCTGCCGGCCAGGGGAGCGGCCTCCAGCTCGCGGCCCTTAGCCGTGCCGATTTTCAGGCCCGTGGTGGGGA